>NC_081409.1:601948424-602304258 GCF_030272615.1 Cryptomeria japonica
TTGGTAAAAGAGGTTTAAGACCTCTAGTACTGAGCTTCACCGAAACTGTATTCAGGCATAGGAGATGCTATTCTTGGAGTTCACTCTTCTTTCAAGATTGTAGTTTGGATTTATTTTGTAGTTAGTGAGGATCCTTTTATGATGAGCAGTGAGCTCTAGGTTGTTGGCCTTCATGTATGTGTAGGCCCCTCTTTATGTAAACACATACTTACTACAGAAGTATTATCTAACTGTGGGTAGGCTTCCCATACTTACTACAGAAGTATTATCTAACTGTGGGTAGGCTTCCCACCATGGTTTTTCCCTTTACTGGGTTTTCCACATACAAATCTTGGTTTTATCTTTTGTGGATGGTTGGTAAATGTTATGTGGATTATATTTGTGCTTAACTATTGTATCTTCTATTATGGTATTTGGTTTATGTATTCTGATAATAAGGTTTTAATGCTTAAAGTTCTATAATATGTTAACAACTAATTCACCCCCCCTCTCAACTCTTCGCTGGTTATCTAAGCTATCTAACAATACATTCATGTGAATATTGAAGAATTGGGTGGCTTCCAAATATTAAATTTTAATGTTCTAAAGAGATTATGGGAGAGCATCTCAAGGTTAAACTTGAATTCAACGATCTAGAGGAAAAGAACTTCACGTAGGTGGTTAGGTTTCCAATTTTTTATGAGAATGAATGGGTAGTGTATGTTCTGAGTAAAAATTAATGATGAAATTGTGTGGTTGAATTAGTCGTGCAAAATCACTAAAGATGTAATCCAAGTTGTAACTGGTCTATGCTCATCTAGTGGTTTGCCCATGCTTCGATGTGTAAATAATCAGATGGTTACTGATGGAACCAATTCAAGATTCGATAAGAGAGTCGTGACAATAAATGATATTGTTGAATCGAATGTGAAGTTTGCTTCCATGGTGGTCAGATACAATATTTACCACTCCAATAGAGAAAATTTGATATCTGAATCTACCATATATGTTGCATATTAGATGGTGAAGGAGAACAAGGATTATGACCTATTTAAATTTCTTTAGAACCAGTTGATGGAGAATCTCACCGCAATCAAGAAAGACAAGAAAAATACTTTCAAATTTGGTACTTTGATTTTATGCCTATTCTTATACTTTATGAATGAGATTCTGGGTATTGATCATGTGAAATGGTCTAGTGAGAAACTGGTAGTAGTATAGATTAGAGATCTGTTGTATAATATTGGTGATAGAAAAGCCAAGAAAGCTACTCTTCGAGGATACTTTAAGAGCTTCCAAGGAATGATGCAAGCTAGGGAAAGAATCCCTAAATCAGTTGTGGAGAAATATCAGGATACCATTTGCTTCATGGTTGAGATTGACCAATGTTTGATGGAGGTAGTTGAACGTAGAAATGTATAGATCATGCCATGGGGTATAAAGTTGAAGAATAAATTTTTGAGATGTATGCTCAACACTTGTTTAGTAAGTTGGTTGATACCTCTCAGGAGATATTTGGAACATTTTCTAAGAAGGATTTATAGCTTCATAGTTAGTTTAAGAAACTGTAAATTGTGAGAAAGGTGAGGAAGGAAGTAGAGCAATATGCACAGAGTATTGGGATCACTATAGAAGTTGTCAAGGAAGCTAGGCAGATAAGAGAGCAAGTTGAGGCAACCAAGGATGAAAAAGCTACTTCGGTAGTGTCATCCGCAAGTTCCAGATAAACTATGAGCTTGGCACCCTCCTTCAATTCTCAGATTCTAACTAGCTCATTGAAATCCAAAGTCAAATCATCTGGAGGAGAAGGGAAGACAAAGAAAGGTAAGGGAACAAGAGTTTATGTTGTTTTTCTTAATGATGAGGAGACAAAATCCGATGAGGTAGTAAATGAGATGAATTCGAAGGAAACCAAAGCTACAAAAGTCACTAAGGACAAGCCCTTCGATGGACAAAAGCTATGCAAGAAGATGAAGACTAAATCTGATAAATCCGGTATGCCAGTAAGAGAAGTGGAAGAAGCTACCATTGGACAAGGTAATCTTAAACCATTCTCTGAATTCTATGATAAATTTTATGATGTTGATCAGAGGACTCTAGAAGAAGCCACTATAAAGTATTTGAACAAATTCAATAGGGCTCCTATAGAGATATTGTCAGAGATTCCCAAAAGTCTTTATGATATTTTAGAGATGAGGAGAGATAGTGCAAAAGTAGAAGATGACATACTAAGGGAGTTTGTTATAGTCAATCTATGCCATGTGATAGTCATAAAGGAAATAGATAGAATACTCAAGGAAGCCAAAAAGGAGTTTAGAAAAAAAACAAGAATCAATAAGCTTATGATTGGGCAGTCTGAGGAAGTGATCAAAGATATTAAGAAAATCTTGAGGTCAATTTTGCTCATGAATTAATTTGAAGTTGTTCCAAAAAAAGATCATGATTCATATATTCTGGAAGTCCAAGAAATGCAATCAAAAGGTGAACAGATTGAATTGGATGTTCCTTCTATTCCATAAGAAGAAAATTTGGACAAAGGTAGTGATGAATCGAAGGCAGTGGATGTTGTTGAGGATACTCAAAATCCTTTGGATTAGTCTAAAGATGAAACTCCTATGGAGACTAATATATCTAAGGTAGATGCAGAGAAGATGGTGGAAGAGAACAAGGTTGAAGATAATGCACCTATTTTTAAAGAAAGAGACATTGCAGGGGCAGTGAATGAGTTCTTGGAGAAGGACTAGCAAGAATTATTTAATACAAAATTACTCCAAGGGCCTATCAACTTAGCCTCTCTATCCCTTATTTAGAAATTGCAACTAGCATCATTTGCTCAAGCAAAAGAAAGGGAGGAGATGCTGAAGCCTCAAATTGAGGATAGTGAACTTCTCACACTTGCATCCAGTGTATCAAAAAAGTTCATGCCTACCCATACCAAAGACACATCAAATACTACCTCCAGCCAGCTAAAGAGTCTTATCAATTCTGTAAATACTCATTTTGAGTCACTTGAGAAGTCAATAGAGGTTAAGGTTCGGAAATAATTTGATGTAAATAGACTCAGTAAATTGAAGAGTATGATTACTAGTGATAGAGTTTTGTTAGATACATGTATTGAAAGCATTCAAGATGCACTATCTGAAGGTGGAAGTGTCTAAAAAGTATGTTTATCATTGCCCAAATTCACTGAGGATATAGGAAAGAAGATAAAGGAGCATGAGAATAAATTAACATATTTATCTCAATCCTTTGATCATTAGGACTGTCTTGGTGAGTAGTCAAGAAAGTCAAGTCATTTCTTTTCTTGAAAAGATTAAAAATTTGATGCATGATAAGGACAAGATTGTAGAAAGAGTTGGTGAACTCTGAGGTCTAATTGGTCTGAAGATGGAGACAATGCTCAATGCTTTGAATGAAGCACAAGATGCTATGGTTGTAAGTGATCTAACAGATCTTCTAATAGTAGAGATGAAAACTTACCTTTTTAGTAGTCACATTTCTATTTTGAAGAGTCTTCAGAAAATTTGGGACATCAATTTGAGCTCATTAAAAACCACTTTTGCAGATGTATTCAAGTTTGTGTAAGTTTGAGGAGTCAGTTTGTACATGCATTTTGTTTATAGCCATTTTGTGAGATTGTTTTGGTATGTGGAACCCCATCTTTGCCATTGATGTCAAAGGGGGAGGTGTAGGGCAGTGAAAAATAGTTAATCATCTCAAGGGGCGATTTTGGGAATTTCGGTACTTTGAATTTTAGGATTTTTGTAGTGTTATGTTCATATTTGGTTCAACACAGTCATTTTTCACTAAGTGTTGCCATCAATGCCAAAGGGGGAGATTGTTGGCAACTGACACTGCACAGATCATCTGATGTTGTCATTGATGGCAACCAAAGTAAGTTATCCCATCCATAGTATGTGATTTGATCCTACCGGAAGTCAGAATGCAGATTGGTTCAAGTCCAACAAACTAGAACAGAGTATCCAACAGAGTTCATTATTTTGGGTAGCATTTCATTTCTAGTCTTTATCTTGTATTGCAAATCTACTTGAAGGTTCATGCATGTCCGAGTAGTCTTATTTTAGAGTTTTAGCCTTTGACATTGATTGGATTATAAGTTAGGTGCTCCGGTATATTGGTCTTCAGTTCAATAGTGCACAACAATAGTCTCGTGTGGATAATCCTTATGCGGATTATGTGGATCAATTTTGGTGATTACTTTTGAGATCCAGATGTTTTGTTTGATGGTTTTGGTAGCGTGTGGACAATTATTTTGGTCCACATTGGTATTTTGGTTTGGATTCAGTCGACAGTGTGTACATGTTTCATTATTTGTAGTGTTTTTGAGGTCGACATGTAACTAACCTAATTTATTGTTGTTGATATATAAGATTGATTTATATGATCATTTTAGATATCTCAAGGTATGAAAGAGGTGTTCATGATCGATTATACATAGTTGCACATGCACAAGTTAAAAATTTATGCTCTGAAATATTGCAGAACTGTAGAATAGACAATGTAAGATAGAGTGTGAAATTAGTGAACAATGTGCTTAACTAGAACTATATCCAGACATTTGTAGATGTTGTTCAATAGTTCAAATCTCTTATGATCTATTGTAATTGATTTGTAAGGTAGTGTGCCTTCCTAGGGTTGTATCCCTTTCTTTGTTTGAGCAATGAGCTCTAGGAAGTGTGTCTGAATGCATGTGCAATCCCTTGTAAACTTTATATTTGAGTATACTCATTTTGTGGTCTCATCCCCACCATGGTTTTTCCCTTGACCAGGTTTTGCATGTATAAAATACTTGTGTTATGGTGGTGTGGTTGATTGCCTTGTGTTATTGCATCTTTCGTTTGGTTCAATTAATTAAATGGTTGAAAGAACAATTTAACAGAGTCAAAATTTGCAGAGCACTGATTCACCCCCCTCTCAGTGTTCCTTGATTCCAACAATATAACATGTAATAATTTGACAATAATTACAAAGTTAATTGATAACACAATAAATGGAATAACATAACCACATAACTCAACCATATAATCACCAAAATAATTATATTTTTATTATCCATTATCATCAAGGGTTTCCAGTACTTATGTCACATCCTATTTAATTAACCTACCTTAATAAATGGATTATTGTACTAATTGTTAAATAAAAATAACTAGGTAGACAATTTGATTATGTTAGGTAAACTTCAAGCATAAATAAGAATGATTATGCTAACAACTAGTTGTACAAGTGAGATAGAAATCATTGACATGCTCTCGGGTTGGAGAGAGAGAGTATCATTGGGGAAAAGGTTCTAGCTATTTGTGGCAACTTGTTATGATGGAATCAACACACACCTAGACTCACATATAGCTTGCATATATGCAAACAAGAGGTAGTTTGGGTCCTCATGTGTAAACACCTACATTGCTCATGAAAGATGCATAAGTATATTTGAATGAAAATAAAATATCTTTGAATAAATATAGAGTAATTAAATAATTGGAAAACTTGTTTTAATACTAGGTCATAAGGCAACTTAGCACAAGATCATGCTGCTTGATGGTAAGTAGTTGTTTTAAGACATTACATCAATGGGCTCAAATTACATGAGAATTAGCATGGGAGTGAAAATATAACTATAACAATCATATGCATGTATCTGTATATAATAGTTCCATAGAGTACGAGATTGATCTTATAGGTTATAATTATTTACTACAACTAAGTATTATATTATTTGCATTTAAATTTGCTTCCAGTTATCCAATTCTAATTGATATTAATCAATTTAAGATAATTCATACTTAATACAAGATAGAAGAACATGATTTATTCTTAAATGGTCAAGGCAAACACTTCCACTTGTATAGACAATTTTAAAAATAAGACTTCCTAAGCAGCTTACATTTCCTATCAATTTTGATGAAGGGTGCATGCACTCTAAACTCTAAGGAGTACATGCACAACTCATAGTAAAAAAATAAATGTAAATTCAAGATAGTTTCTTCCTTCTTCCACGTGCCTTGTCTATGCTACAAATTGCATGTATATCCATCATGGTTGGATGCTGGTGAAGGGAGGAATATTACGCCTGGAAATTGCTTTTGCCTAAAGTAGAAAAAATAACTTTTCAATAGGAAGATAGGGGGCTGCATGATAGATTTAAGGCATGGGAAAGTGTCGGGTGGGTAAGGGAGTCTGTAATTTGGTCATGAGATATTACTACAACAAGCTACTTGAGGAATAGAAAAATGAGGATATAAACCTCAATACCTTGCAGGCACAATAGTTTGATTCAAAATTTCTGTTAAGTCCCTTCTATTTTAAGTAAGAAAGCTTTAGAGGATTGAGATAGGATGCTAGATGAACTGAGAAGACATTGTAAAATATTGAATTGACTGTAAAACGGTAAATATCCATGCTCTAATATAAGAGGATATGGATATAATATATTTCATAATGTGAAGAGGTAGTCAGCTATTTGAGACACAAAAATAATTCTAGAAATCATAAGATACTTGATTCCACGAATTCCTCTATAAAAAGTAGAGAAATTTTCAAATGCAAATGAAAGTTCTTGTACAGAAACGTATGCCATGCAAATACCTAGTACCAATTTAATACAAATCTCTTGACTTGAGCATGTTCAAGCATGGCCATATCATTGTCTAAAGTCTTCATAGATTCCTTCATTTATAACTCGAACATGATATATTATTAATCAACATGAGATTGTAAAATTTATATTTAAATCCTTGTCACATGACCTTTGTATTACACTAAAATCAGTGTCTTAATTCATTTTTTAATTGTGATGTAGTTTCTATCAATCTATTTAAAGTAATAGGCCTTGTTCCTTGGCACATATATGCAGCCAGCCAACCCATTTATATATGCTTGTAGGACATCAATCTTCATGATTGTGGTCGGCTTCTACATGAGTTTTTATACCTTGAACTTGACTCTACAAGTCCAATTTGGGTAAAGGCACAAATTTCATTGCCTCTTGCTCTATCACCACAATAAAATATAATACAAAACATAGACAAGTTGGTACTAGTGTTAATAGTAGTGTTCCATCCAGCTTTACCAATTCTATATAGTCGTGAAAACATATCATTATAGAGTCTAAATCTGAAATACATTAATGGGCTTTGTATTGTTCACTTTTTGCTAACCACTATTTACAAATCAAGTTATCAAATTGCAAATATTGTTGAGGCTGTAATCAGCCTATTTATTAGTTGTTCATGATATTCTACTTTTTAATAAAGGTCTGAAACTTGTGACAAGTGGCTTGTATTGTGTATTCTAAGTGAGGGATGTGATTCAAGCATTGGTCCTTGACCATCCCATTTGGGTCATAAGTCCTACCCTTATATCTAATTTGATATTCATTTTATTAGGATTGGGCTTATATTAGAACATATAGGAAGTTGGTCATAGGCACTTATGTTACACAATTGTTATCAATCATAATTATATATATTTATATATTTTATAGCGTTGAAATTATATTATCTTCTCCAAGCTAATGATAGTAAAACTAGATATAAGATATTTGTCATTTCAAGATGACTTGCTCAAGTTCTTTGTCTTGCTTAAGTTCTTGGTTCAAGCATATTTATGAAGAATTTTACTGTTAATTCCTAAAACTAGCACTATATATGTCAATTTGTTACCCTGCAATGCAATTATAATAGGTCATGTTGCAGAAAAAACTACTCTTAAATGGTTGAGGATTTTGAAAAAATCTTTTTAGGGTTGTATTCTTTGTTCTCTTACCTTTCTGAAATGTATTGAACTTTTAATTTGGGCTAAGGGATGTGAAAGTTATGGTTGTTTGAACGCTGCCCTTTTTCACTGCATACAACACATTGGAAAAATGATAAGTGATTATATGATGGATAAACTTGATCTCAATAGGTATCACTATTACTTATTAACATATCGTCTTTCAATAAAATTCAGTGATGTTATTCCTCTTATAAAATTAGAAAAGGCTATCAACTTTGAAAACTAGTAAATGAAGATATGAGACCCTCATTCTTATATCTATTAGTTGAGTTGAATAGGGGAGTTTGGGATATGAAATTGTTCCCTCAAAATGTGTTATCTACACTAATGCCTTATGGGCTTGTGTTTTGGATATTGGTTATCCACCTTTTAAATTGATAAGACCTCAAAGTAAGATGTTTGAGGCATCTTTTGAACTTGGATTAACATTGTTGGCCATAAGAACAATGTTAAAGTGATTACATTGTTTCCCGCAACATGTTTGCAATAGATGAGAGCATTAATAGGTATTGCACTAACTTATACATGTACTAGCTTAACAAAGTTTCACTTAGTGAACTAGGTTCCATCATGCATGTTGCCACTTACTGCTAGATCCTTTGTGATGGGTCAGGATCCCTTTGTGGGGTAGCATGGGGAAGCCTATGGCTTTGTGGTAGGGTGGAAATCATCTTGATGATGCTCTCTCTCATACTCCTGCTCAATTGATAGAGGTTGTGTTGAGGAAGTATGCCTCAATCTTACTGGTTGGAACCTCTCATAGAATATTAGTCTCTTCAGAAAGTTCAGTGTGACTCTTTCAGCGTCTTGTTGAAGTTGAGCATAGAAGGATTTTGGTATGATTTTAGAGTTCGCTAGGACTCTTCAAGCAGTTTCCAGAAGTCATACTTCTTACCAATATTGATAAGATAGGTGTTGGGTCTTGGTGAACAACTAGGATTTTGGTGTAACATGTGATGTTGATATGACTCTTAAATCTGGTAGCCAAAGTTCCTTTTCTTGGTGAAAAGACCATTTTGGTATAGTTTTATTTGGTCTTGGCAATGTCAGGGATTTTGGTGTGACATGAGAGTTTGGTAAGATGCTTCAAGCTAGTAGAAAAAGTTATCTTCTTTGCTGATGAAGACCATATTGATGTGATGTTGCCGAAGTCTTCACAAAGAGTAGTCTCTTTGGTGTGACATTGGTGTTCACTGTGATATGTTAAGGTGGTAGGTGAAGTGACTCTTCTTGCTGACAAACCATGATATCGATAAGACATTTGATTGGTCTTGGCGAAGTTCGGTGTAAGATGTGATGTTGGTAAGACTTTTCTAATCAGAAGTCAAGGTCACACCTCATGTCGATAAGACCATGTCGATGAGACTTGGTTAAGTCTTGGAGACCAGTTAAGAGTTCAATGAGACTTCAATATTTGGTAAAACATTCCAAGAAGAAAGTTGAAGACATAGTCTATGCCAAAAAGTCAACATCGATAAGACATTGGGCTGTCTAGATGACCTGCTATGGATTTCGATGAGACATTGAAGTTTTCTAAGAGAGTTTTAAGACATTATCGAAGTGAGGAACTCTTGTCAATAACCTTTGGGACTAAAGTGGGGACCACATTCGATTTGTGTTGACTTGTTGAGTTGGATGATGACGATTGGTCCAAGCTGGAATCTAAAGAATTCGATGAGAGTTCACAAAGATGGTTGAATGAAGCCCTAGAAACTGAAATGAACTATTTTTTGACAAAGATATAAACATCTAAAAAATGGTTAAGATGAGAGGATGGTCGATTGGTGATTCTGTTGGATGTTGAATTCTAGACCGATTGTGAATGCAATAGTTTGCATTGTTTCTTAAATAGAGATTAGATCAGAGAATGAAATTTGTAACTTGAATGTAAATTATTTTTACTGTAATACAAGAGATATTACTTGGTGTGTGGTTTTTTCACCCATAAGGGTTTTCCCACATGAATTCTGGTGTACTCTTTGTGATTGTGAATTTTTCATGTTGCTCTAATTTCCTGCATTGTGTATCTTGATGACTATAGTTTGAAATTAAAAGTAATCATTGCTTCTCTCCTCTGAGAAATTGACATTTTTTTAAGAATTTCCACACTCTACTTTCCTTACAAGTTATATCAGATCCTGGCCAGTTGTGTCATCCTTGTGGGTAGGATGAGTTTTTTGTGTTAATTATGTAGTGGGATTTTTGCAGAGGATTGGTAATTGAAATTGAAAATTGAGATGGTGAGAACATTAGGGAGAGTAGACATTGAGAAGTTCAATGGTGGAAACTATGAGTTATGGATACTCAAGATGGAAGACCTATTGGTGGGTAAGGATCTCTGGGTTGCAGTGTTTGGAAATAAACCATTAGGCATGAAACAAGAAGATCGGGACCTCACAGATAGGAATGCCAACTAGCTGATCATATTATGTCTTGCAGATTTTTTTCTCTTGAATGTTCATGAGGAGAAGATGACAACTATTTATGGAAGAAACTTGGTGACATTTATCAGGAAAAGTCTCTGGTAAGAAAATTGATCCTGAGGAAGAAATTGTTGGCAACAACAATGAAGGAAAACTTAGAGGGGGGTGGGTGAATTAGTTTTCACCGAATTAAAAAACTTAACCACAAATACAAATCTGATAAACTGTAGCAGCAACAAAGATAAGCAAGTTGATAACACAACACACATAAAACCAATATTTTGATGTGGAAAACTCGGGTAAGGGAAAAACCACGGTGGGAACCTACCCACAATAAGATGATACTCTGTAGTAGTATGTGAAGATAATTACAATGGGGAATGCACCAACATTCAAGAACACTTCCTAGAGCTCACAACTCAAGATACAATAACCTGAAAGGCTACAACCCTTAGAGAAGTCTCATTGACTTACAACAAGATTCAGACTACAATCCAAAAGGAATGAACTGCAATAATAACATCTGCTAATGCCTGATGACAGTTCCGGTTAAGCAAATTTGTCTTCTCTACACCAATCTTTGCTCAATACACCACACCGAAAGATAAATCCCTTTGTTTGCACATACACCACTCTCTGATAATACAGACACAACCTGAATACCTAAATTATAAGACTTTATCACCTATTTATATAATTAATTAACCTTGACTACAAGGTCGACCAAACCCTCAAATCACAATTACAAAATTACATCACATGATACAAAGATCGACCACCAAACCAATACAATTATATACATGATATCACATGAACCTAAATCAAATTCTCAAATATGTAACACCACTAGAAATCATGCCAAGATCCATTGCAACATGCTACACCACCAATAATATCGCATAACACAAAGAACATCACCGATTCAGAAAAATTACCAAAAACTTTCACAATGATCAATGCGGATCATAAAAACAAATAGTACACAATTAGGAAACACTGACAAGAACATTAGAATCATCAATAATAGTTGCACCAACACCACTTATCAAATCTTCATCGATCAACATTTGCAACTCAAAAACACTTAAACAACACCAACTATCATGAAGAAGGATAACTTGTGGAGCACCAAATCATGAACCATCTAAAATGAGGATACACATGAACATCTGAAACAATCTCCCAAAATCTCAGCTCAATATCTGATCACATCAGAATATACTAGAGGAAATACCAAACTCTACAAAGTAGTGATAAGAAAAAAAAACTACAAATCGGATCATATGATATGAACAATTAAACTTTTTGGATCACCAAAACCAATAAAGAAAGATAAAATGATACTAGAAATACTCCATACACTGAACCACGATCCCAATAAACCAATCTGCAACCGTGGTTACAATAAACTACATGAATATGTTGACATCAATGACAACAACATATCCTAGCAGCAACAATATCCAACAATCTCCCCCTTTGGCATTGATGGCAACATATGGATGTGAAAAACAATCAATGCAAAGAAATAAAACATCTCCAATAGACTCTCCCTAAGATCAAGTAGATAAAATATTTTTTTCACATACTTCTCTCCCCCTTTGACAACAATGTCAAATATTCTCAAAACAAAAAACCAAACTCTCCCCCTTAAACATATAAGCAACCACAAACAAACTACTCCACCAGAGGAGCAGCATAAACTCATCAATCCAGACAAGAAGATAAAACTGTGAGGTTCACTGGATTGATGCAACTCAATGCATCTAGTTCCCATCAGGAGGGGTAGATACCCCTAAATTGTCTCTCGAATAGACAAATGTATCTACAGGAAAAGGCTTAGTAAAAATATCAATAATTTGTTCATGTGTAGACACATACTCTAGCTTCATTTCCTCTTCACTGACCTTTTCTCTCAAGAAATGATATTTGATTGATACATGTTGTCTTTGTATGTTGCACTAGATTATTTGACATATTAATAGCACTTGAATTATCACAATATATGATAGTAGGCTCATCATAGATAACTCTTATATCCTTCAACATTTTCTTCATCCAAACTACCTAAGTGCAATTACTAGCATTAAAAATGTACTCAAGTTCAGTAGTGGATAAGGAAACTGAATCTTGTTTCTTACTAGCCTATGAAACTAATTTCTTACCTAAAAAGAATGCACCACTAGAGGTACTCTTCCAGTCATCAACATCACCAACCCAATCAACATTAATGTAAAAACATAACATGAAATCATCATTCCTCGGATACCAAAAATGATAATCCATGGTTCCTTTCCACTGTAGTCATCGGTTAGGAGAGACCTCAAAGAGATCTATCCTGGCTGGTCAACAAGAGTAAACACGATGGAAATACAAGGATATGATAGAAGCAATGCAGAATTGAATGGATTATATCATGAAAACTGTTAAAGTTGTGAAATACAACCTCACATAACCTAGTGAACACCTATATGCAAATAACTTGTCACAACAATGGAAGATTCACAAAATACAACGATTGCTTTGAAAACCTAGAGCAAGAATATTTAATAATAATAATCAGATTGTTTAAAGATTACAAAGGGATCAATCCTTATAAAAGGAGATCAAAACATAAAAACATAAACACTAAAATAAATTAATAATTAATAATGAATTAACTCTTAATATTCCTAAGTTTAGCTTCCTAAATTTAGCTTAAGTGAAATAGAGAAAAGGTGACTTAATTATTAAATCAATATGATTTAATTAATTAAGTAAACTAATACATTTTACTCTAACAACCCCCCTTAAGATGAAGTTAGGGAGAAGCTAAAAAAACTAAGGACTAGATGCTAGAAAGCTAAAAATGGGTCTTGACAACAAGGCCTGATGAGGTACCCAAGTACAATGAAATCTCTGTAAAGTGGAGAAAAAGGAGAAAACTGAGTGGGAACAAAACTCCTCTCCAATAAGAGATGAAATCTCATGTGAAGGAATAAGAAGCCTCCAAACAAGAATGTTCCAGAAGATAGGAACAAAAGAAGAGCATGAAGAATCACTAAAGCATGAAGAAGCTACAAACACTGTCATCGAATGACTTCTATGATGCTAAAATAAGAAAATCCTCTGAAACAAAAGATGATTGAGATCAAGAAGACATAAATCTACATGAGTTCCCTCCATGACATTACTCGAATCCGAATTAGATGGAAAACACAAACAAAACATCTAGAATCCGAAGATACAAATGGCAAAAAAACCAAAGTCTGAAGAGATGATCAATCAAAGATGGAAGATTGTCTCCAAAAAAAGGAATGAAAGAGTGTCCATATGGTAAATGATCCATCTAACTGAAATGCATAGGTAACCAGCCAATGCATCCGCCTAGTACATAGGAACAACTATTGAATACATAGCTCACTCCAACAAACCAAGGAAGCATTAGAACCAACAATCAACAAGAGAAACCCCCCATAATGCTGACAAGGGAGAGGTGGCAGGTACACTGAAACTGAATGCCAAGAAAAAAATGCATGACAAAGAACCAAGAACATCAAGAGTGCAGCAGAAAGTACAAACACATTTAAAGGCTAGTGTCATGGAAGGAACACTCACTTGACACACATCATGAGGCTAATATCATGGAAGGAACAGTCACATGACAAAGGTAGATGGAAAACAAAGGCAAACATAAAACCACCCCACGACACTTTATAATGGAGTGTGAGTACAATAAGGCACAAGATGTGCAAGATCCCAAGCATGCAAGGCATCGTGGCACTTTATCTCAGTGTGTTTACAAAAAGGAAAATGCTTATAAAATTATAAGTGCTTATAATTAAAGCTCAGAATGTCAAAAAAATACATAAGAGTGGAAATACATGAAGAATAGCCAAAAATGAGTCATCCCACACAAACGATAAGTTTCCATGATATCATTTGTCCAAGTAATTCACCAGAGTGTGAAAACACAAAAAACTAATAAAATGTACCTGAAGTAAAATCTGGAAAAAGTGCATGGATGGTTGTGAAGAGAACTGAAGCACCATCCCAATGCCATTGGAATCGCAAAAATCAGAGAAAATGGTAAAAAAATATGAGCTCGAGACTGAAAACAACACCACTAACTTCAAATGGTTGTAGAATGCACCAACAAAAAAAAGAGGTGATGAAACCTACAAATCTAGAAAGTAGATGAAACCAACTTTCTAACGATATCTCATTTGCCAAAAAATGATATTGTATGCCCAAGTTATGACCAAAAGAAAAAAAAACCCTCTTTTAGGACACAAAGAGGGTCACATGGGCCATGCAAGTTGTCTATACTATTGACTGTACCCCTGACGTTAGCATGATGTCATGCTGACTTCAGTGTTGATGCAATGTACTTTTGCTGCAAAGGATTGACTTTTTTTTTAATTAAAAAAAATCTTTTAACATGCACCAAGTTGATTTTTTTAATTTCCAACATTCAATTTTTTTTTTAACCACCAATTGAATTTTTTTTTAAATATTTCTGACGCGGGTACAGGTATGGCCGTACAGATTTTCGTGTCTCAAAAAATGTGTGAATAAAAAATTATGCCCCAAATGCCCTTGATGCCGAAAATAGGAAAATTATATATTGAAATTTATGGAATCGGGCTCTGAAAGCCAACTGTGATGTCCTTTTTTGCCCAAATTGTTCCAAAAAAAGGTGCCCCTTGGATCACAAAAAAAAGTTGAATTTTCAAACCCTCATAGATCTAGCCCTGCGAATCAAAAATTGACAAACAAAAGATCAATCTTGACTATTTGACACGTGTCGGATTCAATGGTGAGTCCAAATCAACCCAAATTGCGCAGAAGACCTGCTATAGGTAGAATCTCCCAATCTAAAGAATAGGAAAGCCTTAGGTTAGAAGCTCTGTCACCATGTTAAAGTTGTGAAATACAACCTCACAGAACCCAGTGAACACCTGTATGCAAATAACATGTTACAATGATGGAAGATTAACAAAATATAAAGATTGCTTTGAAAACCCAGAGCAAGAATATGCAGTAATAATCAGATTGGTTAAGGATTAGTAATTAATAATTAATAATGAATTAATTATTAATATTCCCAAGTTTAGCTTCCTAAATTTAGCTTAAGTGAAATAGAAAAAAGGTGACTTAATTATTAAATCAATATGATTTAATTAATTAAGTAAACTAATACCTTTTACTCTAACAAAAACTGTTTACAATCAACCAGTTTACGAAAACTAGCTCACTGGCTTGCTAAAACATGCTTAATTGTAGAACAAGTCACAACCGGGACCTCAAATCTTCAGATCTATCTTCTATGTTCTATATCTTAACTTGTCACTTCATCTCCCTATTATAATTCACAATTACAATGATTTATATGATCCAAAGGGACTCGATCGACCCAAAAGGGATCAAATGTTGAAGAACAAGACCTAACGTGTAAAAACAACAAGGTCGGCCTCTGCCAAAGAAATTCCTCCGTAAAATCCAAAGGATGAAGTGTAGATCAAAGGGAAGGTCAGCCACATGCCAAGGAACATTGGAATCAATGCTTAGGGCTACACAAGCTACATAAGGGATCTGGTAGATCCTAGTAGATTATAACCAGGCAACCGGTACTAGGAAACTGTCTCAAAAACCGATAGCGATAACTTGCCGGAAAATGATCCAAATGCTCCACAGTTTGGGAATAAGGTAGATGATCAAGTCCTTAAGAAAAATCCAACTCCTCAAGATCCTGTGAGCCAATGCCAGGAAATGCAAAATGAAATGCAAAACAGAAAGGAAATATTTTTGGTTGATGCAAGATTGCCATGAACGGGGGATGCTCCTGCATCAGACAACCATGGTTGTTGAAAAAGTGAGTCTCTCACTTTGCTAGGGTCAGAGGAAAACCAAGGTGGTCTACCTCTGTCTAATAAATCCAAGATGAATCTTCAACTGGTGTGTCCTTCCACTTCACAAGATACTCCTTATATTGACTGCTCTTGGTACTATGCCCAATCCTACTGTCCAAAATGTCTTCAATCTGACCCAGTTCCTTTTGGTGCAACTATTTCTTCAAGTCTTCAATTTTTTCCTCACTAAATTCTAGTTCATGATACTAATGAAGATCTACAATGTTAAATACAGGCAAAATACTCAGACTATCCGGTAACTCCACTTCATATGCATTTCCAAAACTGAACTTTCTCAAAATCTTGCAAGGTCCAAACTTCCTCATCTGCAACTTATTATAAGTCCCAACCGGGAATTTTTCTTTTCTCAGATACACCATCACTTCATCACCAAATTAAAATTCCTTATGTCTCCTCTTCTCATCTTCTTTCTCCTTATACTTATTGTTCATGTCCTCCAAATGTTGCTTAACTTGAATATGTAAGTCCTTCATGTGATCTGCAAAATTCTTCTTCTTTTGCACTTCTTTGGTGTTCACTACTAATATCTCTTAATTTTGATATACCTCTAGGGTGTGCTCCCATAAAAATATCAAAAGGTTTCCTTCTGGTACTCTCATTTATTGAATTGTTGTAGGCAAACTCTGTTTGTGCAAGAATCAAATCCCAAATTCTGGTTTTTTCTACAACTAAGCATGTTAACAAATTTACAAAGTACAGGTTAACTACTTCTATATGTCCATCAATCTGTAGGTGAAAAGTAGAAGTGAACTTCAAATGTGTCTTTATCTTCTTCCAAAGTGTTCTCCAAAAATAACCAACAAACTTAGTGTCTCTATCTGAAACTATGGTCTTAGGTAATCCATGCAATCTCACCACGTCCTTGAAAAATAGGTCTACTATATGTATTGCATCTGATATCTTCTTACAAGGTATGAAATGAGCCATCTTTGAGAATCTATCTACTACCACAAATATAGAACTATTCCCTCTCTATGTTTTAGGCAATCCAAGTATGAAATCCATACTTATATCTTCCAAAGGTCTCTCCGGTACTGTTAAAGGTTTATACAATCTCACATTTTGACTATTACCCTTTGCAACTTGACAAACTCTACAACTTTGCACATATTTCCTAACATCCTTATGAATCTAGGGCCAAAAGTAATGCTCACTCGCCACTGCTATTGTTTTATGAACACCAAAGTGTTTGGCTAATCCTCCATTGTGTTTGTCCTTTATCAGATTCTCCCTCATAGAACTCTTAGGTATGCACAACTGAACTTCTTTGAATAACATCTCATCCTAAATGAAGTAATCCAATCATTTGCTTCTGTCTACCATAACTGGTTCTCTACATGTTCTCCAACGTTCTACAAAATCTGGGTCATCATCATACAAGGTATTCAACTCCTCAAATCCTAATACCATCACTCTCATCTCTGTCAGCAAATTCCTCCTACTTAATGCATCAACAACTTTGGTAGATTTCCCATTTCTATGCTTCAACATAAAGGTGTAACTCTGCAAAAATTCTACCCATCTCATATGTCCCTGATTCAACTTACTTTGACTGTTCAAATACTACAAAGCTTGATGATCCATGTACAACACAAAACTCCTTAGGCAATAAGTAATGTCTCCATTTCTTCAAGGCTTGAACTATGGTACAAAATTCTTGATCATACACTGAATATTTCCTCCGGGCATCATTCAATTTCTCATTGAAATAAGCTACTGCTCTCCTTTCCTGACTCAAGACTACTCCTATTGTTGTTCCACTTGCATCACAATCCACTTGAAATACTTTATTGAAATCTGATAAAGCTAACATAGGTTGCTCAGTCACTTTCCACTTCAACAGTTCAAAACCTTTGTTTTCTTTGGTGGTCCACTTGAACTGCTTCCTATCTCCCCTCATTGCCTCATTCATAGGGTTACAAACTGAACTAAAATTTTTGATGAACTTCCGGTAGAAACTAGCCAATCAATGAAATGATCTCTCCAATGATTTTCGGTGTAGGCCATTCAACAATTTCTTTTACTTTCTCAGGGTCCATCTTCAAACCATCCTTAGATATCACAAATCTCAAATAGACTAACTCATCCTTCACAAAAGTACACTTCTTTAGTTTTATTAGCAACTTTTTTTCTCTCTCAACCTTTGAAAAACTTGTCTCAAATGCAACAAATGCTCCACTTTTGTCTTACTGAAAAGTCAGAATGTCATCCAAATATACAATAACAAACTTACCCAAGAATTTCTTTAATACCTCATTCATCAGCCTCATGAAAGTATTCGATGCATTAGTCAACACAAAAGGCATCACCAACCATTCATACAGTCCTTCATTTGTCTTGAATGTTGTCTTCTACTCATTTACTTCTTTGATCCTAATTTGATGATATCCACTCTTCAAGTATATCTTTGTAAAGTATTTGGCTCCACTCAAACAGACCATTATGTCATCCATCCTAGGTAAAGGAAACCAATATTTCACTATTTATTGCTCTGGAATTGGTACACATTCTCCAGTCTCCATTCTTCTCAGGTGCTAATACTGCTAGTACTGCACAAGGACTAAGAATTTCTCTTATCAAACCTTTCTTCAACAACTCCTACACTTGTCTATTCAACTCTTCATTCTTTGTCAGTGTCATCCAATGTGTAACTTTGTTAGGCAAACTAGCTATGGGAATCAGGTCCATGCAATGACTATTACTTCTCATAGGTGGTAATCCATCAGGGACATTATCTGAAATGATGTCTTCATACTCTATCAACAAATCTTTTATCTCTTCCAGTTGTTCTTCTTCATGCTCTGGGTTCTCAGTCTTCTTAGGAACTAAGGCAAAACACACATTCTCATGTCTCATTCCATCCACCAAATAGATTATAGCATTCATACAAACTTCACTCTTCAAAGGCTCCTCCAAGGGTAACATGGTTTGTTTCATCCCATTGGCCACAATAGTGTATGTATTCTTCCCCCCATCATGTATTGTGTTTCTATCAAACTACCAAGGTCTACCCAACAAAAGGTGACAAATATCCATAGGCATAATATCACACAAGACTTCATCATGATAATTCCTAATTTTTAATTTCACCAAACATTGCTCACTTACTAACATCTTATGATCATCCTGAATCCATGCTATCTAACTTAGGGTGTTTCAATCTATCCAAATTCAACTTATTCACCATCTCTTTTGAAACAAGATTATTTGAACTACCACTATCAATGACAGCTTTACAACACTTACCGAATATCTTACAACTATTCTTGAACAAATTCTTCCTCTGCAAGGGCTCTTCATCTCTCCCGGTATGACACAAATCTCTCCTCATCATCAACAGTTCTCCATCTTCTAGTTTATTAGTTGATCTGGTTTATTAGTTCTTCTGGTATATTATGTCTTCTTACACTCAAAAGAACGATGTCCTTCTCCTCCACACTTATTGTAAGTTCCTCTAAACACTCTCTTTTCTTATCTTTTGTCATCTTTTATAAAATTCTTATTCTATTAGCCATCTGGTTCTCTCCTCTAGTAGAAATTTCTATCATCTTTCTAGTATGAATTACCTTCTTTGCTCACTTCCTTGTCCTTGTTCTGATCTGTACAAGTTCATCTACCTCTGGTATATCCTCTTCCTCCTTGAAATCTTCCTTCGGAAAACCTGCCACCTCTGCATCTCTGCCTCTGCTCTTGTCTTTTGTTCAACTTCTCTTCTTCTTTCAAGGCATACTGGTAAGATTCTTCAACACTTTGCAATTTGATCAAATTGAGTTCATCTTGTATAGATACCCACAATCCATTCAAATATCTTACAACTTGTTCAACTTCATCATCAACATGTCCAAATCTAATATTCAACTTGTAAAATGCTTTGGTGTAGTCCTTCACACCAGATGCCTTTTGTCTTAAATTTTACAACTTCCATAATAGACTCACTTGATAATCAGCTGTCATAAATTTTGATTTCAACTTAGCAACCATTTGATCCCATGTTTTGATATTCTCTTTACCTCTTCTCTGTCTATCAACCTACAAATTCTCCCACTAAATAAATGCATGACCCTTCAACCGAGTAGAGGCATATTTCACCTTCCTTTCTTTTCCAGTGTTTTCAAAATCAAAATATTTCTCCATCTTTGAGATCTAATCTGTCAATTCATCTGAATCCAACTTTTCATCATATTTTGGTGGGGTAAAATGAGGTTTAGTATTTGCCCTACTTAAAACCCTTAGAAACCTCTCTTCATCTGGATCAATCACCAGTGGGTTTACTTGTTCTGTCAGGGCTTCTTCTCCTTCATCTTCACTCACATATTCAATATGTCGGCCTCTTCTCTAGGCTATCTCAATGGCTTTCAACTAGGCTGCAATTCCTCATAACATTTCTATCACAATAGGGTCTGCATTTCCACACGCTCCACCATTCCTATTTCCTCTTTGTGCCATCTTCATGCCAATCCTCTGTAGCTGCAGGTTGGATCCCAGACCGCCACCCTACAAAAAAATATCTGAGGACACCATAATCTCCAGAATGAAAGCTCACTTTGATACCACTTGGTGTAGTCATCGGTTAGGAGAGACCTCAAATAGATCTATCTGGGTCGGTCAACAAGAGTAAACATAATGGAAACAAAAGGATATGATAGAGGCAATGCAAAACTGAATGAATTATATCATGAAAACTATTTACAATCAACCGGTAACAACCAGGTTACACAAACTGGCTCGCTGGCCTACTAAAACATGCTTAATTACAGAATATGTCATAACTGGGACCTCAAATCTTCAGATCTATCTTCTATGTTCTATATCTTAAGTTGTCACTTCCTCTCTCTATTCTAATGCTCAATTACAATGATTTATATGATCCAAAGGGATCCGGTCAGCCCAAAAGTGATCAAATGCCGAAGAACAAGACCTAACATGTAAAAACAACAAGGTCAGCCTCCACCAAAGAAATTCCTCTGAAAAATCCAAAGGATGAAGTGTAGATTAAAGGGAAGGTTGGCCACACACCAAGGAACATCAGAATCAATGCTCAGGGCTCCACAAGATACGAAAGAGATCCGGTAGATCCCAATAGATTATAACCAGGCAACTGGTACCAGAAAAATGTCTCAAAAACTGGTAGTGATAACTTGTTGGAAAATGATCCAAATGCTCCATGGTTTGGGAATAAGGTAGATGATAAAGTCCTCAAGAAAAATCCAACTCCTCAAGATCTGGTGAGCCAATGCCAGAAAAATGTAGAATGAAATGCCAAACAGAAGGGAAATATTTTTGGTTGATGCAAGAATGCCATGAACCGGGGATGCTTCTACATCTCTTTCAAGTATTTGAATATGCTCCTAACAATAGTGACATGACTCTCTTTTGGATTAGCTTGATATATAGCAGCCATACACACAACATGGATAATGTTTGGTCTAGTTTAAGTCAAGTATAGCAACCCACCAACCATAGATCTGTATAAAGTCTAATTAGCTTTCAAAGATTCATCATTTTTAGATAATTTGCAGCCAATTACCATAGGATTTCCAATAGGTTTAGAGTCTTCCAAGCCAAACTTCTTCAACAATTCCTTCACATATTTAGTTTGAGATATAAAAATACCTTTTCCAGTCTGTGAAATCTGCAAACCTAAGAAAAATTTCATCTCTCCTATCATAGATGACTCAAATTCTTTCTGCATATCACTGACAACCTTCATACTCAAGTTATCATCTCCTCCAAAGATATTGTCATCAACAAAAATTTCAACAACCAAGATGTTATCATTCTCAATCTTGAAATACATATTACTATCAACAATACCTTTATTAAATCCTAATTTCTACAAGTACTTATCTAATATAGCATACCAGGCTCCAGGGACTTCCTTCAATCTATAAAGAGCTTTCCTTAGTTTTTATACCTTGTCTCCATCATATAATAATGAAAAATCCATTAGGTTGCTTAAAGTAGACTTCTTCCTCAAGATTGCCATTCAAAAAGGTTGACTTGACATCCATCTGATATACCTTTAAATCCTTATATTGAGCATATTCAATCAATAGTATAATAGCTTCAAGTCTAGCTACCGGAGCAAAAGTCTCCTCATAATAAATCCCTTCTTTCTATGAATATCCTTTGCATACTAGTCTTTCTTTGTTTCTAACAACTTCATCGGCTTCATTCAATTTGTTCTTGAATACCCATTTGGTACCAATCACATTCTTATCTTTAGGTCTAGGCACAATTTCCCATGTGATTCTTTTTAATTTGATTCAATTCTTCTTCCATAGCCCTTATCCAATTTTCATCTTTGCAATCCTCAACAACACCTTTAGGTTCAATTTTAGAAATCAACTACACCTCTTTAACAACTAGCCTTCTTCTAGTCATCACACCTTTATTTTTATCACCAATAATATGATTTTAAGAGTGATTCAATCTTACATACCTCAGAGTCTTCTGATTATTTTAATTTTTAGGTTCCTGCACCTCTCCACTAGAAGAAACAATATCTAGGTTAGTTGTTTCTAGCAAATCATTCTGCTTCAATTCTTCAGTCTGAATAGGTGTTAGAACAACATGCTGACCATCATCATATCCACATACTCTGATTTATTTTCCATAGTTCTCATCAACTTTCACATTTGCACTTTCCACTATCTTTCTTAGTCTCTTATTGTAGCACCGGTAGGCTTTTCTCTTTGTTGAATATCCCAAGAAAATTCCTTCATCACTTCTTACATCAAACTTTCCTATATCCTCATCTCTCTTGATATAACACTTGCTTCCAAAAATTCTGAAATATCTCACAGGAGGAACATGACCAAACCATATCTCATAAGGAGTCTTACCAATATCATCTTTTATATGTGCTCGGTTGAATGTGTAAACAACAGTGCTAACAATGTCTCTCCAATCTATCTTCAAAACATTCCCTTCAATCAACACAATCCTTGCAACATCCAAGATAGTTTTGTTCTTCCTTTCAACAACTCCATTCTGTTGTGGAATTCTAGGAGCAGATAATTGTCTTCTAATCCCATCCTTCTCACAAAATGAATCAAACTCACTAGAACAAAATTATCCTCCTTTGTTAGATCTCTGACATTTCACCTTCAGTCCCAACTCAGTCTCAACCTTTTCTTTGAATATCTTGAATTTGTCCAATGCTTCTAATTTTTCCTTCAAAAAGACAACCCACATTATTCTGGAATAATCATCTATTAGTAACATGAAATATATGTCACCCTACACACTTCTGGTATTTGTAGGTCCACATAGGTTAGTATGCACAAGATCTAGCAATCCATTAGATGTATGTTACTTACTCTTGAAATAAATTCGTGTTTGCTTACCCATTTGACATTCCTTACATACTAGATTGACAAGCTTAATAATTTTAGGTAGATATCTAACAACTTATGTGTAACTGGTCTTAATAAATGAGTCAAAATGAACATCACACATTCCTCTATGCCACAACCAACTTCATCAATCTGAGCAATCAATCAAATTTTCTCACCAACATTCAATGAAAGATGTTGCCTTCATTCTTAAATCCAGATGCAATCTCTATATCAGAGGCATTTAGGATCTTGCATTTCTATTCTTGAATTCTAAATCATAACCTTTTGGGTCAGAGGCCCCATAAGGACACCATGAGGGATCATGAAGGCTCATGATGTATGATGAGTCATTTGCATTTAATAAGGTCCTCAGGACCAATTTGTATGGTTTTGAATTGGTTTGGACGGATTTGTAAAGCAACTGGTCCTGTTAGGCATATATAAGCCAACTTGGTCAACCTTGGTCAAAGGATTAGTAGGAGTCTAAGGAAGGGTAGGATAGGTCTTTTATGTTGTTTTTAATTGTAAGGAACCATTTTGAGGCATTCATGTAATGTTTGGAGGCAAAATTCCCCAAATGCACAAATTTGTAAAAGTTGTCAAATATTGACAACTTGTCTCCAATGGCCATTTTGGTTTGAAATTTAGTTGGGGGTAGTTTTTTTGGTTGATGTAAGGGTAAATATACCTCTAGTGGTCAAATATTTGGCGGTTGTTGAAGTTTGGAGTTGAATGCAATTGAAACACACATATTTTCCTATCAATTTCGTTGTTCTTGATCTCTGTACTTGCTTGTACATATTCATTTTTAAGTGCAAGGCACATGGTTATGTAGGGGAATGAATTAAATTAAATTTTCACTTGGTCTAGTGAATTTTTATTAATTTTTCATGGAGATCCATAAGTTTTTCTAAAACCAGTCATCAAACCCTCGCCTACCTAGGGTTTTGGATTCAAATGCCAGTATCTTGACTTTCCACCCTTGGAAAATTCTAGCCTTTGGTGGAAAGTTAGGATCATGTATGTACTCTAGGACTATGGTGGTTTTGGAGAAGAAGATAGTTGCATCTTGGAGGTATGGCCATTAAAAGACCAGGCATCTCTATGTGACTGGTCCCAGTTGAAAGCAAATAAGATTGCAGGAGGTTGTATGGGTGGACTAGACCCAATCAAAAGGTTGATTCAGTGTGTTTTAAGGTGGAAAGACTTTTTCCTATCATTTGTTTAATGGAACCAAGTTTTTATTAAGGGGTTGCTTTGTAAAAGTGGCCTAATTGGCACATTAGGTCTATGAGATCAGTCAAAACCATTGACCCTACTTTGAGAGATTAGGAACCCATTCTAACATATATTGTATAATGGTCGAAAGGGTATCCCAAATTGCAATGTTTTTGGAGGGTTGTTTAGAATAATTTCAAATTATAGGCCAGAAACCTCAAACCTAGGGCTAGCAGCCAACTAGGTCATTTCAAGGCAAGTCACCCTTGAAAGTGTATTAGGGACATAAAGGCGATTGAATTATGTTGTCTTAAGCCTATAGGGTTAGAATAGGGTTGGGTCAAGGTTCTATTCCATACCATACAAGTAGGAAGGGTTGTGTTCTGATAGATCAATGAAGTGGTCAATGAGAGGAAGTCTAAAAGGGACATTTGATGTGAGTTGTATGAGGAAAGATTGTGATACATTGAATGATGAATTTGGAAGGGTAGTTGTGTGAGGAAAAGAGTTCTTTGGATATGTTTGTGGTTTGTGGGGTGAATAACCACTAGTTCCTTGTGGGCTCTGCATCATATTGGTATTAGAGCAATCTTTAGGTCACTTGGGATAGTTGATCTTGGTGTATGTCAACAGAAAGAAGTGAAGGAGAGGTTGACACAATGACTCCTAAGTCAATGTCACAAGAGGCTATAAGGAAGGTGTTTGAGGAGATGTTTGAAGATAGAGTAAAGGATTTGGAAAAGGCTAAAGGCAAATGGAAGGAAGGAGAATGTGATTCTGATAGAGAAGGTAAGGAGGGGGTAGAGGAAGGAACCCCAAGGCAAGAGGTGGAATTGTCTATAGATTAGAAACAATTCATGGAAGCTCTAAATGTAGTCAACCGAAGCTCCTTAGGTGGAAAGGATGATGTCCATGTGTTTAGTGGGGCATGAGATGAAGAAGAAGTCATGGATTGGATAGAAGCAATGAACAACTATTTTGAATGTAGGGAGATCCCAGAAAATAAGAAGGTTACATTTTCAAAGTCCAAAATGAAGGGAGAAACACTCACATGGTGGAATTGCTTGCAAAGTGACAGGGTGAAGGAAGGAAGAAACATGATAACATCTTGTGATAGGATATCATCAAGAGTGAATACACATTTTGTACCAGCAGACTATGAGGTCTAAATCTATAGTAAGATGCAAAGTATGAGGCAAAAAGACCTTGATGTAAGTGCATATACAAAATAGTTTCACAATCTAAGTCTCAGAACCAAGCACCATGAGGAGGAACTGGAAAGGTTGGCAAGGTACCTTAATGGATTGAAGTATAGAATTCAAGATGAGATTAGCATTCTAGCCTCTGACATAGTAACCAAGTGCTTTCAATTGGCACTTAGAGAAGAGGAGAAGTTAAGGAGGAAGAGTGACCAAAATGATAGAGGGAAAGGAGGAAGAAACTTCATAGGAAAGGGAGTTTTTGGTGGCAAAGGTCAACCACAGAAGACACAAGGTGAATCTAGCCAAGGTGAGAAACAAGGAGGCACAAATTTTAGAGGCAACTTTAGGGGGAAAAGGTCTAATGATAAAGGAAGATTTGGAGGATTAGGAAGAGGCAATGAAAATTTCATTAGGAGATGCTACTCTTGTGGATAGGAAGGACATTCTGCAAAGAGATGCCCTGAGAAAAACTAGACAAATACCTAAGGAGGAGAAAGGAGGACTCAGTTGGTCCAAGAGGAGGATCACCAAATCTTGAACTCACCATTCAGAGGAACAAATGCAGAGGTAGGAGAAACTCTCATGATGAGGAGAACCTTGTTGAAGGTGCCAACTTCTCAATAACCCCCACAGAGAAAATCTCTATTCAGAACATCTTGTAAATCAGGAGGAAAGGTATGTAAGTTAATCATTGACTCTGGGTCTACTGATAACTTAGTGTCTCTTGAAATGATAGAAACTCTTGTTGATGAAAAATATTGGGTTGATTTTTATATAGGAGGTTATAAGGATAGGATACTATGTTTCATGGCTAACAAAAGGGCAACAAACTCTTGTTGATGAACAAGCTTGGGTTGATTTTTATATAGGAGGTTATAAGGATAGGATACTATGTGAAATTATTGAGATGGATGCATGTCATTTGATTTTTGGAAGGCCATGGTAGTATGACTTGAAGGCTCAACATGATGGGAAAAAGAACACATACACCATCACCAAGACTGGTGATTCATTTACCTTGAATCCTTTACCTGATAATATGGGTGATAGGAAGAATGAATCAGGGATTATGTTGGTTGTAGAGAAGGAGATGTTGCAGACCCTAAAAGATAAAGACATTGGATTTACTTTGGTATTGAAGCCCAAGGACATGACAGCTTAGTCTAAGGTCAAAGAGAAGGATGTTCCACTACAAGTGAAGGAGTTCTTATAGAAATATGAAAGTATGGTGAAAGAGGACATACCAAACTCTTTACCACCTATTACAGATGTAAGCCATCACATAGATTTCATCCCTAGAGCCACCTTGCCCCAACAAGGCCGCATACAAAATGACTACCACTCAAAATGAGGAAATTGTTGAGTAGGTGTAGGAGTTTCTTGATAAAGGTTTGATTAGGAAGAGCCTCAGTCCGTGTATAGTACCAACCGTCTTGGCACCCAAAAAGAATGTAAAGTCGAAGCTATGTATGATGCAGAGCCAGACAACAAACCAGGTGATAATCTTCTCTCACCCACAACTACTATATCCAAACTAAGTTGTTTTGTTTGTTCAAGGTTTCAAAAAACACACCTACCAAGTTCTCAACTCACACAACAATTTGTGTGATAGGATCCATAAAGGATCAGTATCTTCCGATACCGGTGGGATTGAAACACTCAATCCTTGTGTGAATGGTAGACAATCTTCTGGTACCGGTGGGATGGAAACCTATTGGATTTTGTCTATTGGTGTTCCAAACAACTCAAAACATCCATAAGATCTTACTGTCAAATGTGTTAGGGAGTACTTGTCTCACAACTGTCCTATTTGCCTAGTAGCCCTACCCATTGACTAGTAACCCTACTAGTTGAGTTCTCTACACACAACTTAATAAAATTTCAAAAGAAAAGACAAAATAAGGGCATATTCTGATACCCTTTATCAATTTACACAATTAACCAAAGGCTTAGTCCCTAACACCAAGTTTTGAAGGTCTATACCCTTACTGTCCTTACAGACCTAATTAAGCCAATTAGGCCTACTTTACAAAGCATGTACCCCTTGTATTAGTCCCTTGACTAAACCAAAAATTTTTCAAGGTGGGGTAAGATGTGAAACCACCAAATCCAAGGTTTCAAGAATTGATCCCATCTCCTTTGTCTACTGCAAGTGATTTTCAATTCTACAGTTCAGGCGGTCACATACAGATGCCCACCTAGGGTCAATTCAATATCTTCGGGCTTGAAGCCTCCCTTCAAAAAAACACCCAAATATTATGGTACAATGGCCCCTCTAAAATTTTCCCATAGGTTATTTGTTCCTCTAGTGAAAATGTCAGATTAAGGGCATCTTTTCAGTGAAACCCTAGGTGTTGGCAGGGTTTGTGACCAGTCCGGATCGGTTTTGATGGAACTCTACAACCGATTAGTTCGGACCTAAAAATTGATTCAAATGAAAGGTAAGAGACTTCCCTAACTCATCCAATTGGTTGTAGATATCCACCAATCCGTACAAGTCATAAATTTGAACATCAAACATGCAGAATTTTAGGAAACTCCAAGTATATTGTATTGCTCCAAAACTTTGAAATATCACCAATTTCAACAACTTCAACAACAAAAACAACCTTGGAATCGAGCCAAGTAGGCCTAATATATCCTGCGTAATGGTTTCCAACCACTTTTCCCACTTTGGAATTGTTGGAGGATTAGTTACCCCTTTTTACAATATTTTGCAATGACAACAAAAGTTGTCAGCTTGTACTTTTCAAATTTGGCAACTCCAAGGTGTATTCAACCTATTCCAAGGATTGGTCTGATGTTTCTAATACCAATATTTATTTCCTAACTCATTACTAGACTCCTACTAACCCACATGGTCATTTGTCCATGGTGGCTTATAAAATGCAACCATGACAATGCCTTACATCAATTGGGTCTTATTGACTCACAAACCTATCAACCTACTACACATGATCATTTTCACCTCATGGGTGATATTAGACTCTTTATGCTTCATTTGTGTCTTTGGGTTCTCCTACACCATACTCCCCAAGTGGTTGAATCTCAAGTCCACTTGAGATGAGTTCCTGCAATGTAGTCCCATGTTTCTTCATCTGGTCTTCATCCATCCATACTGCATCTACCTCAGAGAGTCCTTGCCACTTGACAAGGTATTGTTTGTAGACCTTATTCCTAGTTTTCTTCACAATATTTGTGTCCAAGATCCTCTCAATTTTTGGTGACCGTTGACTTGGAAATTCTTTCAGGATTTCTGCAACATCTTCCACCAAGAATGCACCATCTTCCTGCTCTGTACCTTTGAATGGTGTTAGATCTGCAACATTAAATATTGGGGATATTCCTATATCTAAAGGTAATTAGATTTCATATGCATTGTTCCCAAACTTCTTGAGTATTTGACAAGGTCCAACCTTTCTCATCATGATCTTTGTGTGTTTCCCTTTTGGCAATCCCTCCATTTTCAGATTTGCCCATACCATGTCTCCAACTTGAAACTACACATCTCTCTTGATGATATGATGAATCAATAAAGATCTGGATAACTACTGAGAGGGGAGGTTAATCAGTAGAAATAATAACCAACTAAATTTCTACCAAAATCAAAACCCAACTCATGAATCAATCACTGAACTAACTGGTTCAAACGCTGAACTACAAATTACAATAGCACTATCAAGTTTACTGGTTGACTAGCATACCAAAATAATAGTATAACAGATCTAAAAATCTCAAACCATTTAACCAATACATAAAACCTCTTCACTAACATTAGTAAAATCACATTTTAGATTATTGTCAGTCATCTTAACACATCTAAGTGGCTTTACGAGTTAAACAAATTAACCATATCAAAACATAACTACAAAAACCATTCACCACTTGACACAATGATTTTTGACGTGGAAACCCAAATGGGAAAAACCATGATGGGGATGAATACCCACAAGTATTTTGAACTCTTCTGAAGTTCTCCTGTTAGGAGCCAAGCCTTGTTAGAATCTTTACAAAAATGTTTTGTTAGGAACAAATCTTGTTAGGGACCACCCGGTTAAGGAATTGACTAAAATGCCTTGTTAAAAGCAATACTTTGTTAGGAGTAACGTTGATAGAGGGTTTGAAATACAAGGTAGTGGATCACCTTGTTAGAGGATTTAGAAATCACTAAGCCTTTTAAATCTTACCCGGTTAAGGGATTTAACTATTGTAATTGTTAGAGAACAACAGGGTTTTGTTGATCTGGTAAATAACACTACTCTACTTGATCAGATCCTTTTCATGCTCCTATCTTCCTTCAAACATACTACATATACTCCTTTTGGTTTGGCAATCAATCACATTGAAACTTAAGCAAAATTGCCAAGATTACAACAAAACAACTCATCAACCTTATAAGAAAAACAATAGGTCGGTAACACATCACAAGACCTAAGATCTCATTACAAACAAATTGGTTCAAACATGACCATCAGATTACATAGCAATCATTGCACATTCTACAAGACTGTTGGTGCAAATAATTATTCATCATGGATATTATTACACCTTACTTAAGTTTACTTAGGAAATACATATCATAGTAGTTTGGGTATGAGACACTTGGGTGTTTGTGCCACATTGGGATAGTGTGTGTAGGAGAATTTCCATCTTTTATGGTGTGATCTTGTTACTACTCTATCATATCCACTTATTATGGAGTGATAATTCCACCTTCGGTGGGTGATCCACCTCATGTGGAATATTTTATTGTTTCTCCTACCTACCACACCTATTTCCTACCTACCCTTGTTTCTTATTGAGCCACATGCCATGTTTGTGTGCTCACATATCCATATTGCCTTGCCTATATATGCAGGCTCATATTCATTGTATGTAACAACTATTGAACTATTGATCATTTATCTATTGATGAGAATACAATTTATTCTTGTCTGTCTATTTTGTACTTTTCATTGAGCTCTTGATCTTGGCAAAATCTCACATGGTATCAGAATTGTGGAGTTCACACCTGAGTCAGTTTTCATTAGAAACTTGGAGACTAGAGCTATCATTACAACTGGGGTGGTTGATCATGTATCTCAATTATACTCCTTTTCTTATTTTGTTGATGATGATGATTTCACATATGATGATTCTACACATGATGATCACACTTCTTGTGATAATTCAGATTTTGAGTAGAACTTTGGGTACTTGAACTTGGGGATTCTCACATGTGACCCCTTTCTTGAGCCTTGTGTTTCATCTCCTCCTATTGATATCACATCACCTATTGCACTCAATGATGTAGATAGTGCTACAGTTTTGCCTTCTTGTGATCCAGTGCAGCAGGATATTTCATGTCTTCCAACTTCAGTTTCATGGGATGACTACTTGACAGACATTGCAGGTTTTCTTGTGGAATTCTACATTGCATATTTGGGAGACATCATTGATGATATTCATCTTCTCTTTGATGAAGATGATGATGGACTTGTAAAGCACTGAGAGGGGGGGGGGGGTGGGGGGTGAATCAGTGACACCAAAAATAGTACTACTTTAAACACTGACTGGTAGATAAACTTAACAAGTTTGGTAAACAATATGTATACAATAAAAAATGATATGACAGCATCCATAATAAGTAAAAAATCCACCATAACACAAGTGTTTATATGTGGAAAACCCAGATAGGTAAAAACCACAGTGAGATGGGACTCACAAGTTAACTATCTGCAGTAATAGATAACTGACTAGTTAGGGTCTACAAATGCTCTGCTAGGAGCAAATCTTGTTAAAGATCCCAAAGCTTAGTAAAAAGTTATACCTTGTAAAAGGTAGTACCCGGTAAGGAGTAACCTCGGTGGAGGATTTCTGAATCCAAACTAATGGATCACCTAGTTAGAGGATTTGAACAATGATGCTTGTTAGAGATTGCCCGGTTAGGGGATTTGACTATTGTAGTGATTAGAAAACAACAGGTGATGTGATATAGTAATAGCACAACTTGCTTGTATAGATCCTCTTCAGCGCACTTAACACTTCTTTACCAACATACTCTGTGACTTAACACTTCTGCCTTCACACATAACATATCACTTTCGCTCATGAAAAATAATTTGTTGTGATGTCAATATATAGACATTTAGATTTCATGTTAGCCTCTACAAATCATAACACAATTATCTAGGTGCAGTGTATCTAGTCAAGTGATCATAAATCATCACAAGAATACCACCAAAACTCATCAGTAAGGATAACTCATCACGACTTGTGATAACCCATCACATAATCAATGAATACCGATTAGAACAATCAATACCGGTTGGAGTTAAACATATAAACCATTATCCTTGATGCTTCTGTGATAATCTTCGTTGGATCTCCCTATTGATGCTGAGTTATGCAGATCCATGGGTTATCTCTATGCATATATGCATATACCGATTGTCACAAAGTACCGATTAGATATAAACCTCTAGTATACTGGTTGTAGTATAAATAGCTTTGAAGTTATACCGGTAGACAATATGAACATATGTGTGTGTATGTGTTTCATCAATGATAACATATGATGAATTCATTACAATCATCATCAACCCAACAATCTCCCCCTTTGGCATTGATGGCAACACTTAGAAAACTCTATAGTAATACCACTAAGTGTGCAAAAAAAAAATTATACACATACTCCCCCTTACTACATATATCATACAAAATTTTCAAAAACACACATACATATTTCTACTCCCCCTTTGACAACAATGCCAAATTGAAAAGAATTATATATATATATAATTTGTATCACAATATTTTACATGTACAAAAACTTGAAAAACTGAATCAAGATTCATGCATACGCAAGTCTCATGAAAATAACATTAACGTTCCTCTTCAACTGTGATATGGCATGTTTCCATGTCTCCAACAAGTTCTCAGTGTAATTAAGTGTAGACATAATCTGTGTATGGAACTCTTCCATGGAATGAAGTGTACAGGTTTCTGGAGTTGCTAAAATAGCTTCTACATCCGTGTAGGCTCTATGTAGTATGTCCACTTGGGATGTGAGTAGACTATTCAATTCCTCCAATGATCGGAGTCTTTTGGCTTTCTCAAGATCATAGGTATCTAGCCTATTGTGCAAATCATCCACGGATTTGCTAAAAGCAAAAATAGAGTCCTAAAGTGGCATATATGCATTGCATATATTTTCTAGCTCTTTCTCTGTTTCTGTTCGCTTTTTAGTGATATCAAAATAAAAGAATGAAACATTAGAAGTAGAAGCAAGATATTATCCTCCTATTTCAATAGATTTTCTTACCAAATCTTTATTAAAAGATAGATCAAGTTTCCCTGCATCAATTGCTTTCATATGATGCTCTCCATAATTCTTCTTGTAACTCTTCTCATCATAAGTTTGTGTTGCTTCTTCAAGTGACTTGATTTGGTCAGATGCATCAATAACCAATTGGCCAAGTTTTCTAATAGGGGTTGTCAGATGTCTTGTAGAAGTATCTAGTAGTAGACTTGATAAAATATCTACTACATTCTGAATTGTTTCAGCTTCCATTCTTTGCTCTTTAAGTCTCTTCTTGTGTGCTCTAGATTGCATGATAGTTGCTATCTTCATCATTTCAGATGTACTCATATTATCAACAATTATAGGCCCCGATATGCCTCATGAGTCATCATCATCTTCATCAGTCTGTTGAATGACTAATGTTTTTGTTGGTTCAAAAGATGTTACCTTAACAATTTCTTTCTCTTGTCCTTTCTTCGTTTCCTATTCAAAAATCTGTGTGTCAACATTTTTCATTAGATTCCTTCTGAATGTTCTATCAAACTGGTGGGGATTGGGGTTTCTTAGGTTGTTCCTTTGCTGGTGGAACATCCACTCTTGGTTGAGTTGTTAGTTTCTCAACTGAAGTAATTTTTAAAATAGTGATTTCAGGTGGCTGCATATCTGGTACAATGATGTCTCTAGATAGATCAATTGTGTCATGAATATCATCAACAACTTGGATGATAGTGTCATGCTTATTCTTTATAGGATAGACCACATTAGCTTGCACAATTTCTTCTTCATCCATTTCAGGAAGACCAATAGTATCTTGCTTAGCCTTAGAAGAATGTATAAGATCTTCCAAGTGTTTGATACTATGAGCAATCTGATGAGTCTCAATCTCAATAATTTTCACTTTTCCATTGATCAACTTCAATCTTCTCAATTTGTAAGCAAAGTTAACTTTATACTTATCAACCAATTCATTCAACACATTCTTTGATAATTCAAGAAAATATTGTACAAATACATCATCTATTATTCCTTTTTCTTTCTTTATTGCTTCCTCCCATTTATTTAAAAGAATAGTATACAAGGAATTAGAGATATCCTTTTCAAGATCATGTGGTAATCTATTGTAATGACACAAATGATTGATTACCTATTGAATGATTTGCTTATTTTCATCTTCAGTGAAAGAATCAAAATGTTCTTTGACATTGTCAAATCAGTTTCTCCCTAATGCCTTCACTATCCTCTCAAAGGTAGTCTCAAGCTTGTAAGTTGATATATCAAAAGGCACAGTTGCCTTCGGCACTTCCTTCATTTTTTTTGCTACTCTATTGGTAGCTTTCATTTTCTTGGGTTCTTCCTCAGTGTCACTACCTTCAGATTCTACTTGGATAATTAGTTTTCGACCTCTTTTCTTAGATGCATTCTCCTCCTTTGCATAAAATTTAGGTGCGAGTTCCTTTTCGGTTTGGACACTTTGTGTCACTCTTGTATTTTCATCACTCGAGGTGCTTTCTCAGCTTTCTTTTTCTTACCTTTACCACTTGTGGTAGGAACAATACTGGTTCTGGCTTTTGCAGCCTGATCTTCAACAACATTCAATTTTGCCTTCTTTTTATCCTTTGGGATGCTAACAGGTTATTAGGATAACCAATCAATAAGTCATAGTTGACCTCATAACTCATATCTTCCATTTCTTCTTCTCTGGGCTCAATTGCCTCCATTAAACAGAAATTAGTGGTAACTGTGAAAACAATGTCCTTAGCAAAATGTTTTACCACATCCTCAGGCAATCTTAATCTCATGCTCATTTTCTTCTAAAAATCGTTGAAGTATTTGTTCATTGTAGCAGAAAAGGTGTTCTTCACAACCTTGATACTGTTCTCAATTTGGGCAGATACCGGTAGATCCTTAGACCATTCAAGATCACTTATTCCCAGTAGGAAATTCTAGAAATAAAAGAATATACCGATCGATAATTGTCCAAATTTAAACTTTAGACTATTGTCCTTCTTGATAGACTGAAGATTTAACATTAATTGGCTCCTTATGGCCTCACATAGGTCATAATTAGCATTTTTCAGTTATCATCTTGTAAGTAGTATGCATCGCTACTAATGGAACACTATATAATCTACTAGAGTAGAATACCCGGTAGCTTATAACCATAGCTGCCAACATTACTGTTGGGTCCCTGATGTTATTGATAGAAAAAGAACACTTATCAAATGTTGATCCAGTTAGAGTGTATATTGTCTCTTTTGAAATACTCCTTAGCATAGGTACTTCACCGGTTGAGTAAAATCCTATTACAACTTGAATAGCTTCCTTGGTTATAGTATGAGTCCTTTCTAAATACATGTTTTCTCCATGAACTTGACTCAAAATAATTTGGATATGTCCTTCTTCTGAATCTTCAAGAAAGTAAGTGGCGTTATAAAAACCTTTTTCATAAACCCTAATATATTATGTTTGAATCTTTCCATTCTCATTACAATGAGATTTTAACTAAGAATATATCGACAATGATCCTAAATCCTCAATCTTGCAATCAATGTAGCTGGACAAATCTCCTTTCACTACAACACCACTAGGAACTTGTGATAAAGAATTATAAGACACAATTTATTTTGCTTCAATGAATTCCATAGGTTCATATGTAATCATTAATCTCTCTACTGGTTTAGAAGATGATGCCATTCCAGATAGACTATATTCGAAGTAGGATTTTTCAAAGAAATACCTTATTTCACCCACACTGCCTCCTAACCAGTTGAATGCTCAAGTGTACACCAGTTTAGCCTTCTCCAGCCTTCAAATCTACTTGATTACACAAATCAAAATGCAGCTTCGACAAATATGAGCCAACAATCCTTTCTCAGCTCTACAAGCGCTCAAAAATTCTTTCTCGAATGCATTAGGGTAAAAATAACAAAGTGAAAATTCGCTTTTATCCTTTTTACCTACTGCATTAAATGCTCACCCATTAGGGTTGCAAACCCTAATTACACCGCTTAATGATACATAGATGTAAAACTGGTTGATAATCGCTTGACAAAAAGTTATCAAAATTTCATGCATTTAAATTCTCTTACCACTCATTCATTTCAAGGGGTCCGGAGGTGGTTTTACTGTTAAGTTCCCCTTAGCCATATTGAAAAGGCTTAATTCACCAATGCAGGATTCTCCACATTTGGTGAAGGAATAGTTTCTTCTTCAGGTGAGTCATCACTCTTCTTCCATACTTGATTCGTTTCTTCTTTGGTTTCTTCAACATTAACTTTCTTCTTTCCTTTCTGATCTTTAGAAGGGTTGACTGGTTTGCTCTTTCTGGATCTACAAAATTTTGCCAAGTGTCCTGGTTTGTTATAGTGATAGTAGGCCATACCAAATTATTTCCAAGGTCCTGCATTACCTCTCCCAGTTATTCTACTGCAATTCATAGCCACATGACCAAAGTTGTTACAGATGGTGCAAATGACATTTGTTACCTTTTCCATCTCAAATGGACTAAACTAGTTGCCATAGGTTCTTTGCCAGTTCATGTTGACTCGATTGTCAAAATTTCTCATCCAGTTGCCATTTGGTCTTGAGTGCATATGTGGTACAAGATTATTCACTCCATATCTGCATTCAACTGATCTATGTCCATACATTCTACATGTGAAGCAATGACCTTCAAATTTCTTGGACACATACCTAGCATTAGTATCATAGCCTACATTTCTATTAGGTTTATCTCTACAAACATTTGCAGTGTGACCAGGTTTATGGCAAAAAAAACAAATAGGTTTAAAGACCTTCTTACCAGTAGGATTTTTGACCTTAGGAGTAGATTTATTCTTGAGTGTTTCTCTTGGTACTAGAGGATTCACCTTTTTTAGATGTGTGAAAACCAAGTTCAGAGGTATCACCATTCATCCTTTGTGATTGAATTTGTTCTTTCAGTAGGATAGAACTTTTGTTGAACTTCTCCAATTTCCCATTTGCTTTAATGGGCTGTCTGGTGAGATCTTCATTATGTTTTGACAGGTTCTCTCTCAGAGATGATGCTAATTCAAGATCTAGCTGTAGGTTCTCTTTTTTTTCTCTTTATGCATTCAAATGCTCATGCAAGGTAGCATTCTCTCGCTTGATTTTGGCAATCTCATGATCTCTTTCTTTTGTGAAATCTTCAATAGTTCTCCTAGCTCCCAGTTCCTGACTCATGCGGATAGTAAGACCTTCTATCTCTCTCCTCAGATTTAGCTTTTCACTGTTTAGTTTTTCAACTTCCTCAACTAAAGCATCAATATTGGCCTCATCTGAAAAACTATTATCAAATATTTCTAACACTTATTCAATTATCTCTCTTCTTTTGACTTGAGAAGCTTTCAGTTTGACCCTTGGGGTTTCAAGCTCATTCCTACTAGCCTCAAGCTCTCTAGCCATCTCAAAGTATCTCATATCCCCATGATAGATTTAGGGTTTTCTTCCAAGAGATTAGGCTTTAAGGAAGTTAGGCTCTGATACCAATTGATGGAATTGTAAAACACTAAGAGGGGGGGTGAATCAGTGACACCAAAAATAATACTACTTTAAACATTGACCAGTAGATAAACTTAACAAGTTTGTTAAACAATATGTATGCAATAAAAAATGATATAAAACATCCACAATAAGTAAAACATCCACCATAACACAAGTGTTTATACGTGGAAAACCCAAATAGGTAAAAACCATGGTGAGATGGGACTCACAAGTTAACTATGTGTAGTAATAGATAACTAACCAATTAGGGTCTACAAATGCTCTGCTAGGAGAGAATCCTATTAAAGATCCCAAAGCTTAGTTAAAAGCTATACACTGTAAAAGGTAATACCCTGTAAGGAGTAACCTCAGTGGAGGATTTCTAATTCCAAACTAATGGATCACCCGATTAGAGGATTTGAACAATGAAGCCTGTTAGAGCTTACCTAGTTAGGGGATTTGACTATTGAAGTGATTAGAAAACAACAGGTTATGTGATCTAGTAATAGTACAAATTGCTTGTATATATCCTCTTTTGTGCACTTAACTCCTCTTTACCAACATACTCTATGACTTAACACTTCTGCCTTTACACATAGCATATCACTTTTGCTCATCCAAAATAATTCATTGTGATGTCAATATATAGACATTTTAGATTTCATGTCAGCCTCTAGAAATCATAACACAATTACCTAGGTGTAGTGTATCTGGTCAAGTGATCATAACTCATCACAAAAATACTGTCAAATCTTGTTGGTGTGGATAACTCATCATGACTTGTGATAATTCATCACATAATCAGTGAATACTGGTTGGAACAATCAATACCGGTTGGAGTTAATCATATAAACCCCTAACCTTGATGCTCCTGTGATAATCTCCATTAGATCTTCATGTTGTTGCTGAGTTATGTATATCCACTGGTTGTCTCCATGTATATATATAAGTTGTCACCAAGTACCAGTTAGAAATAAACCTCTAGTATATCGGTTGTGGTATAAACAACTTGAAGTTGCACCAGTAGACAATATGAATATATGTGTGTGTATGTGTTTCATCAATGATAACATATGATGAATTCATTACAATCATCATCAAGCCAATAGATGATCCTTCTTCGATTGTTGTGAGGGAACACTCTAACCCTCTTGTTCATTCTCTACAAGATCATTCTTTTGAGGTTGATATGATTGTGGATACATATGTACAACAGTTGGGGGAGGTCTCTTTATGTTTAGAGGAGACATGTGATCCTTTGGGACTTCTTCTACTTTCATCTCCAATAGATCTTGGAGTTCCTTTTTTCAGTAGTGTGGAGCGGTTTTCCACCTTTAGAGGGGTATCTTTCAGCATCGACATGGGGACACTTGAGCAGTTTTTAGAGATTCCTTTCATCATGAGTTTTTTTCCTACATCTTCCCTTCATGATTGGGGAGACTTCATGGATACACCTTTGGTTTCATTTCTTCCTAAAGGGAAGAATATTGTTTGACATTCATGGAGTTGTTTCTTCATACATCATCAAGCTTATATCATTGGTGCAAATTCTACATTAAGGGGGGGCTTCCTGGTTTCTCTTCTTCTCTCATATGGGGGGGAATTTTTCCTCACATGGGGTTTTGTTTTTGATTATGGGAAAATCAAGTTTTAAAGGGATCCTGTAACCCTTTACAAAAGATCCTTAAAAGATAATATCACTAAGCAACAAGAAAAGACAAACTGCCAAAAAACGAGCACAATTATGGGCAAAAATAAAAAAGCCCAACAAAACCAGCCACATCCGACCATAACAGAAAAGAGAGAAAACAAATTACTTAATGATTTTTAGGGAATTAGCCAAAATTATGCCAATCCCTTGCAAATCTTAAATATTATCCCTAAGCTTAGGGATATCCTTGGAAGAGGCCACCACAACTTTTTTCATGCTTGCCCTTGTTCTTTTTGTCACACCACTAGGAGCACTTTCCACTGTTCCTACCTCGATAGCTTCCTCATCAATATCTAGATCCACGATGGGTTTGGGGGTGTTGGAACCATCAAGGAACTTGGTAATTTCCTCTAAATTCTTAGTCTCGGAGGAGAGAATATCCGGAATCATTAGCAAAAAATTTTTCATAGCTATTTTTCCTTCCTCCAGATTACCAATATGAGCTTCCAGCTTCTCCACTTTTTCATCCATTCCTTTATTCCATTGTTCCTAGTTTATTTCAGCTTTCTTCCCTTTCTCTTCCTGCTACCTATCAGTTTTTTCCAGATTCTTTATTCCTTCATAAGCCCACCTGTCGAAACCCATACAAGCCTTGGGCTGGTTTTTTCACATGGCATTTGTTCCTCACATGCTTCTATGAGAGTTCTCTTATATATTTTTCATCTCTCTTTTGGGGGAGGGTTTTTTCCATTGGATTTTTCTCTCTCTCCACTTTTTGAGAGATTTCATTGCATTTGCATTTGTACATGGGTACCTAACATGGCCTCATAGTCGGGACCCATCTTGCATTGCTTAGTCACATTGTAGACTTAAGTGCATTCCCGTAAGTTGCACTTAAGGGGGGGTGTTGGTACAAATAATTATTAATCATGGATATTATTACACCTTACTTAAGTTTACTTAGAAAATGCATATCATAGTAGTTTGGGTATGAGACACTTGGGTGTTTGTGCCACATTGGGATAGTGTGTGTAGGAGAATTTCTACCTTCTATGGTGTGATATTGTTACTACTCTATCATATCCACTTATTGTGGAGTGATAATTCCACCTTCGGTGGGTGATCCACCTCATGTGGAATATTTTATTGTTTCTCCTACGTACCACACCTATTTCCTACCTACCCTTGTTTCTTATTGATCCACATGTCATGTTTGTGTGCTCACATATCCATATTGCCTTGCCTATATATGCAGGCTCATATTCATTGTCTGTAACAACTATTGAACTATTGATCATTTATCTATTGATGAGAATACAATTTATTCTTGTCTTATATCTTGTCTCTCTATTTTGTAATTTTAATTAAGCTCTTGATCTTGGCAAAATCTCACAAAGACAACCTCAACCGCTCCTTGATCATCGCTCATAGAATCCAGTAACTCATCATGAGGATTCTTCTTCATTCTATGGACTTGCTCATTCCCAAGATAAAATAGTTCTCTCTACATGCCAAAACAACTTTGAAACTCATCACGTACATCATGAATACATGGCATAATCATCTTCGATCACCATTTGATCATAGATCAACACAACTGATTCACCAAGCTCCATCGGTTAGGGTTTGGCATATCAATAGGTAGGGTTACTGGTTGATGTCACTACTTTTTAAGTAATACCAGTTTCCTTCACTAGCTCAACTACTAGTTACATTACAACTCCATTACTGATTACAATTGACATCAATGACAACATAATAGTTCATCAATGCAATCTTCATGAAAACATCAACAATGTCCCCCTTTGGCATTGATGGCAATACAACTATCAATACCCTTTGATTATGATGATTGAGAGCAATGCACATACATAGGTATAGGAATCCTAGTTTACATTTTACCATGTAATATCCTTCAACTGAGTCTCCATATCTTTAGTTGGTAACCGGCTACAGTTCTTCTCCCTATCAATCATACAGTTCTTCTCCCCCTTTGACAATAATACCAAAGTGAAAGTAAAACATGCAGTGTCATACTTCATTATTCTTCATCAACAATCTGCAGCTTGATGCTCCCCCTATGGAGTAGCTCCACTCTACACCAATCCTACTTCAAGATCTTCAATTAGCTCTGGGACTGATGTCTTCCACATTTTCTCAATTGACCTTATGTACGGGGACAACCCCTAGCTGACCTCTAAGATACTCAAAATTAGTCTTAGGATGAGGTTTAGTAAAAATATCCGCTAGCTTCTCCTTAGTAGATACATGCTCCAATAACACATCTTTACTCTGTACTTTCTCCCTCAAGAAATGATATTTCATCTCAATATGCTTGGTTCTAGCTTGCAACACCGGGTTCTTTGAGATATTTATTGCATTGGTGTTATCACATAAAATCCTTACCATTTCTGTGATTTTCAACTTGAATGCTTCCAGAATGTGTTTCATCTAGATTGTCTGGGTACAATTCATATACACTACAACATATTCAACTTCAGCAGTCGACTGTGATATACAACTTTTCTTCTTGTTGCTCCAAGATACAAGCCTTTAAGAAAGAATGCACCTTCCATTGTGCTCTTCCTGTCATCAACATTTCCTGCCCAGTTTGCATTTGTATAGACTTTCATATCAAATTTACCTACATATGGATATCATAATCCATAATCAATATTACCTTTCAAATATCTGAATATCCTTTTAGTCGCTACCATGTGTGTCTCCTTCAGGTTCTTCTGAAATCTGGCAACTAATCCAACTGCATGAGCAATATTCGGTCTGTTGTGAACAACATAATGCAGTTTCCCTATGATAAACCTATACTCCTTTTCATCAACAGATGCGACATCATCCTCCTTAGATAGTTTACAGCCTGTAACCATTGGTGTCCCAACTAGTTTACAATCTCCCATTCCAAATGTATTCAATACCTCTTTCACATATTTGAACTATGTGATAATAATACCACTCTTCATCTATTGAATTGGCAAACCTATGAATAATTTTATCTCTCCAACTAGAGACATCTCAAATTCACTTTTTATCTCATTTGCAAAGTCATCACTCATGTTATCATTGCCTCCAAAAATGATATCATCCACAAACACTTCACTAACCAGTATCTTATCTCCTTCAGTCTTGAGATATATAGTATTGTCTTCACTTGTTCTTTGAAAACCTATCTTCACCAAGTGTGAATGTAGTCTTTCATACCATTCTCTTGGTGCTTGCCTCAAACCATATAGTTCCTTGTGTAGTTTGCACACCATATCCTTTGCATCAGTCAAAGCATAACCATCTAGTTGTTCAATGTAGACTTCCTCTTCCAATAATCCATTTAGGAATGTTGACTTCACATCCATCTGATATACTTTGAATCCCCTATATGCTACAAAAGCAAGTAGATTCATAACACCTTCCAATCTAGAAACTAGTACAAATGTCTTGCCATTGTCTTCTCCTTCTTCCTATGCATAACCTTTGCATACCAATCTAGCTTTGTTTCTGACTACTACATCTTCATTCAGTTTATTTCTGAATACCCATTTAGTACCTATTACATTTTTGTTCACCGGTCTAGGTACTAGGGTCCATGTATTGTTCTTCTCAATCTAGCCAAGCTCCTTTTCCATAGCCTTGATCCAGTGATCATCTCCAAAGGCTTCCTTTGTTGTTCTAGGCTCAATAGTGGAGATCATACAAGAATTCTCTCTAGTTCTTCTTCTAGTTAACACACCAACATCTTTATCTCCAATAATCTGGTTAGAATTGTGATTGAGTCTTACATACCTTGGAATAACATGATCATTATCTTTAGATTCTTCTTCCTCACTATCTTCATCTTTTGCAGAATCTACCTATTCCGATTGAACTGGTACTGCAACATTCATTTCACCAACTTATGCGTTCACTGGTTCTGGTTCCAAAATCATAACTTAAGGTTCATCTTCCTTCTTCTCCTCATTGGTTTCTCCTGAAACTTCAGGACACTCATCCACTCGGACATCAACACTTTCAATGATCTTTTGTGTCTGGTTGTTGTAAAATTTGTAGGCTTATCTCTTGGTGGAGTAACCAAGAAATATGCCTTCATCACTCTTAGCATCAAACTTACCAACATAGTCACCTTTCTTGATAAAAACTTTATTGCCAAAAACCTTAAAGTAACTGACATTAGGTGATCTACCATACCAATATTCATAAGAAGTTTTATCCTTACCTCTTTTAACCAATATTCAGTTTATAGTGTAGACAGTTGTGCTAATTGTTTCTCTCCAAAAAATTTTAGATACACCTCCTTGTATTAGCATTGTTCTAGCTGCTTCAACAACTAACCGGTTATTCCTCTCTGCAATACGATTCTTCTATGGTGTCCTAGGTGCATAAAGTCGCCTCTTGATTCCATTGTATTCACAATATCTAGTGAATTCCTTTGAAGTAAATTCACCACCTTGATTAGTTCTTAAGCACTTTATCTTCTTTCCACTTTCCTTTTCAACTAAGGCCCTGAATGCCTTAAACTTGCTAAAGGCTTCTGTTATGTCCTTCAAGAATGTGACCCACATCATTCTTGAGCAATCATCAGTGAAGATCATAAAACATCTATCATCTTGAATACTTCTAGTTCTTATTGGTCCACAGAGGTCTGTATGAACTAAATCTAGTAAATGTTCTCTTGAGAAAGATTTTCTCTTAAAAGTTGAAGATGTCATCTTCCCTAACTGACATTCCTTACATAGAACATTCACCGGTTTGTCTAGCTGAGGCAAACCTATTACAGACTTGGACTTACTGACTTTGACAATGTTATCAAAGTTTACATGACAAAATCTTTGATGCCAAAGCCAACTATCTTCTACTTTAGCAATTAAACCATTGTTGACTTTAAGATTTAGGTGAAACAAGTTACCTTTTGTCTGCTTGCCGGTTGCAATCAGTTCACCTTTGCTTCCATAGATTTTGCATATTCCATTTTTGAATTCCAATGGATAACCTCTATCATTGAGTTGAGCAACACTTAAAAGATTATGCATCAATCCTTCAACCTAGTAGATGATGAATACTAAGAGGGGGGGGTGAATTAGTATGCCAAAAATCTTTGTACTTAAACACTTACACAGTCTGAAGATAAACTGGTAAAATAGTCTAATAGATAGACCGGTTATCACACATGCAAACCAAAATGCAAATAAAACATTCACCCACAAAAGCAATACAACCATAACACAAGATATTTGACGTGGAAACCCAACTGGGAAAAACCATGGTGAGATGGAACTCACAAGTCACTATCTGCAGAATAGAAACCAGACCGGTTAAGGTCTTACAATGTTCTTCACCAGAATAGATCCTTTTAGGAATCTCAATCTCTATTAGGAGATAAGTCTGATTAAAGACTACCTTGTTAGAGGATTTTAGATTCACAAAAGTGAACCACCTTGTTGGAGGATTCCTTGTGGGCCTACCCGGTTAAGGGCTACAGACTTGTCAAAGATGTGAGTAATCAACAAGTGTTTGATCTATCTAATAGCACAAACTGCTTGGTTAGATCTAGTATAGCTCATTGCTAATGCATTTCAGCATTACTTCAGTCTTCTCTATCTCTTTCTGTTACAACTTGATCTTCTCAAATAAGATCGCTCTTACAACAACTCAATAACCACCTTAAACCCTAGCCACAACATAAACCCTTTCTGCAACAACAACAACAACTCAAAACCCTAGACATGATGTCCTTTTAAAGGAATCTGATTTCATGTCAGTCGAATAGGATTACATTACAATTTCCTAGGTTCAATGAATCTAGACATACTCAGTAACATGACACAAAAAGCACCCTCAGTGTGTCAGCACCGTCAATCAATCGGTGGGTTGGTAACTCATCACAAAATGTTGGTTGGTCACAGAGTATTATCGGTTCATACAAAATACTAGTTGCTGGTTTGACAAAAATGAAGACTGGTAAGAATGTGTTATGCCGCTTTGCTCCCTCATACCAGTTGAGATCTATGAACCGCTTGGGATCGACATGCCGCTTCAGACCGGGAAACACATTCTACAAAATCACCAATAGTCTAAAGACTAGAATACAACATACCGATTGGAACAAATACCAGTTGAGCTCTAGCTCATACATATAAAGGGGATCTCTATACAAGTGTGTGTCCATCAATGACAATCACAACATAAACATCAAAAATGCCAACAGTAGACATCATCTGCACTGCTCTTTCCATTAAGAGAAATGGTTCCCTTTCCTTTCACCATGCAGGGTGAGTCATTTCCAAATCTCACAAAACCTCCATCAAATTCCTTCAAAGTAATAAATTTACTTCGGTCACTTGTCATGTGGTTTGAAAAACCACTATCTATAATCCAATCATTAGAATTATCCATGCGAGAGACTAATGCCTTCTGATCAGATGTCTCCTCTTTAATGGTAACAAATACAATGTCTTCATTTGCATCTCCCTCAAATTCCTCATCTGTGATTCCTCCATCAGCTATAATGAGTCAATCTCTTTTACCTTTTCCTTTTTACTTCTTATACTTCTCACATTTATGCTCATTGTCTCTATTTGGACAGTTAGCTACAATATGTGCAATCTTGTTACATGCAAAACACTTCAAAGGTAATTTACCTCTGTACTTACCGGTACCTCTGGGTAAACCACTTGGCCAACAATGCTTCAAGCTTGATCAAATTGTCTTCATTATCAACTTCTCTGTTGGATCTGGACTCATGATTGTGACTAACATCTCTGCTTTTCCTTACAGATGGATTAGAAACTGAATCTCTAAATGCAGATTCTGATTTATGAACACTTCTATCAAAACTATTCAATTCAAATGCAGTAAGTTTACCAATGGTGGAGTCAAGAGTTACCTTTGTTTTATCAATAGACTTTAGTCTCTGAATAGCTGCAACTCGGATAGCATAGACCAGTAGAAGGGTTATCAACACCTTACTAACCACTATGGTATCATTCACTTTACCACCACCACTTTTGATCTCACTGACTATCTCCTTGATCCTCTGACCATACTATTGAATATTCTCACCTTCAACCATTTGCATATCATCAAATTTACCTCTCAGACTCTCCTCTTTGGCAATCTTCACATGCTCATCACTGCTATAGATATCCTCAAGTTTCTTCCACACATCAAAATAAGTCTCTAAACCATGTACATCAACATACTCTAAATGAGACAAGGAACTGATAATGGCCTCCAATGCTTGATTATTTTCTTGTTGGTCCTTTTGATCATCAGACAGAATCCCACTTGGCAAGGTATATTTGGTAACAACATGTTCCCAATATTGACTTCCTAGGCTTTTAATATAGATCTTCATCCTATCACTCCATATTCTGTATTTTTCCCTATTGAACTTCGGACCTTCTTTCTTCATCATGTTCTTCTAGATCTTTACCTCAAGTTGTTAGGCTTAGACACTAGAGGACCTGAAATGCTCTGATACCAATTGATGATGTGATAAATCAATAAGGGTCTAAATAACTATTGAGATGGAGGGGTGAATTAGTAGATAGAATAACCAACTAAACTTCTACCAAAATAAAAAAACCCAACTCATAAATCAATCACTAAACTAACTGGTTCAAACACTGAACTACAAAATGCAATAGCACTGCCAAGTTTACCGATTGACTAGCATACCAAAATAACAGTATAATAGATCTGAAAATATTAAACCATTTAACCAATACTTCAAACCTCTTCACTAACATTAGTAAAAGCACATTTCAGATTACTGTCAGTCATCTTAACACATCTAAGTGGCTTTACCAGTTAAAAAAATTAACCATATCAAAACATAACCACAAAAACCATTCACCACTTGACACAATGATTTTTTATGTAGAAACCCAAATGGGAAAAACCATGGTGGGGATGAATACCCACAATTAGTATTCTAAACTCTTATGAGGTTTTCCCTGTTAGGAGCCAAGCCTTGTTAGAAGCTTTACAAAAATGTCCTGTTAGGAACAGATCGTGTTAGGGACCACCCAATTAAGGGATTAACTATAATGCCCTATTAAAAGCAATACTTTCTTAGGAGTAACCTCGATAGAGGGTTTAAAATACAAGCTAATGGATCACCTGATTAGAGGATTTAGAAAGCGCTAAGGTTGTTAAATCTTACCTGGTTAAGGGATTTAACTGTTGTAATTTTTAGATAACAATAGGGTTTTGTTGATCTTGCAAATAGCATTACTCTACTTGATTAGATCCTTTTCATGCTCCTATCTACCTTCAAACATACTACAGATACTCCTTCTAGTTTGGAAATCAATCACACTGACACTTAACCAAAATTGCCAACATTACAACAAAACAACTCATCGACCTTATAAGAAAAACAATAGGTCTATAACACATCACAAGACCTAAGATCTCATAGACATTAAAAACAAATTCGTTCAAACATGACCATTAGATTACATATCAATCATTGAACATTGTAAAAGACAACCTTGACCACTCCTTGATCACCACTCATTGAATCCTGTAACTCATCACGTGGTTTCCTCTTCATGCTATGCACTCACTCATTCCCAAGATAAAATAGTTATCTCTATGTGCCAAGACAACTTTGAAACTCATCACGTGCATCATGCATATGTGGCATGATCATCTCCAATCACCATTTGATCATAGATCAACACAACCAATTCACCAAGCTCCATCGGTTAGGGTTTGGCATATCAATAGGTAGGCTTACCGGTTGATCTCATTGCTTCTTAATTAATACTGGTTTCCTTCACTAGCTTAGCTACTAGTTGTATTACAACTCTATTATTGATTACAATCGACATCAATGACAACACAATAGTTCATTGTTTCAATCTTCATGCAAATGCCAACATCTCTTTCTCCGGTCAGCCTGCTCCTTTTACTTCTTTATACTTTTCTACAATTGCATCCTAACTCGATCATGAATCTCCTTTATCCCTTTAGAAAATTCTTCTCCACAAGCATTGATATGTTCAATTGATGGTAGGTTTCTTAATTCCAACACACCTCTTGGATTCAACCCATAGACAATTTGGAAAGGGCTTCTTCTTGCACTCCTATTAACAGAGTCATTATAGGCATATTGTTCTTGGGAGATGATGGAATCACACTTTTCACCATGCTACTTGGTGAGGCACCTTAACAAGTTTCCATGTAACCTATTGACCACTTCTATTTGGCCATCTATTTGGGGATGATAAGCTAAACTAAAAGACAAGTTTGTGCCTAACTTCCTCCATAAAGTCCTCTAAAAATGCCCTACAAATTTCACATCTCTATCTGACATAATGTTCAAGGGTAAACCATGTATTCTCACAACCTCATTAAATAAAAGGTGTGCAACATATGTAGCATCACCTGTTCTCTTGCATGGCAAGAAATGTGCCATCTTGCTAAACCTGTCAACAACCACAAAAACACTATCAAAACCTTTTTGAGTTCTTGGCAAACCCATCACAAAGTCCATGCTCACACTTTCCCAAGGTCTTGAAGGAATGGGCAATGAATGGTATAGTCCTACATTTTTTGTTGTCCCCTTGGTCTTTTGACACACCACACATGAATTCACAAATTTTATGGCATCTGTCTGTAATTTAGGCTAGTGATAAAATATTTTCACCAACTCAAGAGTTTTTTCTATTCCAAAGTGTCCTCCCATGCAACCACTATGCTTTTCCTTAATTATGTTATCCCTCATTGAATATTAAGGGATGCATAACTGGCATCCTTTGAAAAGAAGATCATCTTGAATCAAATAATCATAATACTCTAAATGATACCTGCTACCAAACTCAATGCATACCTTGCAGATGTCTTTGAAATATTCATCTGCAGCATACATACCCTTGAGGGAGTCAACTCCCACACTCTCCAACTATATTTCTGAAACTGTTAGTGCCCTCCTTCTAAGAGTATGTGCAACTTTTTTTGAGACACCTTTCTTGTGTTGGATTGTAAATGTGTAGGCCTGAATGGACTCAACCCACTTCATATGTTTATGGCTCAATTTATCCTGACTATTTAGGAAGCTTAGTGTCTGACTATCTATATACACAACAAACTCTTTGGGAAGCAAATAGTGCCTCCACTTCTTTAGTGCTTAAACTAATGCATACATCTCCAAATCATAGGAATAATATTTCTTCTTAGCATCATTCAAATTTTCACTAAAAATGCAATTAGTCTACCTTCCTAGCTGAATACCACCTATTTCCAAATGACTTGCATCACATTCAATCTGAAAGATTTGGTCAAAATCAGGAACAGTAAGAACTAGTTGTTGGGATACCTTTTTCTTCAACATTTCAAATGGTTCATCTGCCTCCTTGGTCCATGAAAATTTGCACTTTTGTCCACCCCTGATGGTCTCTCACATGGGAGCACAAATCTGGCTAAAATTCCTCATAAACTTTCTATAAAAGGTAGAAAAACCATGAAAACTCCTTACATCACCAATTATTCTAGGAGTAGGCCATGTGAGAATGGCATTCATTTTATCAGCATCCATTTTTCAGATTTCCTCTAGAAATCACAAACCCAAGGTAAGTCAGCTCTTCTTGCAAAAACACACTCTTTTCCATGTTTATCATTAGCTTCTCTTCATTAAACCTTCTCAAGACCATATCCAAATTTTTCTGGTGCTCCTCCTTTGTCTTACTAAACACTAGTATGTCATCTAGATATACTATGACAAAATTACCAATGAACTCCTTCAACACCTCATTCATGAGTCTCATGAAAGTTCTAGGGGCGTATGACAACCCAAATGGCATCACCCTCCATTCAAACAATCCTTCATTTTTTTTAAAAGAAGTTTTCCATTCATCACTTGCTCTATTCCTTATTTGGTGATAACCACTTTTAAGTCAATCTTGTAATAATATCTTGCACCTCCTAAACAATCAAGAAAATCTTCTATTCTAGGTATAGGGAATCTATACATGATGGTCATCTTGTTAATGTCCCAGGAATCAGTGCATAATCTCCATGTTCCCTCCTTCTTTGGTACTAAGACAGTTGAGACTGCACAAGGGCTCAAGCTCTTCCCTATCAAACCTTTACCAAGTAGCTCTTGGATCTACCTTGCAACTTCCTCATTTTGTTGGGGAGTCATTTTGTAGGCTGGCTTGTTTGGTAAGGTGGCACTAGAAATAAAGTCAATGCAATGGATTATCTTCCTTATTAGTGGTAGGGTCCTTGGCAACTCTTCTGCAACTATGTCCTTGTATTTTCCCAACATTTCCTTCACCTCCTCAAGATTATCACCCTTTTCTTTTCTACCTTGCCATCTTCAGTGGGCTCTTCTTCTTGCCTTGGTACTGACATCATTGAAAAACAAGGTGTTCCTTCTTCCTTGATTTCCTTGAGGAACTCTTTTCCTTCCATGATCATGATCTTGGCCTTCTTCTCCTTCTGATCCTCATTGTTATTAGGGAGGGGTATAAATTTAATCACCTTTTCATCTTTGGTGATGGAGTAGGTGTTCTTGTGTCCATCATGATGGGTCTTGATATCATATTACCATGGTCTCCCAAAAAGAATGTGATAGGCATCCATCTCAACAATATCAAACAAAATTTTCTCTTTGTATGCTCCTATCTAAAATTTAACCCATGAGTGTTCCTCTACCAAGGTTTGTTTTCCTTTAGTAAGCCAAGAAACTTTATATGGAAATGGATGAGGAATTCTTCTCAATTTTAGTGTCTCTACCATTTTTAAGGATAATAAATTTTCAATTGAACTTGAATCTATTATAACCTTACATACCTTGCCTCATTCTTTGCATGTGGTCTAGAAGAGTGTCTTCCTTTGTGGAGGTTAAGTATTTCTTGGTACTTTCAAAAAGGTTCTCCTCATAATTAAGGCGTCTCCTCTCTCTAGAAGTCCATAGGAATAAGGTGAATTGGCACTCTGACAATCAGTGTATTGAACCAAATATGTTCTCCTCTCTCCTTGGGAGCTTGTTCTGGTCTTTTGAGAGCACTTGGCTGCGGTATGGCCTACTTGATTGCAGTTGTAGAATATGAAAGGCTCCAAGATTCTTCCACCAAATCTACCTCTATGATTGGGTCTTCTTCCTCTAAAACCCCCTCTTGTGTTACCATCTCCATGCTAACTTTCTTGATTAGCTTCTCCTTGTGGCCTAGTACTCTGTCCTCTACCACTCATATGGCCTCTGCCTCTAAATTTTATGCCCCCTCTACCTTTATTATTCTGATCATTCTTTCTCTTTAGCTTGTCCTCTACTCTTAGTGCTAGTTGAAAGCACTTGTTTTCTATCTCAGGTGCTAGTATGTTGATCTCATCTTGGATACTATATTTCAATCCACTAAGATATCTTGCCACTTTCTATGGTTCCTCCTCATGGTGTTTGGTGCTTAGACTCAACCTATGAACTCCTTAGTATATCTACTCACATCAAGGTCTTTTTGTCTCAAACCTTGTAGATTCTTATAGACTTGGACTTCATATTCTACTTGGATGAATTGCGCCTTCACTTTTGCCAACATTCTATCCCATCAGGTTATCATACCTCTCTACCTTCCTTCACCCTCTCACCTTGGAGGTAATTCCACCAAGTGATTATTTCTCCTTTTATCTTGGACTTAGCAAAAATAACCTCCTTATTCTCACAGGTCTCCTTGCATTCAAAATGGCTCTTCAATGCCTCAATCCAATGCATCGCTTTTTTTGCATCCATTTTCCCACTAAACATAGGGGTGTCATCTTTATTTGATGAGGATTCTCTACCAATGGACTTTAGGACCTCAACAAATTCTCTTTGATCTGCAAGTAACTCAGCTTCATGCCTTTGGGTTTCTTCTAATCCCCCATGTTCTTCTTCTCCATCAAAGTCACATTCACCCTCCTTTCCTTTTCCCTTGGCCTTCTCTAACTCCCTCCCTCTATTTTCAAACATCTCCTCAAACAAATTCTTGATGGAATCTTGAGACATACTCTTCGGAGGCATGTTTCTAGCCTCTCCCTCACGTATGTCTACGGACACACCAAAAATCACTTTCCCCAAGTGATACAACTCAATCTAATACCAATATGATGTTGAGCCAGGAAACAAACTAGGTGATAATATTCTCTCACCCACAAATACTATATCCAAACCAAGTTGCTTTGTTTGTTCAAGGTGTCAAACAACACACCTACCAAGTTCTCAACACACTACGATTTGTGTGACCAGATCCATAAAGGATCAGTATCTTCTGGTACTGGTAGGATGAAAATACTCAACCCTTGTGTGAATGGTAGAAAGACTTCTGGTACTGGTGGGATGGAAACCTATTTGATTTTGTCTATTTGTGGTCCAACCAGCTCAAAACATCCATAAGATTTGACTATCAAATGTGTTAGGGGGTACTTATCTCGCAATTGTCCTAATTGCTTAGTAGCCCTACCGGTTGAGTTCTCCACACACAACTTAATAAAATTTCAAAGGAAAAGACAAAATAAGGGAAGATTCAAATACCCTTTATCAATTTACATAATTCCCCAAAGGCTTAGACCCTAACCCCAAGTTTTGAAGGTCTACACCCTTACTATCCTTACAGACCTAATTAAGCCAATTAGGCCTAATTTACAAAGCAAGTACCCCTTGGATTAGTCCCATGAATAAACCAACACTTTTCAAGGTGGGGTAAGATGTCAAACCACTAAATCCAAGGTTTGAGGCTTTTATCCCATCTCCTTTGTCTACTGCAAGTGATTTTCACTTCAATAGTTCATGCGGTCACATAGAGATGCCTACCTAGGGTCAATTAAATCTCTTTGGGCTTGGAGCATCCCTACAAACAAACACAAAAAATATTATGGTAAAATGTCCCCTCTAACATTTTCCCATAGGTTGTTTGGTCCTCTGGTGAAAATGTTAGATTAAGGGCATCTTTTTAGTGAAGCCCTAGGTGTTGGCAGGGTTTGTGACCAGTTCAGATAGGTTTTGATGGAACTCTACAACCTGATTATTTCAAGACCTAAAACTTGATTCAAATGAAAGGTAAGAGATTTCCCTAACTCATCCAATTGGTTTCAGGAAACCACCAATCGATATAGGTCATAAATGAACATCAAACACACAAAATTTCAGGAAACTCCAAGTATATTGTATTGCTCCAAAATTCTGAAACATCACTAATTTCAAAAACTTCAACAACAACCTTAAAATTCATCCAAGTGGGCCTAATATATCCTCCATAACGGTTTCCAACCACTTTTCAAACTTTGGAACCGTTGGAGGACTAGTTACCCCTTTTTACAACATTTTGCAATGACAACAAAAGTTGTCAACTTGCACTTTTCAAATTTGGCGACTCCAAGGTCTATTCGGCCTATTCCAAGGATTGGTATGATGTTTCTAAGACTAATATTTATTGCCTCTCATTCCTAGACTCCTACTGACCCACATGGTCATTTGTCCATGGTGGCTTATAAAATGCAACCATGACAATGTCTTACATCAATTGGGTCTTATTGACTCACAAACCTATCAACCTACTACATATGATCATTTTAACCTCATGGGTGATATTAGACTCTTTAGGCTTCATTTGTGTACTTGGGTGCTCCTACACCAATGTACAGACTCAAGGGCCATCAATAAGATCACCATAAGGTACATATTTCCCATGCCAAGAATAGAAGATCTAATGGATTGTCTAGGAGGGGCTTGCTACTTCACCAAAATAGATTTGAAAAGTGGATACCACCTGTGTCGGCTTGAATTTCATCCTTAGAATGCTACCTACAACAAGTTAGTTTCACAAAATACCAATGGAAATGCTACAGGAAATCCAAACTCAACCAATGAAACTACATGAAATATATATGAAATAAAATGCTATTTTTACCTTCATGGTTTATGTCTCATTGTGTCCTAACTCTACTATTCCTAGTTGCAGATGGTGTGCTCTCAAACAAGCACTGATAGCTTCCAAGATGGCATATGAAGAATGGATAGATAAATAATAGTTCACAAATGTTATGATATGCAATGCTAAATGATTATGCTAAAATGCTATTTTCTATTTGCTTCAAGATTGAAAACTCACGGATGCATAAAATTCAAAAATGATTAACTTGCAAATTCACTTGAAGTCTAAATCTCTCTCAACTACAACTCTTGATTTTATAGACCTTGAGAGGATAAGATGATGTGGCTCAGATCAATGGTCATGATCGGATCTATAGATTTGGATGCCTATGAGCAAAGGTGAAGGTTGAGAGAAAGGGGGAAGGAGAAGACAAGTGTCACTCATCTCACCTTGACTAGGTTGCTAACTAAGGGAATCTAGGGATGGTTGGAGAAAATTTAGGCATGAGAGGACAAGTGGACTCAAGTCCTTCCTAAGATGTAGGGATGTTGGAGAGAATTTAGAAGGAGGTTATGAAATATATGTACGTACAAAATATTTCATTAAATTTGGAGGTTGAAGATAAATGATGAATTAATATTTAAGAAATATTAATTTCCTTAGCCACATGATGGATGAGTTGGAAAAGGGAAGATGAAGTGGAGATGGAAGGTGAGTTGGATAAGAGGGATTAAATAATTTAAGAAATTATTTAATATTCGAGACTATATGATAGGAGAATAACCATTAAATATTATATATTTAATTAATTGAAGGAGATAATTAAATATTAGATATTTAATTAATTAGAGGAATAGGATAAATGAATTAATTAATAAAATATTTCAATTAAATTAATTAATAGAAAGACACGAAATGAATTAAATAAATTAATCTTTTCAAATTAACTATTTAATAGAAGAATAATTATTAAATAAATATATAATATTTATGTAATCGATCATAGCCATTTTTATGTGTATACATTTTGCCCCTCTTTGAAATGATGTCGAGACAACATTGTTTCAAAGATTAAATCAAGTCTTGATAGCATGCCTGATGGAGATAAAAATCCTGATTGTGTGCCCCCTCGAGAGATTGATCATGAAATTGTTGAAAACTTTGGCTTGAATGATTGATCTCATGATAATTGAAAAGTTCCATCAATTAAATTCATTTGTAAAAAACAAAATAAATTGCCCCATTGAAAAGCATTAATTACCCTTTCAAATAGTAAATATAAAATTAACCAAGGTTAATTTTAATTTCATTTTCATCCTTGTCAGCTTGTGAAGAAAATTGTCTTAGTGAGGTGGCAAAATGGTGATTCCTTTGGAGAACCATCGATTTGAGTGTGTTTGACGATATCAGCAACCTCCTGAGTATGGACTTCTCGTATGTATGTTATCCCAAGCTTTGTTTTCAACTTGTCGTACAATTTGTCATGTTTTTGGCACGTTTTTGGATTTTTTATTTTTTTTTTCAATTTTTGGTATTTGATTAGCGCTTTACCATTTAGGTTTAGCACATAGGCATTTAGATTTAGCGCATTTTCTCATGTTAGCGCATGTGCTCATTTTGGTAGCACATGTGTTAGGAATGCTAGCACATTTGCTTAGGTTAGCACCTCTACATCGTATGTTTGCACTTTTGCAACTAAAGTTAGCGCATTTGCTTTGTTTTGCGCATATGTTCAATAGGATAGCACTTTTGTTGAAAATATTAGTGCATATGCTTTGGTTAGCGCCTGCATTCAATAGGATAGTGCTTTTCTTAAAAATATTAGCACATATGCTCAAAATGAATGTTTTTGATAGATTTCATAGCCAAAAATCACTTTGTTGATTAGATTTAACTGTGTCTGATGCGCAATTATGATGAAGAGGTACTTGATTGATTTATTGATGGTGTTTGATAGATCGATTTGATTTGTTTTGATAGGTTAGGTCTAGGAAACTGATTTAGTTTCTGATGTAAGAACATAGCAGAGTTTTGATTGAACTCAGTGATTGTTAGATCGATTTGATTTGTTTGGATAGATATCTCTAAGAAACCGATTTAGTTTCTGATGTAAGAGCATAGCAGGGTTTTGATTGAACTTAGTGATTGATAGAAAATCATGTTTGATTGGTTTAAAATGATTTGATAGCCTGATTTGCTTCATTTTGAAAAGATTGATATGATATATTAGCGATCTCTTTGATTTGATAGATAGATGAGTGATGAATGATCGAATGCTCTTGGAAAATAGGAGAAACTTGATGTTTTCTAGTGTCGGGAGAAATTCTTGGTGATGCGGCACTTAGTGCCAAAGCTTACATAGGTAGAGGTTAGACATAGAGATGCATGTGGATTACGCCATCTGTTATACATGTCTGATATTACCCATAATCAGGGTTTGTTGACAGCGTTAGCCGAGAGATGGCATAGCGAGCATAACACTTTCCACCTGCCCACGGGCGAGATTAGTGTGATGCTTGAGGATGTGTATAGGATTCTTCATATCCCAGTGACTGGTGAGCTAGTTCAGTATGATTTTCATGATCATGGAGGGACAGAGGCGTCTAGAGTCATATTTGGTGATGAGAGCATTGAGAGAGGAGAGATCCGATGGGAGGATATGATTATGTATTACGAGACTCTCCTTGTGATTCTTGCAGGTTTGATTGGGGGATTTATTTGTCTAGATAGGATATCTTGAGGTTATTCTATTGGTTGGGGTTAGATTCTTCAAAGAATGATGCATCATCAGACTCAATATGTGAGGGGTGTTTGTATGCTTTCTCATGTATATCATGATCTTCATCAGGTGGTTTATGATGAGAGTGATAGTCTATCGACAAGATGCACACTTTTACAGATCTGGTGCTAGGAGCACATTGCTATTACTCGGCCTATCCATCATAGAGTTCATGGAGAGAGATAACCATATGTTTATTTGTATGCAAGTATCCTTACTCAGCATAAGCTGGGTAAGATGTAGTATTGGCATTGGGTTCTTGATTCATTGGATAGTGTTACATGGAGACCATATGTTGATTATGAGTTGTGGATGGATGATGCACAGACATTACCATTTATTATGCAGAGTACATACCTTATTAGTCAGACTCCTTACATTGTTGAGAGATAGTTGATGAGTCACATTCTTAGACAGTTCGATATCATTCAGCCTATGCCTACTGGTGTCACGATATATGCTCGGTGGTACAGAGATAGGTGAGATTCGGGACCTTCTTTGTCATTTGAGATTGCTCATGTAGAATTTCTTGCTACTCCAAGAGTGGCTTATGATACGAGATCACACATTCTTGATCCTTGTGTTATTGCAGATTATGCTCAGTACATACTAGCACATCCATTTCCTTGTATTACTGATCCAACAGATCCTCCTCCCAACTCAGGAGATGAGGATGACGATTCAAATGATCCAGGTGTCAGGAGATGGAGGTAGAGATGAGAGCTTAGAGCTACTCAAGAGGCCAGGGGAGGTGGAGATGAGGGTGGGGATGGAGGTGGTGGTGGTAGGAGAGGAGGTCGATTAAGAGTCCGTAGAGGACTGTTTGGACTAGTTGGCAGGATTTAGAGATTGTGTCGTATGGGTGGGAGAGTGTTGGAATTTTTGATGATTATGTTGTAATTGTCATTGATGGTCACACACTTTCTATGAGATCACTTTTTGAATATATGAATTATATTCAACCAGTAATTGTTCCAAACCGATATCATGTGGTAGTCTTTAAACTCTCAGTGTTTTGCAGAAAGTGTTTACCGATCTCAAATGGTATGAAGACCCCAAGCAGTTCGAGGATCTCAAGCAGCACAAAGGATCAAAGCGGTAGAACACATATTTCCCAGTCTTCATTTTTGATAAACCGGCAACTGGTATTTTGAATGAACCGGTAATACTCTATGATGAGTTACCTACCAGCATTTTGCAATGAGTTACCATCCACCGATTGTTTTGCGGTGCCGACACTCTGGTAGTGCTTTTTGTGTCGTGTTACCAAATATGTCTAGATGCACTGAACCTAGAAAATTGTATTGTAAACCTATTGGACCGACATGAAATTAGATTCCTTTATAAGGACATCATGTTTAGGGTTTTAAAAAAAAGGCAAGGGCTTTTTAAAGTGGTTGATGAGTTTTTGTAAGTGTGATCAGATAAGAGAAGTTTAGGTCTGTGAGAGAAGGGAGAGTGTGAATGTGTTGAAGACTGAAATAATGCTAGAATGCATTAAGAATGAGCTATCAAGGATCTAACCAAGCAATCTGTGCAATTTGCTAGATCACTCACTTGTTGATTACTCACATCTTTGACAAGTTAGAAACCCTTAACCGGGTAGGCTCAGAAAAGCCTTTGTAAATCCTCTAACAAGGTGGTTCACATCTGTGGATCTAAAATCCTCTAGCAAGGTAGTCTTTAATCAGACTTATCTCCTAACAGAGAATGAGATTCCTAATAGGATCTATTCTGGTAAAGAACGTTGTATGATATTAACAGGTCTGGTTTCTATTCTACAGATAGTTACTTGTGAGTTTCATCTCATCGTGGTTTTTTCCCATTTGGGTTTCCACGTCAAATATCTTGTGTTATGGTGTTACTGCTCCTATGGGTGAATACATTATTTTCTATTTAGTTTGCATGTGTGTCAACCGGTTTGTTTGTTAAACTGCTTTACCGGTTTACTGCTAGACTATTAAAGTGTTTAAGTTTAGTATTTTTCTATATACTAATTCACCCCCCCTCTTAGTATTCATCAATTGGTATCAGAGCCAACCTTTCTATAAGTCTAACCACTTGGAAAGAGATATGGGGGAATACATTGTGAGGGAACTTACTCATCGGCTCACTTAGTCTGAGCAAGCCTATGATGAACTTATGGTCAAATATAAGGCCTCTCAGGCAAAAAGAAGAGAGAATGCTGAAAAACTTATGGAGCTATCTGAAAATAGTTCTTCTGATGAAGCGGACATGGAAGCCTTAATTCAAGAAGTAGAAAATCTGAATGAATTCAATTCCAACCTAAGAAAAGAGTTAGAAGGACTGACTATTTGAATATGCCAAGAGCTTGAGAACCAGAGGAAAGCTGAAGATCTGGTAAAAGACAAAGATCATGAAATATCCAAGCTGAAGCAAGAGATCAGTGCACTTACCGCTCACCTTCATGAAAGCAAAATGGAAAAAGAAGAAGTAGAAAGTGAACTAAACATGGTTACTTCTGAGAATGCAACCTTGAAGGAATCCAATGCTAATATTTCCAAAGAACTCACTGAGTCAAAGGAAATACTTGCCAAATTCAATAAGAGCACTGTTAAGTTAGAGAAGAAGCTTGAATCAGCTAAACTGGTAAAGAATACCAATGGACTTGGTTCCTCTGATTATGAGAAAGGTGAGACCTTTGGAACAAAAGATGGAGCATCAAAGAAACAACCGGCATCAAAGGATAAAGGTAAGCAAAAGTTCAAACCTGTTTGCTTTAACTGTCTCAAGGAAGGACACACTGCTAATGTATGTAGAAGTAAGGCTTACAATAATTTTCCTTATTTTCTAAATGATAAGCCTAGATCCAATAGATTCAATGGTAATTGTTATGCATGCAACAAGTTTGGGCATAGAGAATTTGAATGCAGGTCTGTCATGCACAATACCGGAAGGTATCCTTAAAGGAATCAAGGAGTTTTTCTTGAACCCTCTGGGAACCGGAACACAAACCAGTTTAATACCTATAGTCATCAGTCAGATAGCGGTGGCTATCAAGTGGCAACCAAATGGAGAGAAATCTATGTGATTTGTCATGGTCATGGTCACATTGCTGCAACATGCAGAAGGAAGAATGGAAACATGAATAATGGACCTTGGAGAGCACCTGGAATGGTTTGCTATCACTGCAAGAAACTGGGTCATACAACAAGATTCTACAAAGAGAGAAAGAGTATATCAGATGATATACCTGTCACTTTGAAAGGAAAAATTGATGTTGAAATTGTTCAAACAGATATGAAGAAAACCAGGAAGAAGAAGCCAGAAGAAGTGATTCAAGTAGAACCAGTTTCTGCACCCATTGTGGAAGTCGCTAAACCGACAAACTAAGCATCATAAAAGCTTAGGGGGAGAAAATAGTTAAATATCTCGAACCCCCGGTTGACACCAGTATGATATACCTGTCAGATTGGCAGAAGACCGAAAATAGTATAAGGCAAAATTAGGGTTTACCCCCTAATAGTGGAGCATTTATTATGGTAGGTGGAGAATCTATTTAAAAAGAATTTTCAAATCATTTCTCACTATCATTTTCTCAAGAAAAGAAGTTTTCAAGTGCAAAGTGAAGAAAAGTGAGTTACATTGTGATTCAAGGAATCTATCAAAAAACCTGAAGAAGAATCTAAAGCTAACATCTGTTAAAGGAGTGTAGAACGCAAAGTGGTATTTTAGTAACCGAAGGAGTGTGAAGTGAAGTTCAAATTGTGAAGCCCTAAATTTTGATCTACGAAGGTATTTTTCAAAATTCCTTATTTATCATGGCTTCCGCATCACATGCTAGCTCTACTGCACCCGTTGATTCTATGGACTTCATTCAACGGAAGTCAAAATACCATGCCCTGTCTTAAATACCCGCTAGTGTTATAGTAGAAGAAGGCATTTCTGATTACATAGACTATAAAATTGAAGACCTAGGGTCTCTTGTGATCCACTCCTAGTTAAGTTTGTTCTACGGGAAGGATAAGAAGATTAAACTGGAATTCAGCATTCTGGAAAAGATGAAACTTCACAACACAGTCTATTTTCTTGAAGAATTTTTGGATGATCACATTCACATTATTCTAAGAAAAGTACATAGCGATAAGATGTACTTAGAATGGATGCATGATATCACACCTGAAGCGATTCATGCCATCATCAGTTTCTGCAACGTCGGTGAAGTGCCAACCCTAAGGAAGGTCAACAAGACTGAAATGTCCAAGATCACCAGTTCAATGACGACTCATGTGGAATGACTGTCAACTCAATCAAGGATGATCTGGTCAAGTATGCCTGCATGGTGATAGGTTACTGGATGTTCTCGGCTAGCAGAATCAACTTTGTCTCTGCTACAGCAGTTAATGCCACCTACAGGATGATAAAGGAAGATGCATTGTTTGATCTGTGCACCGGTATGCAAAGACAACTCCTATTGAACCTCAAGTCAATCAAACAGGACAATACCCTAAAATTTAAGTTTGGACAACTATTGGTTGGGTTGTTCTTCAATTTCAAGGCTACTGTCTAGGAGTAGGTGATATTCAGTGGTCTGCTGACCAACCAGTGACAAAACAAATCAAGGAAAGCCTACAAGCAGTTGGAACCGACTATCCAGAAGTCTTGAACAAATACTTTGATGAGTTTAGATGCAAGATGAGCCAAAGGATAAGAATATCTGGTGATATAGTCAAAAAGTATGAGGAAGACATCTACTTCACCATCAAAGTTGATGAGTGTATAATGGAGGTGGTTGAGCCTAGATGGGAAGAAGTGGAACCAATAGGATATGAGGTAATGAATGACATGTTAGATGGGTATGCCTCTACCCTAATCACCTCGCCCCTTGATCCAAAGGCAAAGAGAACCGGCACCTATCTAGAAAGGGTTACACCCGTTCAAGAACCCTTAGCAAAGAAGGGAAAGGCAGTTCCTTCAGCATCGGCACCAGTTACTCTAGCAAGTCCCAAAGTGACCAAACAGTCACCAATAAATAAGAAATTAGAAGTGGCACCCGCCAAAGTCTTTGAGAGGAAGAGGAAGACAAAAAGAAATACACCAGACTCAGAGGACACTATCTTTGAAGAACTGCCTAAGAAGACTAGGCAAGCGAGGAAAAAGACAGAGTGAACTGGCATCATCTGCACTGGTTAATATTGGTATTTCCTCTTACAAACCTTTAACACATTTTCAAAGAACAATTAAGAATATTAGAAGAAAAGTACTTAGTGATTTAAAAGAGTGCTTTGATGATTTTAATGATGATGAAAAGAAAGAAGTTGAATAGGAAGTTATCAATTATTTATGCATTAATGATCGGTGGCCATCAAAAATTAAATCTGAGGCAGCTAATTCTTTGTATAATTCTTTAGACAACAAGTGGGGCATTGCCATAGAGAAAGAACAAGAAATAAGAGAGGAAGTATTTGCACAAGACTTTCCTGATGTACCTAAAACAGAACTGTATGAAGTGGTGGAGAAATATAAGGGCCTCTTCTTCATGAGAAGAAGAAGACTTTTGTTATTGGAAGGAATTGTTCCAGAAGTGGTCAAAGATACCCACTCCCTTGCTCAATCAGCTTTAAGACTACATGAAGTGGCTGAAGCCAATAAGAAAGCTGAGCAAGAACTGGAAATCACTCAACCGGATGAAGTATATAACAGTGAAGGAGAACCGATCACCACTCAAATGGAACCAATTGATGTTGATGCCTTAAACAGTGACAATGTTATTTTGGATGCACCAGTAGAAATAGAAGGTCAGGAGAAATAGGAAGAAGACAAGAGAAAACAGGCATAAGAAGAAAGGAAGAAACAGGAGATTGAAGAGACAAAACAGGTAGAACAGGAAAAGGAGCAAGAGGAAGAGAAGAAAAAGAAAGAAGATGAGAAGAAAAAGAAAGAGGAAGAAAAGAAAGAGGAAGAGAAGAAAGAAGAAGAGAAGAAAAAGAAAGAGGAATAAAAGAAAAAGAAAGAGGAAGAAAAGAGAAAAGAAGAGGAAAATAAGAAACAGGAAGATGCAAAGAAGAAGAAGGAAGCGGAAAAGGAAGAGGAGAAGAGAAAGGAAGCAGAGAAGAAAAAGGAAGAGGAGAAAAAGGAGGAAGAGGAGAAGAAGAAGAAGGATGAAGATGAGGAGAAACAGAGAGAAGAGAAAATGAAGGCAGAAGAAGACAAGAAAAAAGAAGTGGCACAGAGCACTCAGATGGAGACTCCAAAGGCAACCGGTAGCCAAGCCAAACTGGCTGACATTACCAGTCCTATTGACCTCCAGTCTGCAAATGAATCAGAGCTATTGCAGACCATTAAGCTTGCTCAAGAGTGATTGGATACTCTAAGGAGGAAAAAGGAGGAAGATGTTATCCAAACTGTGGTGGAAACACTTACCAATTTGATACCCGGTACGAACCTCCCCAGTATCGATTCCTCACTTGCCTGTTTAAAACTTCTATGTACAGTTGTGGATGACCAGGTCCAAAGCCTGGAAGAAGTTGTAGAATCAAATGCCAAAAAGGAGCATGAAATAGCTCTGAACATTGCCTTGGTCAAGAAGTTGAATGAGCTTCGGTTAGAACATCAAAAGACACAAAAGAACATCTGAGATGCAATGGATGAGGGCACTCTACTACTCAGCAAGATATGTCAACCTCATCTATTATGTGATGATGTGCTCACTCAGAAGGACAAGCTGCAATCTGATATGAAGTCATTTATTAGCACCTTCAAGATGCCATATGATTGCTTTTCCACATATGGTCAAACTGTTCACCAGCTTCAATTCCAGTCTGCAAGAATAGAGCCAGAGATAAGCAACCGCACATGTAATTTGCAAGAACTTCAACTGATCCTACTACCACGACTGCAAATTCTCCAGAAATGCTATCTAAATCTTGATGCCCTAACGGTCACTCAAGAGATGAGCATGATAGATGCCATGGAAGAACAGGTCTCCCAGATGCAGACAGAGAAAGAGGTGGCTACCTCCCTACTTGAGTCATGGTCCTTATCCATGAAGCAATTTTTGTAGGACTTTAAATCAATTTTTGACAAGTTTTACTCTTTACTGTCATAAACACTTATTATTTTAATACTAATGAAATAGGGGTTAGTCTGCAATGTTTTGTCATTGTTGGCAAAGGGGGAGAAGTATATAAATTTTGATGTATACTTTCATGTTTATCTCTGATAAAGAGTAGTGTACATTGTATTTTCTGCAAAAGGGATAGTGTATGCTTAGGGGGAGTAATTTTGTTTATGGCATGATTTTGTAAAACACTTAGATATCAAAATTTTCCTAAGTGTTGCCATCAATGCCAAAGGGGGAGATTGATGGCATTTGTGATGATTATGTTGTAGTTGTCATTGATGGTCACACACTTTCTATGAGATCACTTTTTGAATATATGAATTATATTCAATCGGGAATTGTTCCAAACCGGTATCATGTGTTAGTACCGGTAATTGTTCCTATCCAATATCATGTGTTAGTACCGGTAATTGTTCCAAACCGGTATTATGTGTTAGTCTTTAGACTCTTGGTGTTTTGCAAAAAGTGTTTACCGATCTCAAGCGATATGAAGACCCCAAGCAGTTTGAGGATCTCAAGCGGCACAAAGGATCAAAGTGGCAGAACAAATATTTCCCAGTCTTCATTTTCGACAAACCGACAACCGATATTTTGCATAAACCGGTATTTTGTATGAACTGGTAATACTCTATGATGAGTTACCAGCCGACATTTTGCGATGAGTTACCATCCACCGATTGTTTTGCGGTGCCGACACTCTGGCGATGCTTTTTGTGTCGTGTTACCAAATATGTCTAGATGCACTGAACCTAGAAAATTGTATTGTAAACCTATTGGACCGACATGAAACCAGATTCCTTTATAAGGACATCATGTCTAGGGTTTTTAAAAAAAGGCAAGGGTTTTTGAAAGTGGTTGATGAGTTTTTGTAAGTGTGATTAGAGAAGAGAAGTTTAGGTCTATGAGAGAAGGCAGAGTGTGAATGTGTTGAAGACACAAGTAATGTTGGAATGCATTAAGAATGAGCTATCAAGGATCTAACCAAGCAATCTGTGCAGTTTGCTAGATCACTTACTTATTGATTACTCACATCTTTGACAAGTTAGAAAACTATTGGGACTAATTAAAATTGAGTCAAATTTTGTAGGCCTATTTCAAATTTTTGCTTTGCATCTCCGAATAAGTCATTTTGAATGGCCTAGTTAGCAAGGGGGTAAAATGGAGCCAGTTGATTTTCAGAGGGTAAGGCTCGAGATTCATGTCCCACACCTTTCATTTGGCCTATTCAGTGATGTGAAACTTTCAAAATTCAAATTGGATAATTTTATGAGGTACCCATTTTAAGGGGTGAACCGGAAGTGCATTTTAGGCACAAATGCATATTTTATTGAGTAGCCTACTTTGAGCGATTACATCTTTTGCCTTGTTGATCGTCATGGAGAAATTCAAAATGGATTCAATTATATGAATTAATGTGAGTCAGTCTACAAAATTTTAGGTCTTGACGAATCCATTTGCTCAGTTTTCAAAGCCAAATCCGTACATAGTTTATGTGTTTTGGCTAGTCCCTGTTTTGACAACTAGTCGGAGCCCTGTTTTGCATGAGTGTAAAAGTTGCTTCAGTAAGCATCATGTCAAAATGTTTGTTCCAAGCTAATGTTGGTATAAATGATGAGCTATGTTTCAAATTTCAAGCCTCTACCAATCCGTTTGATCAGTTTTCAAAAGAGCTCATTTTGCCATCAAATGCAGTTATCCGTACTTTCAGTGCTATATCAGTTCAAGTAGCTATTTTTGTGAGTGCACCATTTGCATCTTGTCAGTCTGGTGATCGAACCAAGATTTCTAAGTTTTAATATGTACTTCAAGGTACCTATGTTTCAAATTTGAGGGCCTATGGAGGTCGTTTGATATTTTTGAGGAAGGCGTCATGTGTTGCCAAGACATTGACTTCAGCAGGTCCGCAGTGTCGACAAAGCCAGTTGGCCATTTTCGCCTATTAATATCTCTTCATTCAGGACTCGTCTTGAGAAACCGTTTGGTAGAAGTCATCCTTGTATATCAGAGTATACGCCTATCAGATGGCGAGCTCCAGAAAGGTGTTTTGACAGGTTTGAAAAATACGTCTTTGCGATTAAATGCGAAAATGTGGTGTAATTGCCTGAAGGCTGTAAAATGCAGATTAATGATCCAAAAATGATGTCGATCATTTCCAAAGATATTTTTGAGGTCCATGAAGCATTTCAAAGGTTAGTTGCATGAAAACAAAAAAAAATTTAGTCGAGCCCACTTTGGGGCCCGACCCGGCTCATGCCCGTGCATAAATTCTATGGTAAAATGCCATTACTACTAGCTCTATCTACATTTTGAACCTTTATGTCTTGTCACCATGATGAATTAAGCAAGGTGTCATTCCAATATGCACCTTACATGGTTATTGAAAAGGGTGTTTTTTAAGGGATTCAAAATAAATGCAAGATAGCAGCTTGTCAGGCAAATTTGATGTGAAGTCAAATAAGGACTAGAAAAAAGAAAGGACAAGTTTGTCCCTATGAGGTACGATATTTCGCCCTCATACTTCAAACATTCAAATAAATTACAAAGATTCAAATTGCACCCTTTGATGTTTGATCTATAAGTCGGCTGGGAGGGAGAGATGTCAAGAGTCATCATTTGAAAGGACACAAATTGATTCACCAACATATACAAGAGACCCAAGGAAATCAATTCAACCATTCAAATTTCAAAATTGATTGTGATCCAAGGCAGAGCGAATTAATACCAGCAGACCAACGACTTTCAAGAAGACTTTTAATTTTAAATCACAGAAAAGGGGAGAAGGAGAAGGAGCTGATAACAGATCAAAGCCCTCATCGCTTTCAAATAAGGATCTTTAAGACATCCCTTCAGGTTTTAGCAATCAAATTTAAGAACAAAATTGCATAATTCAATCAATCATTCTTGGAATTTTGATGTGACAGACAATTTCCAGATGTGTTTTTCTGGTGAATTAGTATTTCTGAGTTGAATCATAACCATTACTCTTATTGGAACTGATTTCATTGAGGATAACATATATCAAAGACAAGCATTGAGAATAGAAAGTAAAAGCTATTGGCAGGGTTATGCAATGGTTTGTTTTATTTCTTAGCTCCACAAAACTCCCCCTTCTCCCTCTAGGCTCACGTGGTGTTTAGAGTCACAACAGATGTTAATAAACTGCATCAGATCTCCTTCTCCTCACGTGCCCTCCCATCTGCTGCAAGCAAGTGCGTGGAGGATGGTGAAGGAGCTGCGTAGAAATCCTTGAAGAAAATGCATGGAGAATGGAGGGGTTGTAGTAAAAAGGAAGCCAATGGGTGTTTCCCCAAATTCAATGATGGCCAGCATCCTCCCTGCATGGTGTATGAATTAGCACTATTCAAATTTCAAAGGAGAAATGCAGCAATTAAAACTCTCCCACGTGGTAACTGGTGAAAGGGGGAATGTTGAAATGGTAAAATGAAGATATAGCAGGTGTATGCCCAAGCTCCACCACTCTCCCAATCCTCCCTTTATGTGGCTGGTGCAATATGTTTTACTCCTATGTTGGATACACAGGAAATTCAAGAAAATGCAAATTAAAACCCACATTCCTCACGTGCCTTACCCCAACATTCCTCCCAACAGTTTACATGATATGCAAAGAGGCTACAAAGACATTTTAATGCCAACGTAGAGTCTGGGAAGCAAAAAATAAAACTCCAGCAAGTAAATTACAGTAGGCTGCGTGGTATGCTGGAAGGTATGTAGAGGAGTCCAGTATAGCTTGTTTTCCTCCCTCACGAGGTGATGGAAGGGGATATTCAGCATTCTAAACACCTACAGATTACTCAAATTCACCATTCAAACCCTCTCATGTGCTCTTCCCTCTCCCACGTGGAAACCAGTGATGAGTGAGCTGATGGTAAGAAGGCATTGAGGGCATTAAAGAAAGTTTATGAAAATAATATTTGGCAAGGTAAGATGCCACAGACTTCCCCTAGGCGTGGATGGCCATAAAGGCAGCATTGAAGCTTTCTGGCAAGTGCAAACCATTATTTCCTCTCCTCTGCATTGAACAGATGGCGTTGGCATTGGAATAGGCATCTTGAAATTTTGATCAGTGCAATAGTAGGTTTGATGTCTCCTTATTCTCCCTTTGGTATGATGTGGTTGAGAGGGACGTTGAATTCCAAGCAAATTAAAAAAAAATCACCATGAAAGCACTCAGAGAAAGTGTAAAATTGAAGCTCCAGGCAAAACCACAATATCCCACATGCACTGGGAAGTGGTATTTTTAAATGTTTATAAGGAATAACCTATAGTAGTAATATGTCTAAGCCATAAAGGTTTTTGACAGATGGTACCTATGGGCACCCAAGGTTGTGGATCCCAAGGCGATGGAGGAGGTGACTGAGCAGCGACCAGGTGGACCCCACGCAAGCATGCTTCTCGAGAAAGATGGGAAAATTCTATAGAGAAAGGTCGGCTTAACCAGTGAGCAAGTTCAAGATGATCCAATGGTGCACGCGGCTTCGCGAAGGCAAGATGCATGCCCGTTAGAGCTTGTGAAATGGCGAAATGAAAATGGCAAAAATGCAGCAGGTTAACCAGTGAGCATGTTAGATCAAGATCGATGGCCTGCATGATTTCGCGACTCGAAGATGCATGAAAGTTAGAGCCTACAAAATGGCAAAAGCCAGGTGGCGCACAAGTGGCAGGTCTAGTCAGCGGTCCAGTAGGCAGGTCCTAGTGAGGTGGTGATGATGTGGCGCAAAGGTGGTGATGATGTGGATGACAAGCAAGCAGACACATGGCAAATAGATGAGGTGTCGTCGCAAGTGGCACCCAGTGGACCTCATCAGCCAATCAGATCCTGCCACGTGGCAAAAGCGTCAGGACCAAATGGAGGCAAAAATCAAAATTAAAATGAGTAAATGATATAGTTCTGACTATACAAATAATTTAAAAATTTAAATGATATGCACAAATGGGGATTAATTCACCCAGGGCTCAATTTTTGGCCGAAGTATGAAGTGTTATATATTTTTGGAAAGCTCTCAGAATGAGGAATCTGATTATGAAGTTAATTTTGGTGAAGATTGGATATTTTGGAAGTAGTTTGGTCGAGATTGAAATTCAGTTAGAGAGGAGACACTTGGCAATTCAGTTGCAGATTTGATTTGGTTCCCTCTCCTTCTTATTCCCAATTCTTCTCAGTTGTAATGGTTCCAGAAATTTGGAAAATGCTCCAAATTTGATGGCTTCCACTTTCTGAAGGTCATCACCCAAATTTGTAAATGCTTTTGGTTTGTTTTAGGGTACAGAGGATTGCAGTGCATTGTTGTAAATGTGATTTTAGTTGCACGTATTGCTTGTGTCAGGCATGAGTAAATTCCTCACAGTATTGTCTCTAGGTATGTATTTCATTATCATGAATTGAATCCTCAAGGAGGATAAGATTTGTCAATTTCAAGGAAATTGTGTGATTGTTTATAGGTATCCTTCAAGGAAGGTTTTAAACTCTATAGTCAGTCATAAATGATGAAATATATTTCCAGATCTGATAAAATTTTGAATGAATCAAATAGTGCATTAATATAAGGTATTGATGCATGAATATCTTGTTTAAGGAAAATAAGCTTGCATCTATGATTCATATTTGTAGTTCTGTCTGTGACTCTGTTGCCCAATGAACAAGGCACTGGTCTTGCAGGTTTGGGGATGGTTTTAGATATACATTTAAAAAAAGATAAATCTATTTCCCTTTATGGTTAGGGGTGTTTGTTCCATTCTTTCCAAGCTCTATTTCATCCTATTGTTTGTACAGATCTAGCCAATCTGTAATGTTTCCTAACTTGTTGAGCTTGTGAAATGATCTATCTGCTTAGTGTTGATGTAGTTATGTGTTTGTAATTGTTGTATTTAGTGCATCAAAGGGTGTCCCCCCCTAGGTCTAGCAGAACCTGAAGTGCAGAAGGATCAATTAGGGTCCTATGTTATGTTGTCCAAGCCCTGATGTGTTTTGTAGACTAAAATTGGCCATTTCATAGAAAGATTTGTAGGTGTTCTTGGGTTATCACTTTTGGTGAACAACAAAACCCTTAACCGGGTAGGCTCAAAAAAGCCTTTGTAAATCCTCTAACAAGGTGGTTCACATCTATGGATCTAAAATCCTCTAGAAAGGTAGTCTTTAATTGGACTTATCTCCTAACAGAGATTGAGATTCCTAACAGGATCTGTTCTGGTAAAGAACATTGTATGACCTTAACCGGTCTGGTTTCTATTCTGCAGATAGTTACTTGTGAGTTTCATCTCATCGTGGTTTTTTCCCTTGGGTTTCCACGTCAAATATCTTATTTTATGGTGTTACTGCTCCTATGGGTGAATGCCTTATTTTCTATTTGGTTTGCATGTGTGTCAACTGGTTTGTTTGTTAAACTTCTTTACCTGTTTACTGCTAGACTATTAAAGTGTTTAAGTTCATTATTTTTCTATATACTAATTCACTCCCCCTCTTAGTATTCATCAGAGAGATGGTGGACGGATTGGGAGGGATACTGGCAGGGAAGGGATGAGATCACTGAGAGGATTGCCATTGATAGGAGGAGGTAGGATGACTGGACTAGATGGGGGTTGCGGGAGAGGCATTGATTTTGGTTAGATTCAGCCAGACCCTAAGGTTATTGTAGCTCATGGTGGAGAGGATGAGGATCCAGAGGATCATGTTCCAATTATTAGACGATGGGTTCTGAGAGATACTCAGACTGAGATTCCAGTAGGTGGACAGGGAGGTGGAGATGAGGGGATTGGGGTTCATGTGCCACAACAGGATGTGCCAGAGCAGGTTATGCCAAAGCATGATATGCCAGAGAAAGAGACCATTGATAGTCTCAGAGCACAAATTGATCAGCTTAAAGTACAGATACAGACACTCATGATAGAGAGAGAGAGACACAACTGTTAGGAGACAGCAGGATACTCAAGGCCTTCTTGATCATATCCAGTAGGTTGGATTGGGCACTCACTCAACTGATACTATTAGAGCACTAGTTCGGGCTGGGAAGGAGACTTCTTGTTGGTGACGACTATATGAGGATTTAGTTGCAAAGAGCTAGAGAGTAGGTAGCTATTATACCACCGTGTTGATGGATACTAGCAATGGTGGAGTCATGGGACCTCCTTAGAGGAGTGGTGATCATGGGAGATAGGTATCTAGAGGATCTTCTTGCCCACAGCCACAGACACGGACAAAGTCAGGTGGTAGTGGTACAAGACAACCTTGATTTGACTTTGTATTGATGAGGAATTTTTACTTTTGATCTGATATCATTGTATACTTGAACTTTTATTGTTTTTATGATGATCTATATGTAGACATGGACTCTATATGATGATCTTTTATTATGTATGTTATTCTATATGATGATGTTCTATATGCATGTTATATGGATGTAGTGATGATATGGACGATGTTATGATCTTTTTCTTTTGTTTCTTTATGATTATGATATATATGAAAATGCAAATAAATGATTGATTTGTTTTTGATGCACATAGATGTAATTGAAAATGATTACTAATGGTAAGTGATGCAAATGCAATGATCTACATAATATTCTTTATATTTTTATATGTAATGCTTATAATGATTATGAATCTAAGTGCAAAGATGCAACTAATTGATCTTTAATGAACTTTTAATGATAATGCAAATACAATGATAATACACTACATGATTAATGAAATGCACTTAATTGAATGCAAACTAATGCAATGATTAAAATACAACTAAATGAAATGGATGATGATTAAAATTATTCTAAAAAATGAATGCACCTATAATGATCAAATGCAACTTGTTTTTGTTTGTCCAAGTATACTCAATATTTATTTGTGACCATTGATCTGTGAATGAAATGAAATGCTTATAATGCAACTGACATTGAATGCTTATAATGTAGATGAATAATGATCTAACTAAAAAAATGATATTGTCATTCTTCATATGCTATCTTCTAACAGTGCTTGTTTCCATCATTGAGCTTTAAAATGTTGTAAGAAAATACAAGCAACTTGACATAATGATCCAAGATGACCTAAGTATTTCTTACATGGATTTTGATATAGAAAGTTAATACAAGCAACTTGATAATCAAGTTGACCTGAGTATTGCTTGTAGAATAGACAAGGATTATCTCCTTTCATGCATGACTTGGAACATCCTCCTTGATCTTTTGCCAATCATATCCTGAGACAAGTACATACCTTAGTAAGAGATAAACCACAGATAGCAATCAAAGAAAAATAATCATGCCCCATCATAGTTTCTCTAGTTGTGGACATCCTTGAGGCACATAGAGTACATGATTAGTAATAAAATCAAGATATAAACACTGAATCTTGTATTTCATTCTCATGTTCTTATGGTCATTACTAATATAATCGCCTTTATGAATGATCTTTGATAATCCTTTATTACTTGTTTTTGATCCTTCATTTTCTGAGTTTCACAATTCAGTCATTATAAGACGCCTTGATCTTCATTGCTTTGTTGTTCGTTATCTATTTCAAAACCCTAGGTGTTTTTGGTTTTTCTAAGTTTTCTGAATGTTTTGGATTTTCAAAGATTCAAAAGATCACCTTAGCAAAAGGAATTAGGATTTTGCCCCCAGCGGAAACAAAAATTTATTATGGATGTATGAATTGATCAAGATCCAAACTATGATGGGATATGAATGTAGATTGATTGATTCTGATAAGATCTAAGATAGTGACTATGACAAGAGTGTCAAAGATTGATAATTGTTGGTAAGCTGCATATTTTCTGCCAATGGTTCAGAGCAATAGATGCGAAAGATGGAATGGATAAGCTAAGATAGATGGAAGTGATAGATGGGATATGATGGAGTGGATAGGTGTGTAAAGCGATCTCATAGATGGAGGAACTTACTTTTTAGATAGCGCATGTTTACCAGGTTTTCACCATCTAAATTTATTGCATTTTTTCTCTCTCTTTTCTCTTTTTTTTTTCCTTTCTTTTTCTATTTCTTTTTTGTTGTTTTGTTTTTTTAGGGATTTTCTGCTTTTTTGATGTTTACTGATTTCTTCAGGACTTTATATGCTTTTTATTGATTTTTTCCAGGACTTTATATCTCAAGCATAAAATTTCTTGAGATGAATATAATTGATAGGTTCATCAAACCAATTACCTTCAGGGGTAGATAACTTGTATGCTCCTGATCCATATGCTACTACTATGAAAAAAGGTCCTAGCCAATTTGGTTCAAATTTTCCCTTCTTTTCTCAGTCTTGCTGATTTCTTGGATTCTCCCTTGGAACTATATCTCCAATCTGAAAAATGTGTGGCTTGACTCTGTGGTTATAACTTCTTGCCATTCTTTGTTGATATACTTTCAAATGATCTCTTGCATTTTGGCGACATTCCTGAATCAGTTCAAGTTCCTAGAGTCGAGAGACTCATTGCTCTTCTTCTAGTATAAGATCTTTCAAGGATACTCGTAGAGAATGTATCTCTACTTCTATAAGTAATATGGCTTTTGATCCATAGACCAAAAAATATGGATTTGCCCCCGTTGGAGTGTGGATGCTGGTTCGGTATGCCCATAAAGCATGATTTAGCTGAATGTGCCAATCTTCTCCAGCTTCATTGATTGTTTTCTTTAAAATTTTCAAGATATTTTTGTTTGATGCCTCAACTTGACCATTTCCCTGTGGATAATATGGAGTAAAAAATCTATGTTGGATATGAAATTGTTCACATAGCTCCTTCACATCTTGATTCTTGAATGGTCTTCCATTATCAGTGATAATGGTCATGGGAATTCCATATAGATAGATTATATAATTCAAAATGAATGATGATATTTGATTTCCTGTCACTGTTGTTAGAGACACTACTTCAATCTATTTAGTGAAATATTCAGTAGCAGTAAGAATAAACTTATGTCCATTAGAAGATGAGGGATTTATCTTTCCTACCAAATCAACGCCCCATTGAGAAAATGGCCATGATCCTGTCATAGGATATAATTCTTGTGCTAGTGCATGAATGAGATTCCCATGGATCTGACATTGTTTGCATTTCCTAGCATATGTGAATGAATCTCTCTCCATAGTAGGCCAATAGTAACCCATACGAAGAAGTTTCTTAGCCAATGTTAAGCCACTTGAATGTGTGCTACAAATACCTACATGAACTTTCTTAAGAACTTTCTCAGATTCTTCTTGTTCAAGACATCTCAACAAAGTACCATCTAGGCCACACCTATATAGGATATCTGCAATAATAGTATAGTGAGAGGACTGATGGATAAAATTCCTTTTTTGATTGCAGGATAGGTCAAGAGGAAGGATATTCTCTTTTAAGTACTAATAAGTCTGACCGTATAAGGATTGATTGGTTCCTGATATATGGAAAATTTGGTAGATATGTTGGGATTGAATGGTAGGGGTTAAGATATCTTCCACAAGAAATTTGTAATGATGTTGATTCTCCTTATTTTGCAAGAGAGATGCTATTGTAGCCATTGCATTTGTTGCTTTATTCTCATTTCTTGGAATCTAGGTGAATGATATTTTTTAAAAGTGTTCTTTAAACTCCTCTACTAGTTGTTTGTATGACATTAGTTTATCATCCTTAGTTTGATAATCATCATTTATTTGGTTGATGATAAGCTGTGAATCACCATAGACATGTAATTCTTTGACATTCCATTCAATGGCCATTTTGAGCCCAATAGTTAATGCTTCATATTCTGCATTATTGTTGGTGCATGGAAACCGTAGTCTATATGATTTTGAAATTGTGTGTCCCTAAGGTGTGATGAAAAAGATTCTTGTGCCTGATCCATATTGTGTATAAGATCCATCAAAGTACAATTCCCAAAAGCTTGTACTTACTGTCAGAATGTCTGCATCAAGAAATTCAATGTGCAATGGTATGTTATTTTGTAAAGGAGCTTCAGCCAATTGATTAGAAATGACCTATCCCTTGATATTTTTTCGGTCAACATACTCTATATCAATTTTACTCAATATCATAACCCATTTGGCTAATCTTCTTGTCAAGATTGACTTGCTCAACAAATGCTTTAGTGGATCTATCTTTGCTATTAGCTTCATAGAATGAATCAACATATAATGTCGCAACTTTTGAGTTGCAAACACAACTGCTAGACATGTCTTCTCTATTGAGGAATAATTTAATTCATATCCCACAAGTGTTCTACTGGTATAATACATTGCTCTTTCTTTTCCTTCTTCACTATGTTGAGCTAGGAGAGCTCCTAATGATACATTTGTCGTTGAGATATAGAGCAACAATGGCTTCCCTTTCGTTGGTGATACTAGTACTAAAGGATTCATAAGATATTATTTTATTTGCAAGAAAGATTCTTCACATCTTTGATTCCATTTGAATGAAATATTCTTATGTAGAAGATGGGTGAATGGACAACATCTATCTACTAACTGAGAGACAAATCTCCTGATTGATTGCAATCTTCCTTGTAAAGATCACAATTGACTTATGTTCCTAGGTGACTCCATCTCGATGATGGCTCTGACCTTTTCAGGATCTACTTCAATTCCACAAGCTGATATAATGTACCCAAGAAGTTTTCCAAAGGTTACTCCAAATGCACATTTCTTTGGATTTAATCTCAACTGATATCTTTCCAGCCTGTCAAAAACCTTGCTTAATATATTCAAATGTTCTTGTCTTGTATGAGATTTTGCAAGTATATCATCTATATAATCTTCCATAAATGTATGCATCATGTCATGAAAAATTGTCATCATAGCCCTTTGATAAGTCACTCCTGTGTTCTTAAGCCCAAATGGCATAACATTCCAGCAATACACTCCCCATGCACAAGTGAAAGCTATCTTTTCTTGATCTTCGGGTACAATTCTTATTTGATTATATCCTGAAAAGCCATCCATTAATGAAAACATCTCATGTCCTATTGATAAGTCTACAATTATATCAATGTTTGGTAGCGGGAAATCATCTTTGGGACATGTTTAGATCTCTAAAATTTGTACAGACTCTTATGCTTTTATCTAGTTTTGACACTAGTACAATACTTGAAACCCATTTTGGATAAGCAATAGGTCTTATAAAACCCCCATCTAATAGTTTCTTCAAATCGGTTTTTACAAGAAGAGCAATGTGTGGATGCATCTTTCTTAGCTTTTGCTTAACTGCTTTTGCTTTTAAATCCACATTAAGATGATGCATGATAAGATATGGATTAATTCCTGGCATTTGTCTTTGTTTAAAGAATTCCATGTATTCTTTCCTCTCTTCATCTGATAATGAGGTAGCATAATGAAGTATTTTAGGGTCCTTTGATGTACCAATATTTACTGCTTCTGTTGGTTCTATTAGGATACCAGATCTCTCCTGAAAATATGTTGGAAGAATGTCAAACTTTCCATCTTCTGGCACCTCAAAGAGGTTTTCACCATCAGATACGTCCTTTATTTTCTCTTTTGATTGATCTAGTGTTGCCATGAAATGGTTTTCAACAGTAGGTCTCTTTCCTTGTTTTATATCAATTTTGCGATTGGGAAGTTTGGCATTCTCCTGACTACAAGAAATGTTACTTGATTTCACAATGGAAGGTATCCTAGGTGTTATGGGTTCGATAACATTAAGATACATGACTAAGTCATGATCATTGGAAAATACATCTAATTCAGGGTTTTCTAAATTATCCCAATCAATTAGTTCAGGATGAAGAAGGGGTAATGTGTAATCATTGTCATCGTTAGGTGTTTCAAAGTTCATGACATAGTGATCATAATATAGCATAGAGCAGGTAATGTCATAGATCAAATGATTTTGAGAATTGTCTCTCCCAAGTGTCTTCCAATTAATACTAACAAAGTCAGTATTAGTATTTTGTAGCTCACACTCAAGTGTTTCTTCAGCTGACATTTGTCCCTTAAATGAATGGATTATATCAACACACACGTCTTTAATACTGCAAATTCCTTCTTGATTGTTTTCAATGACTTCATTTGCATTTTAGAGTTGACATACTTGTGTACATGATAAAGAGAATTATTTTATTAGATCTTTTCTTCTTTCAAACTCAACTTCTTCTAGACTAATAGTTAATCCTACTTGACTATTTCTTAATTCTTCTATGGTTCTGCCACATCCTAATACATCATGTTCCTTATTTGATTGAAATCTGACATTTCCATATGCTTGATCCATCTCTGTTTGTACTTCTTGTGGCATTACTTATTTGTCTTTGTCATTCCCTTTCCTTTGTTGTTTTGTATATGCCTCTTTTCTTTGAATTTTGAGTTCTTCTCATCTTCTTTCTAACTCCATCTTTTGTTTTGTAATAGATAAGTCTTCCTCTATAATAGTTGTTTGTTCTTCATTGTTTTCTTTACTTGATGTATTAGATAAGTCATCTAGACCCCATTCATACTCATTTGAATCTATCTTTGAACCGTGGTCTAGGAATACCCCACTATACCATACAGGGATGTTACATGGTACAAAAAGTTCCCTGATTTCTGCCATCTCTATTTTTACTGCTTCAGGAATATCTTGTTTAGATTATGCATTTGCTTATATTTCTTGAACTTATTGACAAGATTCTTCTTTTCCTTTGATGGTAATCTCTTCTTCTTGCTTCTCATGTTCTTCTTGTTTCTTCTTTTCATTGGATATTATTTATGCTGCTTGATGTAGCTTTTCTTGCCAATTTTCTTCTTTAGAGACTGATTTCTTTCTCCACTTTGATTGTTGATAATTATGGTGATTTTGATTTGACTTTAGATATCCAAGTCCTGACTTATCTTCTTTAGATTATGAGGGGACAAATTGGTTCTAAAATACCTTGATGTCATTTACCAATTGGTCCTTTTCCTTCATATCCCATTTTTTGTATAATTTCATAACCTTTGCCATATTGTTTTATAGGAATATTAACTTTTGTAGTTGTTGCTATAGTTTCATTTTCATCCTTGTACAACCAACCAAGAATGTCTTTGTCTTTGGTTTCTTCATCAAGAGTTCCATCTCTAACAAATGTTTCATTAAACACATCTTTTGATTTCTATGTGGTCTTTGATTGGATATTTGTAGGCTTTCCATATGACTTAGGGGAAAGGGGAAAATTATGCAAAGAATATTTTCCCATTCCTTCATCATTTAATTTAAGCTACTTCTCAAAGGTTCCCATAACTTTTCTTGAATTTATTTTGTAGGATATATTGATTCTCTATTATGTGTAACTCTTGTATCTTGTGTTGGCTTCAAATTATTACAATATTGACTAGAATCTGCAATTATAGTGATCTCTTGTCCTTCATGAGGAAATTTTACACATTGATGATATGTAGAAGGAACTGCTTGCATATTGTGAATCCATAGCCTTCCTAGAAGAATTTTGTAAGAGAGGTTCAAATCTAAAACCTGACACAATGTATTCCTTTCCACAGGTCCTATTTTAATTGGTAACACCACAGTTCCTTTAGAAGAACGTCCTGCTTCATCATAAGCCTTAATGGTTATTTTCTTCTTTGGATCTACTACATTTTCTGAATATCCCAAAGCTTTTATCAAACTCAATGAACAAATTTTTAGGCCAGCTCCACCATCTATGAGTACGCGTTTGACACATGTTTTATTAATAGTGACTTCAACATGTAAGGGAGCATTATGAGGATGTTGTAAGGATGCATCATCTTTTTTCAGAAAATGATAAGTAATGAGGGGCTATAAGGTGTCTCACCATGTTTTGGAACTGATCTATATCCAAGTCTTTTGACACTGTTGTTTCCACTAAAGCTTTTTCCAAAATTTCCTTATGCATAGGTGAAACCTTGAGAAGTTCTAGAATTGATATTTGAGCCGGTATTCTTTGTAATTGCTATACTAAATTGTATTGTTGTGAAGTGGATGTTGGGTCTTTTGTTATACGTGGAAAGGTAACCTTTGCTTTGCTTCTCATAATAACATTGATTGGCTTTGAAGGTGGATTTTCTTTAACAAAGATAACATTTACCATATCATCATATGTATAAGTGTTGTTCACTTTGGCTTTTCCTTTGTCATATTTTAATTGGGATGGTTTACCTTTATCATAATTTGGAAGTGGAGTTTTTGAAAGCTAGGTGTGATTCATTTGTCTTGTGGCTATCCACTATGATAGTTCCATTATCGATTAGATCTTTGATAAGGTGTTTCAATCTTTGACAATCATTTGTTTGGTGTCCTTTATTTCGATGGTAATTGCAAAAATGATTGTCATTCCACCAATTTGGCTTGAATGGTGGTTCATAACTTCTTGCTTCTGGTAAAACAATCAATTTGTTGGCAAGAAGAGTTTTTAAAGATGATTCCAATGGTTCTCCAGTGTTTGTGAATTTCCTTCAAGGATTGGAGAAGAATGACTTGGTCTTATTGTTTTCTTGATTGTTATTGCTTGGGATTTGACTTGATAGATTAAAAATTGGTTGTTGTTGTTTTGTAGCACTATTATCATCATTTCCTCCATTGTTGACATTCCTATTCTTTGACCAGAACTTGGGTTTGTCATTGTTGTTGTTGTTTTTGTTGTTGTTGTAGGAATTATTGTAAATATTTAGCTCTCCTTTCTTTACCATCGCGTTCTCTATTTTCAGACCATTCTTAATCATCTTGGCAAGAGAGGGAGGACATTTCATTCTCAGTCGATAACTCATTTCACTGATAAGATTATCAATGAATATGTCCATTTTTTCTTGATCAGGCACATCTCTTGGATACCTATTAAACATGCATTTCCATTATTGTAAGAAGATCATATAAGATTCACCATTATTTTGTTTAACATTGCATAAATCCAGCATTGTTATCTCATTCCTTATATTGTAGGAGTATTGTGAAATAAATCTATTCATGAGTTCTTCAAAAGGTTTGATTCTCAATGATAATCTTGAAAACCACTCAATTGATTGTCCATTTAAAATCCTATGAAAAATATGCATCTGGTAAGTTTCATCGTGGGAAAATTCCATACTCATAATACAAAACTCCCTTATGTCTGAGGATCGGATTTTCCATCGTATTCGTGATATTTAGGGATCTCGCAATGTTGTGGAAATGGTACCATATTCAAATTTTTATCAAAAAGATATGGACATATATCTTCCAATGAGTACTTCTTGGAACTTGTTCCATTTTCCATATCTTGCATCTGTTGTTGTAGAGTTTGTATTTGTTGAGTAAGGTTTAACAACAGATTATCCATATAGTTTCTCCTTGTTTCTTTGTAAGTTCTTTTATCACTAAGCTCTTTTCTTGTGTCATCGCATTCTTTTCTTTTCTCTTCATGACTTTCTTTTTTCACATCTTCATTATTTGGATCATCTGTGTTTTGGGTATTACTTGCCTCTGCATCTTGTTTCAAGCTTTCTATGTTAAATTCTTGTGGTAATTTAGCTCCAAATTTTGCCAACATCAAGAGATATTTCTCTTTTTGTTTTGCCAACAATTTTTCCATTAGCCTATCAAATTTGAAATCTTGCTCAAGGTCTCTAATGATATTATTGATTGCTTCTTTGTCAATAGCGGTATACCCAAAAGTTTGAAATACAGGATTATCTTCTTCCTCCATTTGTTTTTGTTATTTTCTAAGTTGTTCGTATTGAGCTTTAGTCCAAACTAGCATGTGATTATTTCAAAAATTTTGATTTTCCAAAGGACAAAGTCAATATGTGATTATTGGTTTAGGAATATATGCTTTGTTGATTTTACCGCTATTGTTTGTTCACTATGATAAAGCATCTCTTTGTTGAAAAGCACGTCCTTGCAAAATTTCTTCGTCAAACTCTGTACCACAGCCATGTAAGTAGTGACAAAAATGGTGTATGAATGTCGTATGTTTTAATAAGATCTTGCGATTGATATACAAGAATCTTATTCTTTTCTGAGTAGCTTTATAATTGGGTTTTCTTTTCTTAAGGCGATACTTAAAAGTCATATAAGTATCTGACAGTTTAAAAGTTTGTTTGATTCTAATGTTGGTGCAATTCTGATTTTGATACAACCTAGGTTCAAAATAGGAAAGATTTATCCAAGATTATGAACATAGGATAAATCGATCAAGCTTCGTGATAGAGGATTTGATTATCCTGATATGAGACTTGACAATGATGTTCATCTTTTGCACTTAAGATGTTTGAATCAATAGCTAGTTGAATGTTTATGCTTATAGAAACCTTTTGGGAATATCTTGTTGGATTAGTGACCCAATTGTTGAGATAGTTTGAAAATACGTGATGGTTTAGAGACAAATCTACTCAAGAATTATCTTGACACTGATATTTTGAAACTTTAGTTTGATTTGGTATTCAAATGTTGGAAAGTCTTTGTACTATCCTTTTGATCAATTTTTTCGACAATTGGTTGGATTTTTGCTCACTCGTAGATAATGATTTTCTTCAATTTTTGACCATTTGGAACATGTTATAGACATAGAAGACACAATGTTTAATAAACAAAATGCACAAGCAAGTACAAATCTTATGGCAGGCTGAGGCAATAATTGTTGAATCTCACATGGGGTTTCCCCTGAGGCTACGTTATTCAAAGCGGATATTTAGATGCTTGACCCTACTGGTTCCACCCTCGACACTCACTTCTTCAGGGAAGCCAAGCACTAGTTTCCATGAAAAATCCCCTTGGAAAACATTATATCTCTACTAAGAACCGTATGTGTGTGAGCCGCTTCAGAGGTCTGACCTCCTGCACCAACAACTAGAAGGATTTTGGCAACTAGTACAAGTGGTTTTTAGTAAAAGCTTCCAGTCATGTGGCCATACACATGACACTTTCAGCTTTGTAAATACAAAAGGTTCCCAGCCTATAGAGGTTGCGCTCCATAGGGTTTATGGGGAAACATAGTGTCGGTATGAACTTATTAGCACATGTTGTTTGGGACTTTCATCATAAACACAATTTATTTAGAGTGGATTGGAAGGACTTGGTATTAGCCTGTTTCCACTTTAGGTCATTCCCCTCTAACTCGCCCCCTCAAGGCAGCTCGAGAAGGTAGGACCTCTAAAGGTTATACATAAAAGAATGTAGGTCTGGTTTTCTGATTACCCTATGATGGTGAGATCATACTTACATACTACTTCATCAAGCATGGAAAACACAAGTTTATTTTAACCTTTTAAAGTCTATGTGTAACTATTTTAAAGAAGTCACTCAAAATGCAAGTTGCATGCTATCAATTTATCCTCTTAGTTAAACTAAATGAACAAGACATGATGTGTTACTTTCCAAAATAGAGCTCTTAATTAACTTGGTGAGGAAATGCATAAAGTTTGCTTTAAACACAATCCTACACATGCATTTTAGTAGTTTGAAAAATTTAAGCTCTGGGACATTCGGACCTGCAAGGAAATTTTGTCAGTTGCAAATAAAAGTTTTGTCTTAACAAATGTGCTATCTTTCACCTAAAAAGTGCTAACCTACAAAGCAAAAGCGTTAACCCGCACTACAAAAGCGCTACTCTGTGGACTAAGAAGCAAGAATTTTCTAACATAAGCATTAACCAAACTGACTAATGCACCAACGTATAGGATAAAAATGCTAACCTATAGATTAAATGTGTGGATTCTCGGACAAGAACACTAACCTACATGAAAAATGTGTTATCCTAAAGGAAATATGCACTAACCTATCAAACAAAAGCGCTGTCAGAATTCACACATGCATGAATCTGCATCACAAATTCGTTAAATTTGATTTTTTTTTGAAGAATTTAAAAGTAAATGCGAGGTCCTATAGCCCCATGGTGGGTGCCAAAATGTGTCAACTTGAATTTCATCCTCAGAATGATACCTGCAACAAGTTAGTTTCACAAAATACCAATGGAAATGCTACAGGAAATCCAAACTCAACCAATGAAACTACATGAAATATATATGAAATAAAAATGCTATTTTAACCTTCATGGTTTATGTCTCATTGTGTCCTAACTCTACTATTCTTGGTTGTAGATGGTGTACTCTCAGACAAGCATTGATAGCTTCCAAGATGGCATATGAAGAATGGACTGATAACTGATAGTTCACAAATGCTATGATATGCAATGCTAAATGATTATGCTAAAATGCTAATTGCTCTAGTTGCTTCAACATTGAAAACTCACGGATGCATAAATTTCACAAATGATTAACCTATAAATTCACTTGAAGTCTAACTCTCTCAGCTAAAACTCTTGATTTAATAGACCTTGAGAGGATAAGATGACGTGGCTCAGATCAACGGTCATGATCAGATCTACATATTTGGATGGTTGTGACCAAAGGTGAAGGTTGAGAGAAAGGGGGAAGGAGAAGACAAGTGTCACTCATTTCACCTTGACTGGGTTGTTGACTGAGGGAATCTAGGGATGGTTGGAGAAAATTTAGAAATGAGAGGACAAGTCGACTCAAGTTCTTCCTAAGATGTAGGGATGTTGGAGAGAATTTAGAAGGAAGTTATGAAATATGTGTACGTACACAATATTTCATTATATTTGGAGGTTGAAGATAAATGATGAATTAATATTTAAGAAATATAAATTTCCTTAGCCACATGATGGATGAGTTGGCAAAGGGAAGATGTGTTACAAGCTAGGGTTGTTGTTGCACCAAAAGATCGACCTGTCAATGCTCGATACAACCACTAGACTTATAGAATCCACAGGAGGCTGTTAAACCATGTCATGAATCTCCGTGAGGGACACTAGCCCACTGCTAACAATCCCCCTCCCAGTGTCACTCGTCGCGGCCTACATGATTCGAACCTGTGACCAAGCTTTGATACCACTCATTACAAGCTAGGGTTGTCGTGGCACCAAAAGATTGACCTGTCAATGCCTAATACAACCACTAGACTTATAGAATTCATAGGAGGCTGTTAAACCATGTCACGAATCTTTGTAAGGGACGCTGGCCCACTGCCAACAAGATGAAGTGGAGATGGAAGGTGAGTTGGATAAGAGGGATTAAACAATTTAAGAAATTATTTAATATTTGAGACTATAGGATAAGAGAATAACCATTAAATATTAGATATTTAATTGATTGAAGGAGATAATTAAATATTAGATATTTAATTAACTTGATTGGAAGGATAATTAAATATTAGATATTTAATTAATTAGAGGAATAGGATAGATGAATTAATTAATAAAATATTTTAATTAAATTAATTAATAGAAAGACACGAAATGAATTAAATAAATTACTTTTCAAATTAACTATTTAATAAAAGAATAATTATTAAATAAATATATAATATTTATTTAATCGTGGATAGCCATTTTTATGTGTATACACCACCAAATCAGGATAAGGGAAGGTGATGAGTGGAAGACAACCTTGAAAACAAATGAAGAGTTGTATGAATGGATAGTTATGGCTTTTGGCTTGAGTAATGCCCCTAGCACTTTCATGAGGCTAATGAATGAAGTGCTTAAGCCTTTTATAGGAAAATTTGTTGTGCTATACCTAGATGATATTCTCATTTTTAGTAAGACCAAGGAGGAACACCTAAAACACTTGGATTTGGTGTTGAGGAAACTACATGAGGGGAAGATACTCATCAACTTGTAGAAGTGTGAGTTCAAGAAGCAAGAATTGGTATATTTGGGGTTTGTAATCTCCATGGGGAATCTTAAGATGGATCCTTCTAAGGTTGAGGCCATTGTGAATTGGCCAACTCCTATGACCATGGGAGAGGTTAGGATTTTTCATGGCTTATCTACCTTCTATAGGAAGTTCATCAGGAACTTCATTCATATTTGTGCACCTATGTTGGAGACCATAAAAGGAGGACAAAAATGCAATTTTTCTTGGACAAAGGCAATAGACAAGGCTTTTGAAACATTGAAAGTAAAAGTTGTTGGAATGATCTGATACTGGTAGTAAACTGAGAGGGGGGGTGAATCAGTTTACTCACAAGTACAACAATTAATCAATTATAAACCTTATACCAGAGCACAACACAATGGAAGATATATCATGAAAGAACAACACACATAAAACCAATATTTTGATGTGGAAAACCCAGAAAGGGAAAAACCATGGTGGGAAACCCTACCCAAAATCAAATGAATACTCTACAGTAGTATTATGAATAATTACAATGGGGTTTTCACTTGCAGAAAAGCCAACAACCTAGAGCGCATTACTCATCACAAAGGGAAGTCTCGCTGACTTACATAAACATTGGACTACAATCCGGAAAGAAATTAATTGTGACAGTAGCATCTACTAATGCTTGATACAGTTCCGGTTAAGCATTGATGTCTTCTCTGCAATAAAAAACCTTTCCAGCCTTCACATGAATCATATGACTTTATTCACACATAATCCTTCCTCTGATAATGCAGACATAACCATCCCAAAAACCATCCTATCTCGATCTCATGAATAAGTCACCTATAAATACAGATCATCAACCTTATTGACAAGGTTGGCTAAACCCTAAACCCATAAAAACAAAAATTACATTACATGGTACCACCAGACCAATATTATGATTTACATTACATAGAATGGACCTACATCAAGTATTCAAACAATTATACCCATCGAAGATTCCACTAAGACCAAAATCCAACACGCTTCACCAACCTGTAGAAACCCTTAGTGAAATACCAAAATTTTTAACCAAATCCAAATATGACGATCATAACAACACACCATCCAATGCAAAGTCACCAAATACTCGGAACACAATCAAGAAATATCTTCAGCATGATAAAAACTGATTTTATAAGACAGACCTAAAATCCACTGACCAAGTCACCAAATAATGCATACCGGTAAAGCTAACCGGGATAGCAGAGGCAAGTCGGTAAAGCCAGAAACTAGCCAGTACCAGTAAATACAAAAGTGATAACAGCCAAAGCACCAAATCATGAACCAACAGAATATAGCAAGCATGTAACCAACTAGAGTAAGCATCCAAAACCGAATCCATAGATTTGATCATACTAGATTAGAATCATAGCCAAAACCAAGAAGATTGCCAAGACTAACCAAGATAGATCCAACCAGGATAGTCTCCAACCGGGATACAATGTTGAGATCAATGACAACACTTAATGAAATCCATCATATTGCCAACAAAAGTTTCTCAACAACATGTTCTCATACTTCCTAATTTTAATAAACTTTTCACAATTGAATGTGATGCTAGTAATATGGTCATAGGAGCAGTATTGAGTCAAGAGGGGAGGCCAGTTGCCTTCTTTAGTGAGAAGTTAAATGGGGCCAAGAGAAGGTATTCATCTTATGAATTAGAACTATATCCACTTGTACAAGTCCTCAAGAAATGGAGGCATTACCTCCTTTCAAAAGAGTTCATTGTCTACATAGATAATAAGGCCCTAAGTTTACTCAATACTCAGGACAAGTTGAGTCATAAACATATGAAATGGGTAGAGTCCATCCAAGAATATACCTTCACTATTAAGCACAAGAAAGGGAAAGCCAACAAAGTGGCAGATGCCTTGAGTAGGAGGGTGATAATAGTATTGAAGGTACAGTTGCAGAGTGTGGGAATTTATTCCCTAAAGGCCATGTATGATAATGATGCCGATTTTAACGATATACAAGGTATGTTCAGATTTTGCTAACCAATGTCATGTGGAGTATTCTGAACTCCTTATTCAAGATGGAATTTTTTTCAAGGGTAGTCAACTATGCATCCCTAGATGTTCAATGAGGGATAATATCATCAAGGAGAAGCATTGTGGGAGTCTGGGTGGCCACTTTGGCCTCAATAAGACTTTGGAACAAGTCAGGAGATACTATTACTGGCCTAGGATGTAGAGAGATGTAAGTAAATTTGTGGAGTCTTGTGTGGTGTGTCAAAGAGATAAAGGAACAACTACAAATGCAGGTTTGTATCAACCATTTCCCATTCCTAGTAGACCATGAGACAGTATCAACATGGATTTTGTGATGGAGTTACCAAGGACACAAAAGGGGTATGACAGTGTATTTTTAGTGGTAGATAGGTTCAACAAAATGACTCATTTTTTTCCATGTAAGAGCACTAATGATGCTTCCCATATTGCACACATCTTCTTCAGAGAAGTGGTGAGGATTCATGGACTCCCTTCTAGCATTGTGTCGGATAGAGATGTGAAGTTTGTGGGTCATTTTTGGAGGACCCTATGGAAGAAGTTGGGCACAAACTTATTCTTTGGTTCTTCCTACCATCCACAAATAGATGGGAAGACAGAGGTAATCAATAGGTCTCTTGGGAACCTATTAAGGTTTCTAACCAAACGACATGGTTAGGTGTGGGATGCAATTCTTTCCCAAGAAGAATTTACCTATAATGACTTAGTTAACAGAAGTATTGGGAAGAGTCCTTTCCAGATAGTCTATGGGATGAATCCTAGAGGGATTTTGGAGCTCTGAGAGTTACCTAATGAAAGAAGAATCAGTGCATAGGGAGAAAGTTTTGCAGAAGAAATCAAAGACATCCATGATCAGGTGAAGAATACACTTCAACAAGTTGACATCAAGTATAAGGAATAGGTAGACAAGAAGAGGAGGGATGTGCAATACCAAGTGGGAGATCTGGTATGGACACATTTAAAGGAGAGGTTACCAAAGGGGAAATACACTAGACTCATGATGAAGAAAATTGGTCCATGTAGAATTGTTCACAAGTTTTATCCTAATGCTTATGAGATTGAATTACCTCCTAACATTGGTATCTCACCAATTTTCAATGTTGCGGATCTTAGCCCTCTAAAGGTGATGTTGTTTCAAGTGATAAGATAGGTATACAGACATAAGATGATGTGGAGTGGCTAAAGGATCTTCCACCCAATCAGGCCATGCAAATTGAATGTATCTTGGATACCAAATTTGTCAAGAAGACCAGGGGAAATGTCCATAAGTGGTATCTTTTCAAGTGGAAAGGGTTACCATAAGCCAAAGTAGTGTGGATGGATGAGCAAGACATCAAGAAGCATGGAACCTATTTGGAAGACCTCATCTCAAGTGGAGCTTGAGATTCTTCTACTTGGGGAGTATGGTGCAGGGGCACCATAAGGACACCATGAGGGATCATAAAGGCTCATTATGTATAATGAGTCATTTTTCATTTAATAAGGTCCTCAGGGACAATTTGTATGGTTTTGAATTGGTTTGGACCCATTTGTAAGGCCATTGATCTTGTTAGGCATATATAAGTCAAATTGGTCAACCTTGGTCAAAGGGTCAGTAGGAGTCTAAGGAAGAGTTATAATAGGTCTTTTATGTTGTTTTGAATTATAAGGAACCATTTTGAGGCATTCATGTAATGTTTGGAGGCAAAATGCCCAACATGCACAATTTTGTAAAAGCTATCAAATGTTGACAACTTGTCTAGGAGGAGCAACTTGTCTCCAATGGCCATTTTGGTTTGAAATTCAGTTGGGGGAACTTGTGTTGGTTGATGTAAGGGTATATATACCTCTGGTGATCTAAGATTTGGAGGTTGTTGAATTTTGGAGTTGAATGCAATTGAAACACACATATTTTCTTGACAATTTTGTTGTTCTTGATCTATGTACTTGCTTGTACAGATTCATTTACAAGTGCAAGGCACGTGGTTGTGTAGGGGAATGAATTAAATTCAATTTACACTTGGTCTGGTGAATTTTTATTAATTTTGTAGGGAGATCCATTAGTTTTTTTCTAAAACCAGTCACCAAACCCTCGCCTACCTAGGATTTTGGATTCAAATGCCAATATCTTGACTTTCCACCCTTGGGAAATTTTGGCCTTTATTGGAAAGTCAAAAACATGTATGTACTCTAGGACTATGGTGGTTTTGGATAGGGATATAATTGCATCTAGGAGGTATGGCCAATAAAAGACAAGGAATCTCTATGTGACTAGTCCCGGAAAGCAAATAGGAGTGCAGGAGGTTGTATGGGTGGACTAGACCTAGTCAAAGGGTGGATTTGGTGTGTTTGAAGGTGGATAGACATATTCCTAGCATTTTTTTTATGGAAACAAGTTTTTTATTAAGGGGTTTCTTTGTAAAAGTGGCCTAATTGGCACATTAGGTCTATGAGATCAATCAAAACCATTGACCCTACTTCAAGTGATCAGGAACCCATTTTGACACATGTTGTATAGTGTCCAAAAGGGTATCCCAAACTACAATTTTTTTGGAGGGTTGTTTGGAATAATTTCAAATTATAGGCCAGAAACCTCAAACCTTGGGCTAGTAGCCAACTAGGTCATTTCAAGGTAAGTCACCCTTGGAAGTGTATTAACCACATAAAGGTGATTGAATTGTGTTTTCTTAAGCCTATAGGGTCAGAATAGGCTGGGTCAAGGTTCTAGTCCATCTCATGCAAGTAGGAAGGGTTGTGTTCTCATAGATCAAGGAGGTGGTCAATGAGAGGAAGTCCAAAAGGGACATTTGATGTGATAAGTTTTATGAGGAAATATTGTGATACATTGAATGATTAATTTGGAAGGGTAGTTGTATGAGGAAAAGAGTTCTATGGATAGGTTTGTGAGTTGTGGTGTGAATAACCACTAGGTCCCTATGGGCTCTACATCACCTTTGTCAATCATCTGTCCAACACTTAAAATATTATGCTTCAAGCCTTCAACATACAAGACATCATCAATGTTATGCTTACCATCAAAGGAAATAGAACCTCTACCATGGATCACATAGGATTTTCCATCTCTAAATCTTACTATTCCACCATCATACCTCTCCATACTCACAAATTTGCTTTTATCACTGGTCATATGATGTGAACAATCACTGCCAATCACCCATTCATGTTTCTCTTCAACTTTAGCAACTAAATATTTCTCCTCAATAGTGCATCTTGTGGAATCAATAGGTATTGGTCCATCTTCTTTGATATCAATAAATACAACTTCATCTCCTTCTGATTCTTCATTTGTAACACCTTCATCTGCAACATAATGACAATTCTTCTGATGCTTGTACTTCTGGTTAGAATTCTAAGCTTTATCATACTTCTCATGTTTCTCATATCTATCATTCCTATCATTCTTGTCATATTTGTCATCCTATCATACTTAGACATTCTCTTTGGGCATCTAGAAGAAAAATGTCCTATCTTATTGCAAGAGAACCATTTCTGATTCAATTTTCCATAATACTTACCAGCTCCCTTTGGCAATCTTCGAGCAATCAATGCTTCAAGCTCATCCAATTCTTGTTCTTTCTCTTCCATCTCTATTCTCCCTCTTTCATATCTAGATATTCTGCATTCATTAGGATCATTATTTTTGCTTTCCAGATATAGATTCTCTAAATTGTGTTTCAGACTTTCCATGTGATTCACCAAATTTGCTCAATTCAAATGCAAGAATCTTTCCAACCAACATATCTCTTGTCACAGTAGTCACACTTTGGATTTCATCAATAGTAGATAGCTTATGTTTGTAAGAAGGAGGCAGTGATCTCAGCACCTTAGCAACAATTTCATCTTTTTTAAGGGTTCCACCAGCACATCTGATACCTAGGACAAGTTCATTCACCTTAGCCATAAAGGAGTTTATGTTCTAATCTTCTCCCATCTTTATGATCTCATACTTCCCTTTCAAACTCTACAACTTAGCAACTTTGACTTGTTTATCTCCTTCATATAGGGTATCAAGATTCTCCCAGATCTCATGTGCAGTCTAAAGTCCCATTACATTAGTCATTTTTGAAACAGTCAAGGTGCTTAGCAATGATTCCTTAGCTCTAATTTTATTTTTAGCATCCTTGATCTCAGCAGCCGTAACCAGTCTATTCTGAGGAACAGAATAGGCATCCTTTGTAATATTCCAGTAATCCTCTCCAAGACATCTCAAGTGCACCTCCATCCAATTCTTCCATATATCATAATTACTTCCATCAAATCTTGGACTCTCCTTCTTAAATATAACACCTCCAATTGCCATCCTAGATCTCCTCAAGCAGTTAAGCTTCTTTTGGAGGATTAGCTCTGATACCAATTGTTGGAAACAACAATGAAGGAAATCTGAGAGGGGGGTGAATCAAGTTTCATCGGATTAAAAAACTTAACCACAAATACAAATCTAACAAACTACAACAACAACAACAAAGATAAGCAAGTTGATAACACAACACACACAACACCAAGATTTTGATGTGGAAAACTCGGTTAAGGGAAAAACCATGGTGGGAACCTACCCACAAAAAGATGATACTCTACAGTAGTATGTGAAAATAATTACAATGGGGAATGCACCAAAATTCAGGCACATTGCCTAGAGCTCATAGCTCAAGATACAATAACCTAGAAGGCTACAACCCTTAGGGAAGTCTCACTGACTTACAACAAGATTTAGTCTGCAATATGGAAGGAATGAATTACAATAATAGCATATGCTAATGCCTGATGATAGTTTTGGTTAAGAACATTTGTCTACTCTACACCAATCTCTACTATATACACCATATTGAAAGATGAATCCCTTTGTTCACACATACACCACTCTCTGATAATGCAGACACAACCTCAATACCTAAAGACTTTATCACCTATTTATACAATTCATCAACCTTGACTACAAGGTCAGCCAAACCCTCAACTCACAATTATCAATTACATCACACAATACAAAGATCAACCAATGGACCAATATAATGATATACATGATATAACATGGACCTAAATCAAATTCTCAAACACACAACGCCACTGGAAATCATGCCAAGATCCACTGCAACACACTACACCACCAAGAATACCACATAACATGAAGAAAACCACCAATTCAACAAAATTACCAAAAACTTTCACAATGATTGATGTGGATCATCAAAAGAAGTAGTGCACAATTAGAAAACACCAACAAAAATATTAGAATCATCAGTAACAGCTACACCAATACCACTTATCAAATCTTCATTGATCAACATTTGCAACTCAAGAACACTTAAACAACAACAACTATCATGAAGAAGGATAACTTGCGGAGCACCAAATCATGAACCATCTAAAATGAGGATACACATGAACATCCCAAAACATCTCCCAAAATCTCAACTCAAAATCTTGAATCACCAAAACCAATATAGAAAGATATAATGATACTAGAAATACTCCATATACTGAATAATGATCCCAATAAACTAATCTGCAATAGTTGTTGCAATAAGTTATAGGAATATGTTGACATCAATGACAACAACATGTCCTAGCAGCAACAATTTCCAGCAAACATTGCACTCCTTGAAGATGAGAAAAGGGACATTTGTGGAAGACTATCTAAATGCTTTCAACATGATCATTGCACCATTAACTTCTATGGGAGTAAAGATTGAGGATGAGGATCAGTGTATGCTTTTGTTGTGTTCCTTTCTTGACACTTGGGACCATCTAGTGATGGCTATTGGAAGTACAACAACTACCTTCAAATTGGAAGATGTGGTTGTTTCATTGCTTTCAAAGAGGCATGGGGGAAATATTCTAAGATGGCCAAGGAGGCTCTTGTTGTTTGAGGCAGATCAAAGGAAAAATGCAAGTAGAAGGACAAGAGGTCCAAATTCAAATCGAAGGAGAGATCAAAGTCTCTTGGGAAAAATTCCAAGGTGAAGTGCTGGAATTGTGGGTAGATTGGCCATATTCAGAAGGATTTTAAAGAGGAGAAAAAGAAGAAGAAAAATAACTCTTTTAATATTGAGTCTTCTCAAAGTGATGTAGATGTCATCATCACTACCTTGTTAACTCAGACAGCTGATAATGTCTAGTTAATCTATTCAGGTGCATCATTCCACATGACATCTCATAGAGAATGGTTCTTGAAGTATGAGGAATATGATGGTGGAAAGGTATACATGGCTAGTGACTCGTCTCTTGAAATTTTTGGCTAGGGAAGAGTCATAACTCAGTTTCCTGATGGAATAATTAAGGGAATTGATGGCGTAAGGCACATAGTAGATTTGGCTCAAAATTTTCTTTCTATTTGTAAGTTGAATGATGTTGGTGTACACATTACATTCTCAGGTGGTGGTTGTAAGATGACTAGAGGCTCTATAGTGTTGGTTAAGGGTGCATGACTTGGTACTCTATTCAAGTTGGATGCACAGTTTGTTTAATGTAATAGTGCCTCTAACTTTTTTGAAAAAGCTACCTAGAAGGAGAACATTGCAAGCTCAAAGGAGGTTAAATTTCTTGTAGAGAAAATAATTTTATGGCATTATAGACTCGTTCACATAGGAAAGAAGGGCTTAAAACTCTAAAAAATAAAAATCTGGTTGACGGGCTTGATGATTGTAATTTTGAATTTGAATTTTATGAATACTGCATATATGGAAAGCAACTTCATGTTTCATTTTATTCTAGTCCTCATAATTCTTCTGTTTTACTAGATTATGTTCACTCTGATGTATTTGGTCTAGTTAATGTTCCTTTGTTATCAAAATCTAGATATTATGTTTCTTTCATTGATGAGTATTCAAGAAGGGCATCTGTGTATTTTCTGAAAAGTAAATCAAAAGTGTTCAGTTGGTTGAAAGAGTTTAAAAACTTGGTTGGAAATCAGACTGGTGGAAAAATTAAATGCTCAAGGACTGATAATGGTGGTGAGTTTTGTTCTGCAGAATTTGAACAATATTGCAAAGATCATGGAATTAAAAGATATAAGACCACACCTTACACTCCACAACAAAATTGAGTTTATGAAAGGTTGAATCGAACTATAATGGAAAAGGTGAGAAGCATGTTGAGTGGTGTTGGCTTGGAGCAGAAGTTCTGAGCTAACGCTATATCCACGACATGTTATCTACAAAATAGATCTCCCACTTCATCATTGGTAGACAAAATACCTATGGAAGAAAGGTCTGGTAAGAATCCCTCTCTGAGACATATTTGTGTCTTTGGCTATGAGGTGTATGCTTATGTTCCTGATGTAAATAGATCCAAATTGGAAAACAAAGTGTTAAGTGTATCTTTATTGGCTATGGATTAGGTGTGAAAGGATACAAACTTTGGATTATAATCACTGAGAATGTGTTGTACAAAAAAAGTGTAATCTTTTGTGATCTGAAGCCTACCTCAATTGATTTGTAGCCTAAAAAGACAAAGAAAGAGGAAGAAGTAGTTGAAATTCCTCTAACTCCAAAAAAGGAGGAACTGCGAACCTCAAGTGGACTTTAAAGAGAGGAGAGTTCAAGCAGCTCTGAAAGTTCTAATCAAGAAGAAGAACAAGGACCTCCACCTCAACCATTGAGGAGGACTACATGGGATAGGAGACAACCTGATAGGTATGGTTATTAAATATTGGACTCAAATTGTGCTTATGCTTTGATTAATAATGTTTATGAGCCTAGGACTGTGAAGGAGGCGATTAATATGTCTATTTCAAATTCCTAGTTGGAGGCCATCAATGAAGAAATGACTTCATTGAAGAAGAATGAAACCTGGTACCTAGTGCCCTTCCCTGAAGGTAGAAAACAAATTGGCTGCAAATGGGTATTTAAGAAGAAAATTTGTCTAGATGGCAGTGAGGAAAAGTACAAAGCTCAGTTGGTTGCAAAAGGTTAATCCTAGGTAGATAGAATTGATTATGGAGAAATCTTTTCTCCTCTGGCAAAGTTGACGTCTATCAAATTTCTTTTCTCACTTGCAACAACATATGACTTCAAGATTGAGTAGATGGATGTGAAGACAATGTTCCTTCATGGTGACTTGGAGGAAGAGATTTATATGCCCCAACCCGAGCACTTTGTTGAAAAAGGTAAAGAATCTTTGGTTTGTAAGTTGAAAACATCTCTCTATGGTTTAAAACAGTCACCTAGAATGTGGTACTAGAAGATTGACACCTTTGTATTGTCATTGGGATTTGTAAGATCAAAATCAAATTATTGTGTATATTAAAAAACTGAAAATGGCCATTTTCTTATCATTTCTCTCTATGCGGATGACATTTTATTCATTAGGAATGATAAGGGTGTGATTTCTAATTTAAAATCTCAGTTGTCAACAAATTTTTAAATGAAAGAGTTTGGCGCACCTAGGTATATTCTAGGGATGGAAATCAGTAGGGATAGGAAGAATAGAAATATTTGGCTCAATCAAATAAAGTACATTATTATTGTCCTTGAGAGGTTTAATATGTCAGATTGCAAGCAATTAGTTGTTCTAATATTATAGGGAATAGAAATTTTTGTTGAAGATTGTCCAAAATATTCTATTGAGATGGATGACATGACCAAGGTACCTTATGCAAGTGTTATTGAAAGCTTAATGTATGTGATGGTTTGTACTAGGCTAGACATTGCCTAAGCAGTGGGAGTACTAAGTCAGTTTATAGAAAATCTAGGAAGACTGCATTGGGATGTTGTGAAGAGAGTGCTTAGATATTTGAGAGGTACTTCTCAGTATTCTTTGTGTTACCATGGAAACTTGGTTCGATTGTAGAGAACTATCATTATTCAAGGATATGTGGATTCAAATTTGGCAGGGGACATTGATAACAGAAGATCCACTAGTGGACATGTATTTACATTGAATGGTGGTACAATCATTTGGATGAGCAAGTGGCAAGTTGTAGTTTCTTTGTCCACTATAGAGGCAAATTGCATGGCAGTAACTTGTTCCTATCAAGAGGTTGTTTGGCTTAAGCATTTGTATTCTGATGGGTATAATGTAGGGCAAATTTCTATCTATTGTGACAACTAGAGTGCCATTTGTTTAGCGAATAATCTCTTTCCATGCCAAGACAAAACATGTTGATGTGTAGTATCACTATAACATGGTGGAATATGGAAAGGTTAATCTACAAAAAGGTGGATACTCTAAGAATGTTGTAGGTGCATTGACAAAACCTGTGAGCACAATTAAGTTCAAATGGTTTTCTAACTCGATAGGCCTTAGAGCCCATGATTCTCAGTAGTATCTAAGTGTTCAAGAGGTACTAGTAAGTTATTTGTCAAGTAGGAGAATGTTGAGGAAGTATGCCTCAATCTTACCGGTTGGAACCTCTCATAGAAGACTAGTATCTTCAGAAATTTTAGTGTGACTCTTTCGGTGTCTTGGCAAAGTCAAGCATAGAAATATTTTGGTATGATTTCAAAGTCCGACGAGACTCTCCAAGTAGTTCGTAGAAGTCATACTTCTTACCAATATCAATAAGATAGGTGTTGAGTCTTAGCAACTAGCTAGGATTTCAATGTAACATGTGATGTCGATAAGACTCTTCAAGATAGTAGTTGAAGTTCCTTCCCTTAGTGATTAGACCATTTTAGTATCATTTTATTTGGTCTTGGTGATGTCAAGGATTTTGGTGTGACATGAGAATTTGGTAAGATGCTTCAATCCGATAGCCGAAGTTATCTTCTTTTCCGATTAAGATCATATCGGTGAGATGTTACTAAAGTTTTGGCGACCAATAGTCTCTTTGATGTGACCTTGGTGTTCATTGTGATATGTTAAGGTGGTAACCAAAGTAACTCTTCTTGCCAAAAAACCATGATATCGATAAGACATTTGATTGGTCTTTGTGAAGTTCAGCGTAACATGTGATGTCGATAAGACTCTTCCAACCGGAAGCCGAGGTCATACCTCATGCCAATAAGATCATATTGATGAGACTTGGTTAAGTTTTGGGGACCAGTTAAGAGTTCGATGAGACTTCAATATTTGGTAAGACATTCCAAGAAGAAATCCAAAGACAATCTATGTCAAAAAGCCAACATCAATAAAACATTGAATTATCTTAGTGATGTGCTGTGGATTTTGAGGAGACATTGGAGTTTTCTAAGAGAGTTTTAAGACATTGTCTAAGTAAGGAACTCTTGCTGATAACCTTTGGGGATAAAGTGGGGACCACATTGGGCTCGTGCTGACTTTCAAAGTTGTATGATGATGATTGGTCTGAGTTGGAATCTACAAAATTTGATGAGAGTTCACAGAGATGGTTGAATGAAGGCATGGAAACTGAAATGAACTATTTTTTGATAGAGATATAAACATCTAAAAAATGGTTGTGAGGTTGGTCGATTGGTGATTCTATTGGATTCTAAATTGTAGACCCATTGTGAATGTAATCTTCTATATTGTTGTATGAATAGAGACCAGATTAGAGCATGAAATCTATAACTTGTATGTAAATTTTAGTTACTGTGATACAAGAGATCTTTCTTTAGTGTGTGGGTTCTTCACCCATAAGGGTTTTTCCATGTGAATTCTAGTGTACTCTCTATGATTGTGAATTTTTCATGTTGCTCTGATTTCCTACATTGCGTATCTTGATGACTGTTGTTTGAAATTAAAATTAATCCTTGCTTCTTTCCTCTGAGAAATTAACATTTTGGAAGGTTTTCCCACACTCTTCTTTCCTTATAGAATGGACACTCGAGAAAAATACACAATTTAATTTCTCTTATTAAATATTCATATGTTGATCCTATATGGACTAATGTTGAATGACTTGCCATTGGAGTAAGATCTTATGCTAATTTCAAGATGTAAATTTCAGATATTGGAAAATTATGTATCAATGTGATTTCATGATGAGTAATGCTATTTGATATGGTAACTTGTGCATTTATTCTTGCTAATTTCCAATCCTTTTCTTCCATGAGTTACATGTAAGGTATCTTGTGCTTTTCTACTTGTTGCAAATGTTCACTAATGAAAATGATAATACATAGATTCTCTTGAATCTTATTGGTTGAGATGATTAGGTGACTCTTACTATTTGCTAATATTTACCAATTAGGACATTATAGCCTTTAAATGTTACAAAGGAAATGGTTGTTGTAATTAGGTTGTTTCTTATGTCATTGATTTGATTTTAGGGTATGTGTATCTACATCTATGAAATATAATTTTTATACTTATTCCTTAGTATTATAAGTGAACTTTTGTTAATGGTATTGGATGTGTTAATCTTAGAGGAACTGATTAATATTGAGAGGGGGGTGAATCAATATTAACAACAAATTCAAATTTGAAACTCAACCTTATAAAACTTTCACCAAATGAAACAATAACCAACAACAAAACCATTTACCAGTACTGGTATCTGCTAATCTGATTTATCAAGTCTACACATTAAGTTTTCATTAACCATGCATTAAGTGAAAAATAAAACATAACAGTACATAAAAACATTCACCATCTAAACACCATGTTTTTCACGTGGAAACCCAAATAGGGAAAAACCACGATGGGAATTGGTACCCACAAAAATTGTGCACTCTTTCAGAATGCGCCCTATTAGAAGCCTTGTACGGTTAGGAGCTTACAAAGATGCCCTGTTAGGAGTCACCCGGTTAAGGGATTTTGATGATGAGCCTTGTTAGGAGCTTTGACCTGTTAGGATCAACCTCACAAGAGGATTTAACACTCATATCTTGAGATACCCGATTAAGGGATTTACAATGTAAGACCTATTAGGACCTATCCAGTTAAGGGATTTTGACTGTTGCAACTCTTAGGGAACAAAATTTAATGATCTAGGTATAGCACTTAACTTCCTACTTGATCAAATCCAATTCGGCTCCAAATCTGCTACACTCTGGTAGATCTCTCACACTCTAGTTCAGCTTCACACTCTTCTCAAAAACCACCGACACAACAAACATTAACTAAATCGACATAAATAACCTTTACAAATTAGTTGGCTACAAAACCCTAAGACTTACAACATAGATCATCACAGATCTTTACAACTCATTATAGATCATCATATGGATCATTACAATCAATTACAAATCAATTGCAGTCGTTGAATGATCACCACACCTCAATCTAATAATATTTCAAACCCTTAGCTCATTCAGCTAAGCACTTCACACATTCCCAAGAAGTTTTCTCTTTGATCATGTCAAAACATCATTCAAACACTTCACACAGTTTGTGCCATGTCACCTATGTTGGCATTTGCATGAAGATTGCATTAATGATATTTTATGTTGTCATTGATGTCAATTAACTGGTAATGATATTGTTGTAATGTTGTTTTGTAACCAGTAAGAAGAGTTAGTGAAAGGAACTGTAATCGGTAGGTAAGTTTGTGGAATGAACCCATATTGCTAAGTATTGGAGAGTTGAACCGGTAAACCCTACCTGTTGATTTGATAAACCCTAACCGATTAAGTTTGGTGAATTGGTTGTATTGGTTTATGATCTGATGATGAGCGATAATAATTATGACACATATGCATATTGTATGAAGAGAGTTTCAAAGTGTTTTTGGCATGTTGAGGTAACAGTTTTTGTCTAGGGAATGAGCAAGTATATTACATGTAATGCAAAGCGCATGAACTGAGTTCGATGAAGCGGTGATCAAGGAGTGTTTGAGGCTTTCTTCAATGATGTGTAGAGATTGTTATGTAATCCAACAGTCATACTTGAACCAACTTTTTTGTAATATCTATGAGAGAACTAGGTTTTTGTTATGTTACCAACCTAGTTGATTTGTTTATAAGGTCGATGAGTTGTTTTGTTTCGGAGTTGGAAAAGTTTTAGTTGAGTGTGTGGTTTCCAAATTAGATGACGTATTTTCAGCTTGAGAAAAGGTGGATTGGAGCATGAAAAGGATCTAAACAAGCAAGTGTAGTGCTATTCAAACAGATTAGTAATCCCCTGTTGTTTTCTAACAATTACAATAGTTAAATCCTCTAACCTGGTAAGCTCTAACAAGCTTGGTGTTATTTAAATCCTCTAACCATGTGGTCCATTAGCTTGGATTCCAAATCCTCTACTGAGGTTACTCCTCATAGGGTATTGCTTCTAACAAGGTATTATAGTCAATCCCTTAACCGGGTGGTCTCAAACAGGATATGTTCTTAATAGGACTTTTTGTAAATCTTTAACAGGCTTGGCTCCTAACAGGGCGAACTTTAGAAGAGTTCAGATACTTATCTTGCGAATCTCATCTCACCGTGGTTTTTTCCATTTGGGTTTCCATGTCAAAAATATTGTGTCAAGTGGTGAATTTTTTTGTGGTTATGTTTTATTATGGTTGATTTCCTTAACTACTTAATCCACTTTGATAAGTCATGATAACCGGCAAAAATATGAAATGAAGTATTACTTATGTCAGTAAAAGTATTTGGATGTTTATGAGTTTCAATTTGTTTACTATTAATCTGTTGTAATAGACAACCGGTGTAACTTGACAGTTTAATCTTAACAGTGATATTGCATTGATAGTTCTAAGTTTACTTTGAGAGGTTGATTTTGAGATTGGTGAAGTTAATATCAGTTTTTCTATCTACTGATTCGCCCCCCCTCTCAGTAGTTGATTGGATCCTTTTTCTTTCATCATACCATCAACCTATAACATTTGAACTTGATGTAGATCACCGCCAATCCAAAAATCATTACCGGTTAAGATAATTCTTTACCAGTCCTTAAACCCTAGCAAAAATAAAACAGAAATCATAAACATGTCTTCCAGTAACCAAAACTTGATGTGGTTCCGGTCAGATACATATTAAAATGATACAAACTCACATTCCAAACCACAACACTTCAATCATCACCAATCACCGAATCTAATCAAAACATTTCCTCGTTTAACAGTTAAGGTCCTAATTCCCAGTTTCCTGTTTATTTACCAGTAAGGTCTTTCTAGTAGACCAAAAAGACTAAAATGATAAAATACAACATAGTAAACATTAGTTGCCATCAATGAAAACACAAATAATTGATCAAAGTCATCTGATCATGCAATCTCAATCTCTTCATCACAAACACTCCTTTACCAGTTCAGTCATCATTCTTCATCTGCATCAGTTATTCTAATCATGCCAACATTCTCCCCCTTTGGCATTGATGGAAACATCAACATATTCAACTAAAATCACATTGCTCAGTTCTAAAACTTCTCTACTATAGTTCACTCTTCTATCGGCTCTTCTCTTCTCCATCTAGAACTAAATCTTCATTTCTTCTCCCCCTTTCTGTTACACATCTTCTCCTCCTTAGGCTAATATGTTTCCTCTCCCCCTTTGACAAAAATGTCAAGGCTTCATATGCATCACCAGTCATCAAATTTTTTGTTGTTGTTTTCAACATCTCTACAAATATCATCTAAGTTGCTCCCCTTGCAGCGTAGCCATGATTTCATCAATCCATAGTGAAATATTTTTCAATAAGCATACCAAATTGATGCAATTCCTACATCCTAGTTTTTCTTGTGTAGGGTTCTGACCTCTAATTTACCTCTAAGGTACTCAAAGGTAGTCTTCGGCAATGGTTTTGTGAAGATGTCTGCTAGCTGCTCTTTGCTTGTCACATACTCCATTCTGACTTGTTTTTCCTATACTCTCTCCCTTAAAAAGTGATATTTCAATTCTATGTGTTTAGTTCTTGCATGTAATACAATATTTTTTAAATATTAATTGCACTTGTATTGTCACAATAAATAGTTACTGGTTCAGATATATCAGATTTAAAACCTTCTAACACATGTCTCATCCAGATTGCCTATGTGCAATTCATAGATGCTGCAACATATTTTTCTTCAACTATTGAGTGTGATACACATGTTTGATTCTTACTTTTTCAAGCAACCAATCTACCTCCAAGAATAAAAGCTCCACCGGTAGCTCTTTTCCAGTAATCGACATTGCCTGCCCAATCTATATTAGTAAACACTTCCAAAGAAAAATCATTTTTATACAGATACCATAAGCCATAATCCATTGTGCCTTTCAGATATCTGAATATCCTTTTCACCACTACCAAGTGAGTCTCCTTGGGATCCTTCTGAAATCTAGCAACCAAACCAACAACATGTGCAATATCAGGCCTACTGTGAACAACATAATGCAACTCACCAATCATGGGCATGTATTATTTTTCATCAACAGAGGGTGAAGCATCATGTTTAGACAATTTACAACCTATCACCATTGAAGTACCAACCAATTTACAATCATCCATGCTAAATGTTTTCAACACCTCCTTTACATACTTACTCTGATAGATAAATATTCCATCATCCAATTCTTGGACCTGCAACCCAATGAAAAACTTAATCTCACCAATAAGAGACATCTCAAATTCTTTCTTCATCTCCTCAGTAAAAGTCATACATAAATCATCATCACCTCCAAAAATTATATCATCTACAAATACTTCAATTATCAAGACTTTGTCTCCATCAGTCTTAAGATATATTTTACTATCCTCACGGGTATGCTAGAATCCTATCTTGATCATGTGTGCATGCAATCTTTCATACCATACTCTTTGTGCCTGCTTCAATCCATATAGTGCCTTATGTAACTTGCAAACCATATCTTTATCCTCAGACAAAGCATATCCATCTAGTTGTTCTATGTACACTTCTTCCTCAAGGATGCCATTAAGAAAAGCAGATTTAACATCCATCTGGTAGACCTTAAATCCTTTAAATGCAACATAAGAAAGTAACATTCTTACTCCTTCCAATCTTGCCACTGGTGCAAAGGTTTTTCCATAATTTTCTCCTTCTTCTTGTTCATATCCTTTGCATACCATCCTTCCTTTATTCCTCACAACCTTGCCTTCTTTATTCAACTTGTTTCTAAAGACCCATTTAGTGCCAATCACATTCTTGTCTTCTGGTCTTGGAACAAGTGTCCATGTCTTGTTATTCTCTATCTGATCCAATTTTTCATTCATAGAATTAATCCAATCATCATCCTTCAATGCCTCTCTTGCTATTTTAGGCTCCATAGTAGAAATTTGATAGGAGTTTTCTATGATTTTCCTTCTTGTTTGTACACCAGCATTTGTATCTCCAATAATTTGGTCTTCTGAATGATTTAGTCTGACATATCTTGGTATTATCGGTTTCGGTGTTGTGCCTTCTTCTTCATGTTCTTCATCACTTTCTTCATTTACCGGTTGAGGACCTATTTCTGTATTTTCCTTCTCATCATTCTTTTGTACTTCCGGTTTAATAAATACAAGTTTTTCTTCATCTTTCTCAAGTTCAGATCTGATGGTCTTATCATATTTCTCAGAGAGTTCGTCTACCTTCACATTTGGACTCTCAATGATTATTTTTGTTCTCTTGTTATAACATTTTCAAAGCCTTACTCATTTTAGAGTAACCAATAAAAATACCTTCATCATACTTTGCATCAAACTTTCTAGTGAAATCATCACGTTTAATGAAACATTTACTCCTAAAATTTTTAAAGTAACTTACATTAGGAGTCTTTCCATGCCATAATTCATAAGGTGTTTTGTTGTTACCTCTCTTGACAAGTACTTGGTTCAAAGTGTAAACAACAGTGCTAACTGCTTCTCTCCAAAACATTTTTGGTACTTCACCTTGAATCAACATGGTTATAGTAGCTTAAACAATTGTTCTATTCATTCTCTCTACTATTCCATTCTGTTGTGGAGTTCTAGGAGCTAACATCTTCCTCTTGATTCCCTATTCATCACAAAACTTCACAAACTCATCATAAGTAAATTCTCCTCCCTGATCAGATCTCAAACATTTCAAATTCTTCCCGGTTTCTTTCTCAACTAAAGCTTTGAATGCTTTGAATTTACTGAATTCCTCATACTTTTCTCTTAGAAAAGTTACCTACATCATCTTGGAAAAATCATCAATGAAAATCATGAAATATCTATCACCATAATAGCTCTTAGTCCTCATAGGACCACAAAGATCAGTATGAACCAAATCTAGAATATTTTCTAAAGAGAAAGACTTACTCTTAAAAGATACAGAAGTCATCTTACCCATCTGCCAGTCCTTACATAATACATTATCCATTTTAACAAGTTGGGGAAAACCTCTCACAATACTTTATTTACTAACCTTTATTAGATTGTCAAAATTCACATGACAAAACCTCTTGTGCCAAAACCAATTGTCTTCAATCTTTGCTAACAAAAAACTATTCACATCAGTATTTAGATGAAAAATATTACCTCTTGTCTGCTTTCTAGTAGCAATCAATTCTCCATTACTTCCAAGAATCCTACACACTCCACTTTTAAATTCTAGAAGATATTCCTTATCATTTAATTGACCAACACTCAAAAGGTTATGTTTTAATCCATCAACCCAAAAGACATCATCTGCATTACTTTTTCCATTCAATGAAATAGTTCCTTTACCTTTAACCATGCAGGGTGAGTTGTTACCAAACCTTACCACAGCACCATCAAATTATTAAAGAGATAAGAACTTGTTTCTATCACTAGTCATGTGGTGTGAGCAACCACTATCTATTACCCATTCATCACTGCTATCCATGAGAGATACCAATGCCTTTTCATCAACCAAATCTTCCTTCGCAATAACAAACACTATCTCCTCATTGTCATCTTCTTCTGATTCTTCATCAGTTACTCCATCATCAACTACAACATAGCAATGCTTTTGTCCTTTTCCTTTTAATATCCTGAACTTTTCCTTTCTATCACCATTAGGACAATCTGCAACAATCTATCCAATCTTATTGCAGGAAAAACACTTCAAATGTAATTTACCTTTATACTTACCAGTGCCTCTTAGAAATCTTTTAGCCAATAGTGCCTCAAGTTCCATCAGATGATCTTCATTATCATCCTCACCTTTGCTACCGCCATGACTAGACCCACAGTCATGATTATGAAAAATATCCTTTCCTTTCCTAATAGATTTACTGGTTACAGAAGCTTTAAAAATATATTTAGATGGTTTTGAAACACTAATATCAAAGTTGTTTAACTCAAATGCAGTTAACTTTCCAATAAGAGAATCAACAGTGACTTTATCTTTAGAAATAAATCTCAGTTCTTGAATTGCAGAAGCTCTAATAGCATATTGTGGTAAGAGAGTTCTAAGCATTTTACTAACAACAAAATCATCATCAATCTTACCTCCAACAATCTTAATACCACTTACAACTTCTTTAATCCTTTGACCATATTGTGCAATGTTCTCACCATCAACCATTTTAATGTCATCAAATTTGCCTCTTAAAATTTCTTCTTTTGCTCTTTGTACATGTTCATCTCTTGCATAAATCAAGTCTAATTTCTCCCATACCACAAATGAAATTTCTAATCCATGAACATCTATATACTCAGAATTAGATAAATTCCTTACAATTGCTTTCAAGGCTTGAATGTTTTCTTGTTGCTCTTTAAGCTCATTTGGTGTCAAGGGGCTCGTAGTAGGAGCAACGTACTTGTTTACCACATGATTCCATTACTAAGAACCCAATCCTCTGATGTATATTTTCATCTGATCTTTCCATATCCGTTAGCTTTCCTTGATAAATTTGGGACCCTCCTTCTTCATCATCTTTCTTTAGGATCTTTCCCTCAAGTTGTTAATCTTTCTACACATAGAGGACCAATGCTTTGATACCAATTGTTAATCTTACAGGATCTAGTTAATACTGAGAGGGCGGGTGAATCAGTATTAACAAAAAATTCAAATCTAAAACTCAACCTTACAAAACTTTCACCAAATCAAACAATAACCAACAACAAAACCATTTACCAGTACCGATACCTGCTGATAATCATCTGCTAATCTAATTTATCAAGTCTGCACATAAGTGTTCATTAACCATGCATTAACTGAAAATAAAACATAATAGCACATAAAAACATTCACCATATGAACACCATGTTTTTCATGTGGAAACCCAAATAGGGAAAAACCATGGTGGGAATTGGTACCCACAAAAATTGTGCACTCTTTCAGAATGCACCATGTTAGGATCCTAGCCCAGTTAGGAGCTTACAAAGATGCCCTGTTAGGAGCAGACCCTATTAGGAGTCACCTTGTTAAGGGATTTAGATGATGAGCCCTGTTAGGAGATTTGACCTATTAGAATCAACCTCTCAAGAGGATTTAATGCTCAGATGTTGAGCTACCCGGTTAAGGGATTTACAATGTAAGGCCTGTTAGGACCTACCCGATTAAGGATTTTGATTGTTGCAACTGTTAGGGAACAACAGTGAATGATCTGGGTATAGAATTTAACTGCTTGTTTGATCAGATCCAATTCTGTTCCAAATTTTCTACACTCTCGTTTGGCTTCACACTCTTCTCAAAACCACTGACACAACAAACATCAACTAAATCGACATAAATAACCTTTACAGCTTAGTCGATTACAAAACCATAAGACTTACAACATAGATCATCACAAATCTTTACAACTCATTATAGATTATCATATGAATTATTACAATCAAATACAAATTAATTACAACTATTGAATGATCACCACGCCTCGATATGATACTCTTTCAAACCCTTAGCTCATTTCGCTAAGCACTTCGTGCATTCCCAAGAAATTCGCTCTTTGATCGTGCCAAAATATCACTCAAACACTTCACATGGTTTATGCCATGTCACCTCTAACATTTGAACTTGATGTAGATCACCGCCAAACCAAAAATCATTACAGATTAAGAGAATTCTTTACCGGTCCTTAAACCCTTCTTAAACCCTAGCAAAAATACAACAGAAATTAAAAACATGGCTTTCGGTAACCAAAACATAATGTGGTTTCGGTCAAATACATTAAAATGATACAAACTCACATTCCAAACCGCAACACTTCAATCATCTCCAATCGCTAGATCTAATCAAAACATTTCCTCATTTATTGATTAAGGTCCTAATTCCTAGTTTCCTATTTCTTTACTGGTAAGGTCTTTCTAGTAGAACAAAAGGACTAAGATAATAAAATACAACATAGTAAACATTAGTTGCCATCAATGACAACACAAATAACTAATTAAAGTCATCCAATCATGCAATCTCAATCTCATCATCATAATATCATCACAAACAGTCCTTTATCGGTTCAGTCATCATTCTTCATCTACATCAGTTATGCCAATCATGCCAACATGATGTGGAACCATTTTATATATAGGAAAAAAATTTATGTTTAACTTCTATGACTCTCAATTACATTACTTTATTCATCAATTATAGTATTATTGTTAACAATTGTTAGCTTTAAATATGTTCTATATATTGGTAACAATTGTGTAACATAAGTGGCTATGAACAACTTCCTATATGTTCTAATATAAGCCCAATCCTAATAAGAAGGATATCAAATTAAATAGAAAGGTGGGACTTATGACCCAAATGGGATGGTCAAGGACCAATGCTTGAATTACATCCCTACTTAGACTACACATTACAAGTCGCTTGTCACAAGTTTCAGACCTTTATTAAAAAGTAGAATATCTTATGAACAAATAATAAATATGTCGATTATAGCCCTAGCAATATTTACAATTTGATAACTTTCTTTGTAAATAGTGGTTAGGAAAAAGTGAACAATACAAAGCCCATTAATGTATATATATATATATATATATATATATATATATATATATATATATATATATATATATATATATATATAGTGTTGAAACTATAATATCTTCTCCAAGCTAATGATAGTCAAATTGGATATAAGATATTTGTGATTTCAAGATGAATTTCTCAAGTTCCCTGTCTTGCTTAAGTTATTGATTCAAGCATCTTTATGAAGAATTTTACAGCTAATTCCTAAAACTAGGTCTGCATATGTCAATTTGTTACCCTGAAGTGCAATTATAATGGGCTATGTTGCAGATAAAACTGCTCTCAAATGTTTGGGGCTTTTGGAAAAATATTTTTGGGGTTGGGTTCTTTGCTCTCTTACTAACACATACTTTTAATTTTGGCTAAGGGATGTGAAAGTTATGGTTGTTTCAATGTTGCCCTTTTCATTGCATACAATAGATTGGAAAAGTAATAAATGATTATATGATGGATAAACTTGATCTCAATAGGTATCACCATTACTTATTAACATATCATCTTTGAGAAAAATTCAGTGATGTTATTCCTCCCACAAAATTAGAAAAGGCTATAATTTTGAAAACTAGCAAATGAAGATATAAGACCCTCATTCTTATATCTATTAGTTGAGTTGAATAGAGGATTTTGGGATATGAAATTATTCCCTCAAAATGTGTTATCTACTCTAATGCCTTATGGGATTGTCTTTTGGATATTGGTTATCCACCTTTTAAACTATTAAGACCTCATAGTAAGATTGTTGAGGCATCATATTATAAACTTGGATTAACATTGTTGGTCATAAGCACAATGTTAGAGTGATTACATTGTTTCCCACAATATGTTTGCAATAGATGAGTGCATTAATAGGTGTTGTGTAGTACCCCTACCTTGTTCAGATCCTTTTTTACCTCGTTGACCAAGGTTGACTTTTCAGTGGCTTACATGGATGGTTGATTTATTGTGATTGTGATGCTTTATTCTGGTATTATGCTTTGGAGTGTGATTGGTGAATTTGGTTATGCATTATTGCTCATTGAGGAATAGATATTGTATATACACTATTTCTTATTGATGAGTAGTTGTAAACTCTGCTTCTGTATTATACTTTATAAATGATGAAATGTTAAGTTTATATATGCATTACTAATGATGGACTAACACATTTAATTTATGTGCGAGTTTCTTTATGTATATGTTGTTGTGTTGTGTGGAAGTGTGCGGGGTACGAGGAGATGATTTTTTGTCACTCATTTCAGTGTTTACCATGTTTATATATATATATATATATGCGTGGTTCGGTGATGTAGGAAATTGCAGGTGCAAGGTACCAACTCCACCTGACTCCACAAGTATGAGCGTACCTAATTAACCTAATGGAAGTGGAGAAGGTTGTTGGCATTTTTGATGTTTATATTGTGATTGTCATTGATGGACACACACTTGAATTGAGATCCTCTTTATATGTATGAGTTAGAGCATAACTGGTATTTGTTCCAACTGGTATGTTGAATTATAGTCTTTAGACTATTGATGTTGTGCAGAATGTGTTTCTCAGTCTAAAGTGGCATGTTGATCCCAAGCGGTACGAAGGACCAAAGCGGCATAGCACATTTTTACCAGTCTTCATTTTTGTCAAAATGGCAACCGGCATTTTGTATGAACCGGTAATACTCTGTGATGAGTTACCATTCACCAATTGTTTGACGGTGCCGACACTGTAGCGGTGCTTTTTGTGTCATGTTACCTAGTATGTCCAGGTTCATTGAACCTAGGAAATTTTAATGTAATCCTATTGGACTGACATGAAATTAGTTTCCTTTTTAAGGACATCATGTCTAGGGTTTTAGGTTGTTGATGTTGTTGTTGTTGCGATAGTTGATATTGCGGCTAGGGTTTAAGGTGGTTGAGGAGTTGGAGAGATTATGAATGTGTAGAAGACTGAAGTAATGCAGGAGTGCATTAAGAATGAGCTACCAAGGATCTAACCAAGTAGTCTATGCAACTAGCTAGATCAAACACTTGTTGATTACTCACATCTTTGACAAGTTTGTAGCCCTTAACCGGGTAGGCCCAAAAAGCCTTTTGTAAATCCTCTAACAAGGTGGTTCACATCTATGGATCTGAAATCCTCTAGCAAGGTAGCCTTTAATCAGACTTATCTCCTAATAGAGATTGAGATTCCTAACAGGATCTGTTCTGGTAAAGAACATTGTAAGACCTTAACCAGTCTGGTTTCTATTCTACAGATAGTTACTTGTGAGTTCCATCTCACTGTGGTTTGTCCCATTTGGGTTTCCATGTCAAAATCTATTGTGTTATGGTGTTTGTGCTTCTGTGGGTGAATGCATTATTAGCTATTTGGTTTGCATGTTTGTTAACTGGTTTGTCTGTTAAACTATTTTACCGGTTTACTGTTAGTCTTGCAAAGTGTTTAAGTGCAAAGATTTTTGGCATAAAAATTCACCCCCCTTATTAGTATTCATCAACTGGTATCAGAGCCAACCTTTCTATAAGTTTAACCACTTGGAAAGAGACATGGGGGAATACACTTTGAGGGAACTTACCCACCAGCTCACTCAGTCTGAGCAAGCCTATGATGATCTTATGGTCAAATACAAGACATCTCAAGCAAAAAGGAGAGAACATGCAGAAAAATTGATGGAGCTCTCTGAAAATAGTTCTTCAGATGAAGTAGACATGGAAGCCCTAATTGTTGAAGTAAATAAGTTGAATGAATCAAACTCCAACCTGAGAAAGGAGTTGGAAGGACTGACTATCTAGATGTGTCAAGAGCTTGAGAACCGAAGGAAAACTGAAGATTTGGTGAAAGAAAGAGATCATGAGATCTCCAAGCTGAAACAAGAGATGAGTGACCTAAATGCTCAACTCCATGCAAGCAAAGTGGAAAAGGAAGACATGCAAGGAGAACTGAACATTGCCATCTCTAAGAATGAAAACCTGTTGGAAATAAAAACTGCTATTTCCAAAGAACTCTTTGAGTCAAAGGAAATACTTGCTAAGTTCAACAAGAGCACTGTCAAACTAGAGCAAAAGATTGAATCTGCCAAACCGGTCAAGAATACCAATGAACTTGGTTATTTCGATCATGAGGAAGGTGAGACCTCTGGTACAAATGCTGGAACATCAAAGAAACAACCGACATCAAAGGATAAAGGTAAGCAAAAGTTTAAACCTATTTGCTTTAACTGTCTTAAAGAAGGACATACTACAAATGTGTGTAGGAGTAAGGCTTACAACAATTTTCCTTATTTCCTAAATGATAAGCCTAGATCCTATAGATTTGATGGTAACTGTTATGCATGCAACAAGTATGGGCATAGAGCATCTGAATGCAGGTTTGTTATGAATAACACTGAAAGATATCCTTAGAGGACCAATGGAGTTGGTCCTGAACCTTTTGTGAACCCGAATCACAACTAGTTTAATGCCTTCAATCATCAGCCAAGAAGCGGTGGTTATCAAGCAGCAACCAAATGAAGAGCAAATTGTATGATCTATCATGGTCATCATCACATTGCTACAACATGCAGAAGGAAGAATGGAAACCTGAACAATGGACCTTGGAGAGCACCTGGATTGGTCTGCTATCACTGCAACAAACCAGGTCACATTGCTAGATTTTGTAGATCAAGAAGGAACATATCTGATGATATACCAATCACTCCGAAAGGAAACATTGATGTTGACACTGTTCAAGCAGACATGAACAAAATCTGGAAGGAGAAACCAGCGGTGTTACAAGAGGAACCGGTTTCTGCACCTTGTGTGGAAATCACGGAACCGGCAAACTAAGCTTCAAAAGCCTTAGGGGGGAGAAAATGGCGAAATGTTTCGAACCCCCGATTTACACCGGTAAAAGTCCTTAACCAATATGTGATACCTGTCATTTGGTAGAAGACCGAAAAAGGTAAAAAAGGCAAATTAGGGTTTACGCCCTAATGAAGGAGCATTAATGATGGTAGGTGAGGAACATGTTTAAAAGCATTTTTCAAATCATTTCTCACTATCAGTTTTTCGAGTGAAGAAAAGTTTTTTTTAAGAGAGAAGAGTGACAAAAAGGTGATTTGAGCAGAGATTTTGAGAAATTGAGAAACCGAGAAGGAGATTCAAATTCAAACTAGAAATAGTCAAGTGGTGAACACAAAGCGGTGATTCAACAATCGACAGAGTGTGAAGTGAAGGAGAATCCGCAAGCCCTAATTTCACGTGTTTCAAAAGGTATTTCTTGAGTTCATAAGATTTCTATCATGGCTTCCACATCTCATACCAGTTCTAGTGCATCTATCAAGTCTGCAAGTTTTATTCAAAGAAATTCCAAGTATAATGCCCTATCACAAGTTCCGCCTGGTGTGATAGTAGAAGAGGGAATTTCTGACTACATAGATTGCAAGATAGAAGACCTAGGGTCTCTAGCTATCCACACCTAGTTAGGCTTATTTTGTGGAAAAGACAAGAAGATCAAACCAGAGTTTAATATTTTGGAGAAGAAAAATCTCCACAATGTTGTTTACTTCCTGGAAGATTTCACAGATGATCATATAAGGATCATTCTGAGCAGAGTCCATGGTGATAAGATGTACCTAGAGAGAACACATGACATCACACCGCAGGCAATTCATGCAGTCACCGAATTCTACAACACAGGGGAAGTGCTAGCCCTAAGGACAGTAAGCAAAACTGAAATGTCCAAGCTCACCGGTTCAATGAGCGACTCACAAGGCATGACAGTAAATTCTATCAAGGATGATCTGGTTAAGTATGCATGTATGGTGATTGGATACCAGACATTCTCAACTAGCAGAATTAACTCTGTATCTACTGTAGCTGTAAATGCCACTTACTGGATGATAAAGGAGGATGCATCATTTGATTTGTGCACCGGTATGCATAGACAACTCCTGTTGAATCTAAAATCGATCAAACAGGATAATGCACTTCAGTTCAAGTTTGGAAAACTACTGGTTGGGTTGTTCTTCTATTTCCAAGGCTACTTTCCAGGAGTAGGAGATGTCCAATGGTCTGGTGACCAACCGGTGACCAAGCAAATCAAGGAAAGCATTGAAGCAATTGGAACTAGCTACCCTAATGTTCTGAACAAGTATTTTGATGAGTTCAGAAGGAAAATGAGCCAAAGAGTGAGGATATTAGGTGACATCATCAAGAAATATGAAGATGATATCTGCTTTACCATCCAAGTAGATCAATGCATAATGGAGGTTGTTGAGCCTAGACAGGAAGAAGTGGAGCCAATGGGCTATAAGGTGATGTATGATATGCTAGAAGGGTATGCCTCTACCCTCATTGTCTCACCACTTTATCCTAAGGCAAAGAGAACTGACACCTACCTAGAGAGGATAGCACTGGTTGAGGAACCACCAACAATGAAAGAAAAAGAACCAACAGTAAAGAAGGCAAAGGCAATGCCTGCAACATCTGCACCGGTTACTACTGCAACTCCAAAAGTGACCAAGTGGTCACCAGCCAAGAAAAAACTGGAAGCAACACTGGCTAAAGTGTTCGAGAGGAAGAGGAAGACAAGGAATACCTCTCCAGACTCAGAAGAAACTGTGTCTGAGGAAAAGCCAAAGAAAACACGTCAAGCAAAGAGGAAGACAAAGAATGAACCAACATCTTCTGCACCGGTAAATATAGATATCTCTTCCTACGAACCTTTGACACATTGTCAAAGAACAATAAATAATATTAGGAGGAAAGTGCTAAATGACTTAATTGAGTATTTTGACAACTTTAATGATGATGGAAAGGAAGCGACTGAAAAGGAAATAATTCAGTATTTATGTGCTAATGATCGGTCACCCTCAGAGATTAAGTCTCAGACATCGGATTCTTTATATATGTCATTAGATAATAGATGGCGCATTGCCATAGAAAAGGAATAGGAAATCAGGGAGAAATTTTTCGCACATTACTTTCCCGACCTGTCAAATTCTAAATTGTTTGATGTTATTGACCAAAATAAAGGACTCTTCTTCACTAGAAGAAGAAGACTCTGGCTGTTAGAAGGTAGAGTTGATGATGTCAAAAAAGACACTCATCTGTATATGAGAACTATTGTCCAGACTCACAAAGCGCGTCTAGCCAACCAGCAAGGTGAAGAAGAACCGGTTATATCTAAACCGGACGAAGTATTTGATGATGAAGGAAATCCGGTTGTTGAAGCGATTGACACTATTGATGTCGATGGTCTGGATGTTGAGGATGTTACTCAGGACACACCATCTAAGGCAATAGGGCAGGAGCAATAGGCTAAACAGGTTGATAAGCAAGCCAAGGATAGATAGGAAGCAACAAAGAAAGAGGCAAAGCAAAGGAAAAATGATGAAGAAGAGAAGAAGAAGATAGATGAAGAGAAGAAGAAGAAAGATGAAGAGGAGAAGAAGAAGAAAGATGAAGAGGAGAAGAGGAAAAAGGATGAAGAAGAGAAGCAGAAAAGAGATGAAGGAGAGAAGAAGAAAAACGATGAAGAGGAGAAAAAGAAGCAAGAAGAAGAAAAGAAGAAGAAGGAAGAAGAAAGGAAGAAGAAGGAAGAGGAAGATAAGGAATAGGAGAAGAAGAAGGAAGCAGAAAAGGAAAAGGCTGAGGAGGACAAGGAAGCAGAGAAGAGGAGAGAAGCAGAGAAGAAGAAAGCGGAAGAGGACAAGATAGGAGAAGCAGAGAAGAGCACCCAGATGGAGACTCCGAAGGCAACCAGGAGTCAAGCTAAATCAGCTGATCTCACCAGTCCTATCGATCTCCAGTCTACAAGTGAAACAAAGCTAATGTAGAGCATTAAGGTAGCTCAAGAGTTCCTTGAAATCATTTGACGGAAGAAGGAGCAGGATGTAATTCAAGCGGCTGTGGATACGCTTACCAGTTTGATACCCGGTACAAACCTTTCCAACACTGATTCATCACTTGGTAAACTCAAGCTCCTATGCACAGTAGTGGATGATCAGGTGCAGAGCCTTGAAGAGGCAGTAGAGGCCAATGTTAAGAAGGAGCATCAAAAAGATCTTAATATAGCTCTAGTGAAGAAATTAAATGACCAAGCTGAACTGAAGAAAGAACAAAAGGATATAAGGGATGCTCTAGATGAGGGGAATCTGCTACTCAGCAAGATCTGCCAACCCCATCTGTTCTATGATGATGTGCTAGCTCAAAAGCAAAAACTTGAAAAGGACTTGCAGTCCTACTTGAGCACATTCAAGCCGCCTTATGACTCCTTTACAACTTATGGGCAAACCGTTCACCGGTTTCACATCCAGTCAACAAAAATGGAGCAAGAGATCAAAACTCAATCTAGACATTTGCAGGAGCTACAACTGGTTTTACTCCCATGATTGCAAATTCTTCAAAAGTGCTATTTGAACCTGGATGCCTTAACAGTTACATAGGAGATGAGCACAATTGATGCCATGGAAGAACAAGTCTCCCAGATGCACACAGAGCAAGAAGTAGCCTCCTCCCTACTTGAGTCCTGGTCTTTGTCGATGAAACAATTCTTGCAGGACTTTAAATCTATTTTTGACAAGTATCATTCCTTGTTGTCATAAACTCTTATTATTTTTAATATCAAATGAAAATAGAGTTGTTCAGCTGTACTTTGTCATTGTTGGCAAAGGGGGAGAAGAATTCTATTTGGAGAAGTATCTGGTAATCAAAATTTTGATTATAAATATCTCAATGTTTATACTCTATATGCAAAAATGCTATTCACTATATTGTTAAAGGGATAGTGTATATGCTTAGGGGGAGCAATTTTGCTAATGGCATGATTTTGTTGTAAAACACTTAGATGTCAAAATTTTATTTTCCTAAGTATTGCCATCAATGCCAAAGGGGAGATTGTTGGCATTTTTTATGTTTATGTTGTGATTGTCATTGATGGACACACACTTGCATTGAGATCCTCTTTATATGTATGAGTTAGAGCATAACCAGTATTTGTTCCAACTGGTATGTTGAATTATAGTCTTTAGACTATTGATGTTGTGCAGAATGTGTTTCCCAGTTTGAAGCGGCATGTTGATCCCAAGCAGTACGAAGGACCAAAGCGGCATAACACATTTTTACCAGTCTTCATTTTTGTCAAACCGACAACTGGCATTTTGTATGAACCGGTAATACTCTGTGATGAGTTACCAACCGGCATTGTGTGATGAGTTACCATTCACAGATTGTTTGATGGTGCCGACACTGTAGCGGTGCTTTTTGTCTCATGTTACCTAGTATGTACAAGTTCATTGAACCTAGGAAATTGTAATGTAATCCTATTGGACCGACATGAAATCAGTTTCCTTTTTAAGGACATCATGTCTAGGGTTTTAGGTTGTTGATGTTGTTGTTGTTGCAATAGTTGATATTGTGGCTAGGGTTTAAGGTGGTTGAGGAGTTAGAGAGATCATGAATGTGTAGAAGACTAAAGTAATGCAGGAGTGCATTAAGAATGAGCTACCAAGGATCTAACCAAGCAGTCTATGCAACTAGCTAGATCAAACACTTGTTGATTACTCACATCTTTGACAAGTCTGTAGCCCTTAACCGGGTAGGCCCAAAAAGCCTTTTGTAAATCCTCTAACAAGGTGGTTCACATCTGTGGATCTAAAATCCTCTAGCAAGGTAGTATTTAATTAGACTTATCTCCTAACAAAGATTGACATTCCTAACAGGATCTGTTCTAGTAAAGAACATTGTAGGACCTTAACCGGTCTGGTTTCTATTCTGCAGATAGTTACTTGTGAGTTCCATCTCATCGTGGTTTTTCCCATTTGGGTTTCCACATCAAAATCTATTGTGTTATGGTGTTTGTGCTTCTGTGGGTGAATGCATTATTAGCTATTTGGTTTGCATGTTTGTTAACCGGTTTGTCTGTTAAACTATTTTACCGGTTTACTGTTAGTCTTGCAAAGTGTTTAAGTACAAAGATTTTTGGCATACTAATTCACCCCCCCTCTTAGTATTCATCAGAGGTAGTTCTAAGGCCCTAATGGTAACCCTAGCCTTGTTCGTTGTGAACATCATTAGTCTTTTGTCTACTCAATTGGTTTGCCAAGTAGGCCACATTTCTGACGTCGGTATGTGGGTCATGTTCTATTTTGGTTTATTTGAGTTTGTGTGTTATGCGTTTTGTGATTGTTATATTATCCTTTAGTGTATTTAATGTGTAATATTTTGCATATTTAAATAATGGATAGAAAAAAAAAATGAGGCCATTGTTTTTACTATAAATTGATAAATCAATTCTATCAAGCTAGCAAATTAGAGTATTTGTTTAATACCATTTGGTGGACTTAAATATGTGTTATGCGGTTTAGAAAAGAAAAATAAAATTTTTGAAAATAAAATATCTTCTTTCATTGACTTTTGTGTTCAAAATAAAATACAAGAATAAGAGGAATTTGTTTATTCATATCATGTTAATGTTTTGCTTTAAATAAGATTTTCAAATGTTATTAAAAAAAAAAAAGAATTTTGCTCTAAATGAGATTTTCGAGGAAAATTGCTTTATATTGTAATTTTTTTGGAAAAGAAGGGGATGATTCTTCTCATTTTGGAGAAAATTTCTCCTCTCTGCTAATTATGGGGGTTTGGTGGAAGCTCTGGTATCTAAAGCTCTTCTCAGATTTCTTGCTAGGAAAGCTATGGCAGGTTGGGTTTTTAAAAACTTTTGTTAGTTTATTGTGTTTGTGGTTTGATTTCTGGTTTCCTCTCTTTGTTTGGGAAGAAAGAAGAGATGGGGAATCTGATTATGATTGATATTCTTTCATGTTTGTTTGTATTGTTTTATGTGAATCTGGTAAGAGGGTTTTGTTATTTTGCCCAATTTTGGGAGCAAAAATGGGGATTGTGTTCTGATGGAAATAAAAATTATGGTTTGGAAGCCAAATAGAAAACTAAACTTTTAATTTTGAAACCCATGAAGATATCTCAATTTAGTGAATTTGTTGTTTTAATACAACTCCCTCTTTTCTGTATTTTACCACAGAAAAATACCCCTATATTTTTGAGAGGAGAAATTTAAAGAGAAAGAATGTTAAAAAATATATATATTTATTAAACCATGTTGTTTTTGTTTAAATAAGAAGAAATATATAAAAAAAAATTATTATAAGTATATATATATGTGTGTGTGTGTGTGTGTGTGTGTGTGTGTGTGTGGCAAGGGGAGGCATTGTGCATCCCCAAACCCCATGGTTGTGGGGAGAGGGCACCACAATATGGTGCCTCTCAACCCACCGTGGTGGGGAGACACACCATGTGGTGGTGCTCCCTCACCATAGCCGTGGTGTTGGGGGGAGAAACCCCTTCCACCACATAGTGGATGGGGAGGTGAAACTCCTCCCCACACCACGATTATTGCCGATAACCATACAATGCGTAGTCAATAAAATAAAACGCAGTTTTTCGTTTGCCGGAAAAAATAAAAGAACGTTTTTCAGTCGTATTAATATGTGTTTCAGATTTATATATATATAAGTTTATAATTTTTAAATAAAAAAAAAAGTTTAATGTTATTGGATTTATAAATTAGTTTTTGGATTTCAAAATTTAATAAATAGAAGTATAGATTATTGGAGACCAATAACACTAAGAGGGGGTGGGTGAATCAGTTTTATACCAGAATAGTAAGTTTTAGCCTTATTTAAACATGCATACACCAACTGATATACTGGTATAAATAGAATTGAAAAAATTAGAGAAACTAATAAGCCAATCACATAAATAAGAATCATAATAGACAAATTTATAAGTGGAAAACCTCAAAGAGGAAAAACCACGGTGGGATTTGTGACCCACAATATCGATCCACTGGTCATATGAAGAGATATTACAAAATATGAGGGGCCTGCACTTATAGGAAGGCTTACAGCCTAGAGCACACTGCTCAATCACAATAGGAGCCTCACTGACTACATAAAATTCCAGACTACAATCCGAAGAAGTGTGAACTGCAAAGATAGCATCTTCTATGCTAGAATATATTTATGGTTTAAGCTTTGTTTGTTCCGGTCTGAAACCCTAAACCCTTTACCGAAATAACCCTTACAATAATTTCCTCACATACATGATCTTTTTTGCATCATATTACATTTAGATATCCATCACCATGTCCATTGTCTATCTATATCAAAATGATCTATCAAACTACCCTATATACCCTATACAAATTTTACATGTCTTATGTCGGCTTACAAAGATTCATACAATATCAAATTACATGTCAGACAGATAACATAAATGCATAAACATTAAAAACAATTATCGATGCTAGGTCCAAGATATGTCGGCCTCCAATACCGATGACCTTTACTAAACCATGTCACCCTACATTGTCAATGACCAAAGAAATCTTTTTATCTTGTCGGTGTCGGTGCTGGTGTAGAATCTGTGAAGTGTCTACTGGTACACCATAGAATCAAAACATGAAGCCAAAACAAAAAAATCATGTCGCCATCAATGAAAACATAGTGAAACCAACCAATAGAGTGTCAATTTCCAACAATCTCCCCCTTTGGCATTGATGGCAACACTCATGTGAAAAATGGTCAAGGTTTCATCTATCAGTTTCATCTTGCCCTGCTCCCCCTGAGCTGAATATGCAAAATACTCCATATCTCCAGAACTCCATAACTCCATAACTCCCCCTAATGTATAAAACTCTTTTTATTCTTTTTCACATCTATTCTACTCCCCCTTTGACATCAATGCCATTAAAAATTTAAAAAAGAATGTCAAAGAATAAGAATTGTATAATGAATATCCCCCAAAATGTCTTACCGAAGCTTGACCAACTCCAAATTTTTTGGATAAGCCTTCTCTAGTAACTCCACATAAGAATCCCACCCGATTTTGAATGTGCTGAAAATAGATACAAGTGCACTCAATAAATGTGCAAAAGATTCTTTCTCATTTACCTCTGCGGTGTGGAGTTTCCCACCATATACATGCATTCTATCATGTGTACATAGAGTGAATCCAATCGTGGACTCACCAAGCCTCTTAGACTTCTGGCTCTTCTAATTATTTTGTCTCTTTCCTTCTCAAGAGAAGAAATTTTATTCTCCAAAATCAAAATTTAATCATCAATTGATGTACTCAATGAAATCAATCCATCAAAAGAGTTAGCAATAGTTGTAATTTTCTCCTGAATCTCCTTTATCTTTTTATCTACATTTGTTGTAAGAATTTCAATGTTACAGCATACCCTATATATATTTGTTCATTATTTAAAAGAATTTTCTATTAGGATTAGCTTCTCCTTAATCTTTTTCTTCTCTATTTCTATTACCTGATCAAAAGCAGCTCTCTTAGCCTGAGTAAATCTTTCTAGTACTTGTCGATTTGATATTTGTTATAAGGATTGAAAGTCTTTTGATATATGCTTAGTGATTACCTTAATCTTGTCGGATGGGCTCGCTTCATTTTTAATCTTACACTCTGGGACCAGTCTATGTAAAACAGTAATTGATTGATCTATAATCCCTTTATCTGTGGATCCCTCCTTCATCAATTTTTTAGCAACCATCATCATCAGTTCAGTGGGACTCATCTTTGTGATGTTTTCTTTTCTACCTAAGAAGTGTCAATTGACAATAATGATGGGCCAACAACTGGTTCCCTGTCGGATTCCCCTATTTTTTCCTCTAAAGTTTTATCCTTTATAACCTCCTCACTTGCACCAGTGGCTTTGCCACTTGGTGTAGTCTATGTAAATGTCAATTCCTCTATAGGAACAATAACCTCAACCTATACATTTATATCCAGAGGACAATCATCCTCAATATTAGTTTCCTATACAATGTTAGCTTGATCATTCTCTGTATTAGCAAGTATATTAGTATTTGTCTATACATCTGTATTTACCAGGGGCTCAATTTCCACTATCTTAATATTTTTCAAAATTGAGGGTGAAGTACCCATAATCCCCTTTCCTTTTCCTTCAACTGGGGTATCTATAGTGTCTGTCTTGGTTTCTCGTCCAGTAAAGAATCCTTTGTTTTCTCCCAAAAATTTAACCCATGCTATTTGAGTCTCCTTTATTATTTCATTTACTCTTCCTAGCATCAGATTGGTTATCATATATTTGCTATTGAAAACTGTTTTGTCTACCACCTCAAGTGTCTTTTCCATTTCATCAGGAGCAATAGTAACATAGTTAGATAATAGCTCTTGAATTTTAATGTGTTTATCCTCTTGCATGGCTGATAATCTTCTAGCATCTAACATGTTATATAACTCATCTGATATTTGATTTTCTATTCCTATTAAGGTTTTCTTATAAATAAAATTGAACATTCTTCAACATGCCATCTTTAGTGATTTCATCTACTATTTCTACACAAGTTTTAGGTGAAACTTTACTAGAATCATTGACATTCTTCTTCTTCCTCTTTGTAGTATCGGATGCAGCTACAGGTGTAGCTTTAGGTGCTTTCTTTTGTGCTAGTAGCTTGATTGTGACCTTCCTAACTAGTTGCTTCTTATCTTCTGCCTTTGTTTCCTCCGGTTTCTTCCTAACAACCCTCTTAAATGCTAACGGTGTGTCATCCTCATATTTTGATTCTACAATAACAGATTCAATATGAACTTCCAGATCCTTCCTCTTTCTTCTTTTCTTCGAGACAACATCAATTAGTGCTTTTATGTCCTTTGAGACCTTCTCCACAAATTTGCTTTCTTTTCCTTCATGTTTCCCTCTTTTCTTCCAGTTGAACTCTATTTCAACCTCTTGAGTTTTCTTTTGTGCAGTACCATAGGTCTTCTCTACCTCATCTATTGGTGCATCAATTAGCATTTTTGCATAGGCATAAAAAATCAGTGCATTCACCTCATAGCCCATTTCTTCTATCCAAATATTTTGGGGCTTAATTGCTTCCATGAGAGTCTCATCCTTCTTTACCATGAAGCATATATCGATAGAATATTTTTCTATAATATGATCAAGTACCCTTACCCTAGACCTCATAGATTTTTAAAATGCCTTAAAATACCCCCATAACTTATCATCTCTCTGTCTTCCTAAAGCAGCAATTGACTGTTTCAATTATCTTCCTACTGGGATGTCAAAATCCCATTGCCTCTTACCAGAACTAGGTGTATCATTCAAAAAAATATAACATTAGACAAATTAACAAGTTCCCATACCGGAATGTACCCTTCTTTTCACCCTTGATCTTTTCTAGATTTATCAACAACTCATCAAGCATCCAACCACATAGATCTAATTTTACATTATCTCTCATCATTTTGTATGCAACCAAAATGCATGAACTGGAAACAAAATTTAATTGGCTTGACTGAGTTACCTTATACCCGATGATCATGCTCATAAATTTGATGTCTGTGTCAATGATAGTACTCACTTTCATGAATCCTTTTTTGCATGTAGCGTCGGTGATCTTCCTCACAAAATCATTTGAAACTTTCTTGTCTGGATGTTGCCCTATTGATGGCAAACTAGTTATTGCCTGGATGGCTTCCTTGGTGATTTTGTAAGGTCTGTTCAGCCATATAAATTCCCCATGTACTCTGCTCAGTACATATCTGATTATCTCATCCTTGAACTCTGAAATATCCAGAATGTCTATAAACCCTAGTTCTTCAATATGTTTGTATGTCAGTTTGATCTTTCTGAATTCTCCCATTAGCTCACTCATATACATGCCCTTAATTTCTGAAGTTCCCAAGTCCTCGATATGACATTGAATATATGCCCTAATATCCTCTACATAGACAACTCCCTCTGGAACGCGATAAAATTCTCCAACTGAATCTTCCAAGGTAGCCACATGTGGATACCACTTAAAAATTGGCCTAGGGCAGTCCTTGACCTCTATGACAGTTGGGTTTGCAACAAAAACAGGAATAGATGATGATCCTGCTTCCATGTTTAAAGATAAATACCTTTTTTATCGCTCTTGGTGAGAACCTTCAACAAATTCTTCTAGACGGCGGTGAAATCGCTCAAGAAGAAATATGATTGCCTCTTAATAGCCTTTGAACACACTTAGTCGCTCTTAATCACTCTAAAATCGCTCTGAATGCAAGGTGATTAATAATGAAGTGTATTCGACCTTTTAACCTTTGAGAAAAACCCTAATCTTCCATTGACATAAATGATTGTCAGTGAAAGATACCGGATCTCGCTCAAAACATATCCATGCTGGATAATCCTCTCCAATATCTGGAACATTTTCCAGAACCTCTTCTCGGGGCATATGCAACATCTTCATGAATTTTTCCTACCCTTAAGGCATCTGCCTCAGATACCAAATGAGCCTCCTACTAGTGCAGGAGTAGCCTCTTCTACTAAATAAGTAACCGAGACATTCCCATATGATGTTTGTTCTTTAGTCTTCCTAACCCATCTCTGAGTATGATCTTGCTGGATTTCACTAACCTTCTCTTTTCCTTTCTCATTTGATCCTCCATTACTAATCGGTGGATTTCTACTTCTACAGAGCTTAGCAATATGTCCAACGTCATTACATGCATAACATGTAACATTGTTCTTTTGAATTGCTTTGCTAAAACCGGTGAAATTACTTAACCTACACTGATTAGCCATATGTCCAAATTTTCCACAAGAATAGCTTTTTACATTCATTCTTCAATCTTTTGTCTTATGACCAAACTTATTGCATTTAGAACATTTATTGGGAGCAGAATCAGGGTTTTGACTTGCTCAGTTTCTACATTGCCTAGCCATGTGACCAAATCTAATGTAAACAAAACATCTACCATTGAATTTATAAGCATTAAATTGTCTTACTGGTTTTTTATGGTTTTGATCTTCATTAGTAGTACTGGAACTCTATCCTTGCTCAAATCCAAGTCCATGGGAATCTCCAATCTTCCTCTGTCTCTTCAATAACTCATCAAGTTGTGTCGAGATGATTTTGAATTTTTCTTTTTACTCACTTGCAGTAGTTAAATCTTCTATTAGTATTATCATTTGTCTCTCAAGCTCTTTCTCATTACTCGAGGATTGTACCAAATCAGTTCTCAACATATCATTTTCATGAACCAACCTACCACATTCTTCAAATTTGTTCTTTAGGGACACAACAAGATTTTCTTCCTTTTTTTTCTGTCCTCAATCATCTTAGGCATCCTCATAGTTATAACTTGCATTTCATTTTTCATAACCATATTCTCCTCACTCAATTTCTAACATTATTCCTTAAGTGCATTTTTCTCTTCATCATCTTGATTTTGCAAAATTTCCTTCCTCCTAGCTTGAACAGATGATAGCCTCTCTTGTAGGAAAAGAATGAATTCCTTAGCAGAATTCAATTTATCTTGTAGCTTTAAGTTCTTCAACCTTTCAACATCATAATCTCCAAGTGCCATCTCAAGTTGCTTCCCCAAAGCCATATTCATTGATTCTAGTTTTAGGATCTTCCTCAAGCTATTAAACTTCCTCTGAGGCACAAGGCTCTGATACCAATTGTTGGAAAGCAATAACACTGAGAGGGGGGGGTGAATCAGTGTTATACTGGAATAGTAAGTTTTAACCTTATTAAAACATGCATACACCAACCAGTATATCGGTATAAACAAAATTGAAATAAGTAAAGCAACTAATAAGCCAATCACATAAATGAGATAATAAGCCAATCACATAAATGAGAATCATAACACACAGATTTATATACGTGGAAAACCTCAAAGAGGAAAAACCATGGTGGGATTTGTGACCCACAATATCAATCCACTGGCCATATGAAGAGATATTACAAAATACGAGGGGCCTGCACTTGCAGGAAGACTTAAAGCCTAGAGCACACTACTCAATCACAATAGGAGCCTCACTAACTACATAAAATTCCAGACTACAATCCAGAGAAGTGTGAATTGCTAAGATAGCATCTTCTATGCCAAAATACAGTTCTAGTTTAAGCTCTGTCTATTCTAGTTTGAAACCCTAAACCCTTTATCGGAATAACCCTTACAAAAATTTCCTCACATACATGATCTCTCTGATATTTTTTGCATCATATTACATTCACATATCCATCACCACATCCATTGTCTATATGTATCAAAATGATCTATCAAACTATCTTATATACCCTATACAAATTTTACATGTCTTATGTCGACTTACAAAGATATATACAATATCAAATTACATACCGAGCAGATAACATAAATGCATAAACATTAAAAACAATTGTTGATGTCGGGTCCAAGATATGTCGGCCTCCAATATTGATGACCTTTACTAAACCATGCCAGCCTGCATTGCCGATGACCAAAGAAATCTTTTTGTCCTGTCGGTGTTGGTGTCGGTGTAAAATCTGTGAAGTGTCTGTTGGTACACCATAGAATCAAAACATGAAGCCAAAACATAGAATAATGTTGCCATCAATGACAACATAGTGAAACCAACCAATAGAGTTATGAGTTGCGTTTGTTCTATTGAAGGGTGTATGGTTTTTAAGTTAAGCATTGTGCAAATTTATTTGGGGTGTATGTTTACTTGGATCCTTTTTATCCATTATTACCTAAGGTGAATTTTCTTAAGTTAAAGAGTCAGTTATTGAAGGAGCTACAATTAGAGAATGTTATCTTTTAATTATACTTTGAGCAATCATTATGATTCCTTAACATGGATGAGTTTAGAGTGCAAGTAGATTCATTTAATTTTTTACTCTGCTTGGTAGAATTTTCGTGCTGATTTGTAAGAGTAATTTTTGTGTCATGATGGCATGTTGTTGTATGTAAGTCTATCGTGCAAGTGGATTTGGTAAAGTTTTGGTTGTGGTTGTAATTACTTTAGTTTGGGTTTTGGTCTTGTTTTGTGGATAGACCAGTTGTTCATTTCACACCTCCAGTGGTTTAACCTTGGTAGAAGGTTTGTTTAATCAAGTTGTTATTAAATTTTTCTTTTTGAACTCCTTATGTTAGTTGGCTTTTGTGATTTTCCTTGGATTTCTTTGGAGGTTGTGTAGTGTCATAAGGAAGACTGGCTTTTGAGTGGGGGGCACACTCAAAGAGGTTAGTAGGGTAACCCATCAAAAGTTGTTTTAAATAAGTGATAACTAAATTAATTAACTAGGTTTGGGTTTCAAACATAAATCAAGATTAATTATGCCCCGCTCATGGTTGAGTGCTAGTACAAACTCAGGATGCAGTGGGAAGGCTTGGAATGGAAAACCAACTACCTTGTCCTCACAAAATATTTTTTGGGTTCGCATGAGTCATGGATGGGGGTTGGAGGTTCGGGAGAGAATACTAGGGTAACCCAAGATGGGGGTCGGGGCCTATGGAGTCCTACTAGGGTAACCCATACTAGCTATGTGATAACACTCTTCCCTTATGTTCACTAGTGTGTAGTCATGTGTTAGCTTTACTTGGAACACTCTTGTGATAGTCATGTTTGTATGCTTATGTCTTGTGTGAGTATCAGATGTACATGTGAGACCACGTGATTCTTTGTTGTGGCTTTCTTTAGGGACTTAGTACTATCTCCTAGTATGGAGGGGTGGTTCCTTTTTGGGCCACATGGTCGGGTAGTAGTGTTACTTTCCATTGGGTATTTTGTTTGTGCCTTCATGTGATGGATTAGCTTCACAAGTGCTCCAGATGTTTCTATTGGATTCATTTCATTCTGTTGTACCAGTTGGATCCTCTTTGTGTCCTTGGATCATATTTGTATATATTGGACCCTTATGTGGTCGGTTGTACCATATGTTATACGTATGCCTTCATGTCACTTGTAATTGATATAATAATTATGTAATTTATATGTGACTTGATGTATAAGTGCAATTATAATACTAAGTTATCCTTGAAAATGTAAAAGAAATGTGCTATCATGTAAGTTAGATGATAGGAATTCTATCTTTAATTCTATCATTATTGTAATGTAATTGAATGTGTGAATTTGAATGAAGTATAGTAATGCAATTTTTATCTCGTGCATTGTATAAACAATCATTGAATGGTATAATTAAGTTCTTAATGGTTAAGTGTATTTCTTAAATGGATTAATTGACCTTAAGCAAAGTATAATTTAATTAAGTAATTCACGTTGGGAAACCCTTTAGGAGTTTGTGTTAAGTCTTCCGCTTGTGCAAATTCTATTGCATAATGTTTATCTTGTACATTAATGTGTTCTAATTTTTTTTTTTAAATATTTTGCACTTTTTTTGAGTGTTTGTAGTTGTTTCCTTTAGGGTTTCTTGGTGGGGCATTACATGTTGCACTAGCTCATACATGTACTAGCTTAACAATGTTTCACTTAGTCAATTGGGTTCCACCATGCATGTTGCTACTTACTGCTAGATCCTTTGTGATGAGTTGGGCTCCCTTTGTGGGGTAGCACGTGGAAGCCTATGGCTTCCTGATAGGGAAGAAATCATCCTAATGATGCTCTCTCTCTCACTCCTACTCAATTGATGGAGGATGGACACTCGAGAAAAATGCACAATTTTGTTTCTATGATAAAATGTTGATACATTGATCCTATATGGACTAATGTTGAATGCCTTGCCATTGGAGTAAGATCCTGTGCTAATTTCAAGATGTAAAATTTGACTATTGGAAAATTATGTATCAATGTGATTTCGTGATGAGTAATGTTATTTGATATGGTAACTTGTGCATTTATTCTTGCTACTTTCCTATCCTTTTTTTCATGAGTTACATGTAAGGTATCTTGTGCTTTGCTACTTGTTGCAAATTTTCACTAATAAAAATGATAATATATAGTTTCTCTTGCATTTTATTGATTGAGATGATTAGGTGACTCTTACTATATGCTAATATTTACCAATTAGGACATTGTAGCCTTGAAATGTTACAAAGGAAATGGTTTTTGTAATTTTCTTGTTGCTCATATCATTGATTTGATTTTAGGGTGTGTGTATCTACATCTATAAAATATAATTTTTATACTTATTCCTTAGTATTATAAGTGAACTTGTGTTAATGGTATTGGATGTAGAACCATTAACACAAGCTCTCAAGGATTGCTCAAGGATTTCTCATCCTATCACTTCTCTTCAGAGGAAAGGGAAGAGATTTGTATGGTTAGATCAGTGTGAGATGACTTTTCAGATCCTTAAGGAGCATCTGACTAGTGAACCTATTCTAGCAATGCCAAATCCCTTAGGTGATTTTGTGCTGTGTATGGATGCGTCCTTGGAGGTTCTTGGAGAAGTTTTGATGCAAGATGGTAGAGTGATAGCATATGAGTCATGTAAGCTCAAAGATCGGGAGTTGAATTATCCCTCATGATTTAGAGCTAGTAGCAAGGGTTCATGCTTTGGTTCAATGGAGACATCTTCTTCTTAGGCATTGGTTTGAGCTTCATAGTGATCACTGTAGTCTACAGTACATCTTCACGCATCCAGATTTGAATGCTAGGCAGTGGCTTGGATGGAGGTTTTGTGTGAGTATAATTTTTAGGTGAGATACATTCAATGTAAGGAGAATGTGGTCGCAGATGCCTTGAGCCACAGGAGACATGAGGTTTTAGTGATGACTCTCAGTGTAGATTTGTGGAGTAGGATACTTAGTGCCCTTCCTTCTGATGCTTGGTACCAGGAGGTCAGTGCAGAGATTTATTAAGGGAGAGATTTGGATGGCAGATATATATAGGTTATTCCTTAGAGTCTAATAGTCTTCTTCAATGTTTGGGACGTATCTGTATTCCACCCTCAGATGATCTTTGATCTTTTATCTTATTAGAGGCTCATCATGCACCTTACTCAACACATATAGGTATCAAAATATGCACATATATTTGTGACAGTGTATCATTGGGTAGGCATGAGGAGAGATATATCAAATTTTGTGTCTTATTGCTTAGAGTGTCAGTGTCTGAAGGCAAAGCACTAGCATCCAATAGGTTTGTTACAGTTGAACCTAGTTCCAGATTGGAAATGGGACATCATATCTATGGAATTTATAGTTGGGTTTCCTATGTCTTCATGTTGACATGATCTATTATGGTCACCATGGATAGGTTGACCAAGGTGACACACTTTTCTCCGATTAGATAATCATATACAGCAGCGATGGTAGCTTGGATTTTCATAGAGGGGGTAGTGACATTACATGGTATTCCTAAACACATTATAGCAGATCGTGATCTAGTGTTCACATCAACTTTTTGGACTGCCCTTTAGCATGATTTAGGAGTGCAACTGAACTTTAGTTCAGCATATCATCCTGAGATAGATGGTTAGATTGAGAGGGTTAATCAGGTTTTAGAGGATATGTTGCGGATGTATGTCATGGATCAATGGTCTCGTTGGGAGGATTACCTCTATTTGGTGGAGTTTTCATATAATAATGACTACCATAGTTTGATTGGCATGTCCTCTTTTTAGGCATTGTATGGTTGACCGTGTCATACACCCTTGAGTTGGGATTGTTTGGAGGATAGAGTATGTATTGGTTCAGAGATATTGCTGGATATGGAGTAGCAAGTGGCATGTATTAGAAAGCATTTGATAGCAACACATGATAGACAAAAGAAATATGTAGATGCTCATCATGTGGGCAGACATTTTTTGGTGGGAGACAAGGTGTTTTTGAGAGTGCATCCATGAAAGAGTCTGATCTGTTATGGAAAAGGATCTAAGTTAGCACCTAGATTTGTAGGACCATTTGATATTTTGGAGAGGATTGGTCCTGTAGCATATCACCTTGCCTTGCCACCCAGCTTGTCTTGTATCCATGATGTGTTTCATGTGTCTATTTTGAGGCCTTATCATCCTTATGTACCACATTTTTTGGATTGGAATTCATTGTAGGTAAATGATGGACAACTTTCTTTGGAGCCCATGTGCATTCTTTAGCATCAAGAGTTTACCCTCAAGGGTTGGGGAATAGAACAGGTAAGGATCTAGTGGGATCTGAGTGGTGATTCTTTGACAACTTGGGAGGATGCAATGCAGATGAGAGTGCTTTACCCCTATTTGTTCTCAAGCTTCCAGGAGTAATCCTAGGCAAAGAGGGGGAGGATGTAATGCCCCTCCTCAACTTATCTTTTGATCTATGCATTGATGGACTTATCTAGACTCTTCTATGACATTTTGGTTTATCATTATGAATCTACCTATATTTTGGATGTTATGATGATGCTAGACATTCTATATGGACATATGATATATGATGGCTTATGTGGATGATGACATTTATCCTTGATTATTATTATGATGATGAATTCATATTTGATGATCTCTAAATGCACTTGATATCTAGATGGATTATAGTACTCATAAGATATTGATGATTTTTTTGTTAAGCTAACCTATTTTATGATCATGATGTTGAGTTAATACTAAGTGATTACAATTGTCTTCTAGTATCTTCATGATAGGGACGATGTCATATTATTCATTGTGAGTAGGATATGGTGTTGTGATTCTCTATCACTTGCTTGTGTATTTATGATATATTATTGTACATGTCATATCATGGATTGGTGGTTGTAGGATTGCAGGTACTATACATCGAATCCACCTTGCTTCACAGGTCTAAGCATATCTTAATCCCAATGGCAAGTTGACGGAGATGACATGAGTTCCCTCTACACACTCTAGGATTAAGTTGTCATCACTTGTCAGTCAGTTGTCTTAGCACGAGTTATCATGTTAGCATGTTGAGTTGTCATGTTTTTGTGGCATTGTAAGTATTTAATTATTTATATAATTAATGCATGATTAATATAGCTTATTAATATTAATTTAATTTATTGTTATAGTTTGGTTAATTAAATGTTATTGGGTGATTTATTATTATTTTATTAATGTCTTTGGATTTAATAGTTTGTATTCATTTATTTATTTAGTTATTTGGTTTAATTTATTTATTGTTTAATTATTTATTTGATATTTTATTTATTGTTTAAATTAATTGTGTCTTTTATTTAATTATGAGTTTATATTTTATTATGGCTTTTAATTTATTATTAGCCCCTTGGTTTATTTTATTGGGCTTGGGTATTATTTATTCATTGGCTTTTATATTTTTATATTATATCTCTTGTTACTGCATGTGAGTAATAAATATTATATAACTTACCTACCCTATATGATTATTGGCTAAAAGCCTTGGAAAAATAAAATGTCATATTTGGGAAGGGTAGGTAGATTATATTGTATTTTGGAATATTTTGATTGGCCGATTATTGACTGAATTTTTTGAATGAATTCTTATTTATTTGGTCACCTATGCGTCTTGCTGGGTTAGCATTTATGGAGTTTTCTTCTGCAGTTTGATTTCTTGGCTGGTGAATTGGGAGATTGGATTTTTTCTTGGCTTTGCTTGGATTTTGACTGTGAATTTGCACTTCATCCGCTTCATTTTTCCATTACTTCTATTATCCATGTTGGTTGATCTTTGCCTCTGTAATTTTTATTTTTCTAGAAAGATTGTTTGCACAGTGTTTACTAGAAAGATTGTTTTCAGGAGATTGGGATAAAACTATTGAAATAGATTAATAAATATTACATTTTCTAGTTTTGGGGGCAATTATTTATGGATCTGAGTTTTGTCGTGAGTGGTTTCAAATTTGCTTATGTATGTCTATGCATTTCCCTTTATTTTCTAGATTGCTTGTTGAAGCTTGCATTTTATTGTCTTCATTTAGAACCACATTTGTCATTCAAAGATTTTATAATACTCTTTGTGAGTTGTGTATTTTCCTGTCCTTGCCAGAAACTCTCTTATGATAACTTCATTTTCTTCCATATGTTGATCTCATATTGAGTTTAGACTATTCCCTTGGTTTCTATTTGTTTAAGTGTCTCTATTGATTGTATTTCCGGAATTTTGCATAGTCTTGATGATTTTATTTGCCTTGTTGTAAATTCGTATTCCATTTTCTGAATATTTTTGTAAAAGCACTAAAACCACATAAGTGTTGTTTCTTCTGTTATAAGCGCTATTGTTATTAGTATATGCGCTATTTAAACATTCGTATGCACTGTTAGAATTTATGAAGGTGTAGTTTCTTTGTGTAAAAGCGCTATATGATACATATGCACTAGAATAGTGAGTGAAAGTGTTGTAGAAACTTATAAAGGCGCTACACTATTTTGTATAAGCATTGAACCATTTGATGAAAGCATTTTTTTATTTTACATATGGGTGATTCTCCCTTGTTTTCTGTCATTCTGGGTTGATTATCTCAATTATGTTTTCATACCAGAGGCTTGTGATGATGTTTTATGAGTTTTTCCATTGTTGTCTTTGATCAGAAATGATTGTCTTATTGTATTATAGCTTCGACAAGTTGAATTGAGTCTTGTCATGGAACATGTTGTGATTTTGTCCAACAAGTTGAGATGCCTTGTTGTAGAGGATATGTTTATGATGTGCTCCAACAAGTTGAGATGCCTTTCTATTGAGTTATGCTTATGATTTACTCCAACGAGTTGATAAGCCTCACTGTTGAGGGTTTATTTTTATGTGGTTGATTTGGATGTTTTTATTCTTTATATTTGGATACTTGACCTTATTGAGGCTCTTGGTTGTATTTGTTGGCATTGCTAGCATTTTGGCAATTGAATTGCATTGCTTATTGTTCTTGTTATATTGGTTCTTCTTGATGTTGCATATGAGCATCCTTTTTATTATTGCTAATTTGAGGTCTTGTAACATGGTTAGGGGGAGTGGGATTTCATGTGATGATAGGGGTCATGAGAGATAGTCTTCTAGGAGGTTCCTAGTAAGGTTGCTTAGAGCCTAGACCACCAGAGCACATTGAAAGTTTTCTTTGATTTAAATAAGTGATAACTAATAATTAATTAGATGGGTTGGGTAATTAGCATTCATCTAATCAAGATAAAAATGGATGTGAGCCCCAAGACTTTTTTTTATTATTATTATTAGATAAGTGCTATCAAGAGTGGGGATAGCGCCCTCTATTAAGCTTTTTTTTTAAATATATACAAATAGATATGCCACCCGCGTAGTTACAAAATGCAGGTGTGTCAAAATATGAACATAGGTTAAATGCTTTAAAACCTTCCTATGGAAAGACAACACCAGTAGTGGGTAGGTAGAAATAACAATAGCAGAGGCCATATACATCTATTACGAGATAGTGATAACTTAGAAACCTAAGAGCAAGTAAAACCATGTCCGTATTGGACTTTGACACAAATGAAAGAAAATTAATCACCCCGTCAGATTGCTTGGAAAATGAGGGCTGCGTATTCACCCAGACTGATGACGGTCACGGTGGAGTTGTCTGAGAACCACCATTCCTCAGAGTTTTTAATCTCCTGAATGGGGCCATGTTTCCATTTAGAGTCGCACACCAAAATACCTCCCAGGCGTTCTCCCCGAATATCTTCATTCACACCTTTTCCTCTACCTTCTTGATCCTCCATTCCTTGGCCCTACATCTTTCACTTTCCTCTGAGTCCAAGCTCCCTTTCTCACTCGAGTCATCTATTTCCTCACCGAAATCTAAGGGAAAATAGTATTTGAGCTGGAAATATGTTTTTAGAATACTTTCCTTCACCTCTTCTTCAAGGTTGAGAATCGTGTTGGCAACTGAGTTTCCATTAAATGACTTGACAAAGTCATTTAACAACTCAACCGACCACTCCCTTGAGTCAATAATGTCCACCAATGGTAGAATAACTGCCTCATAAATGAAGGCATCACACCAATGCCCGTCAAAGTTTAGAGTAATGCCCACCAACCCTTGTATAGCATCATACACATAATCCTTGGTAACAAACAAGTCTTGGAGCTGGGCTCCTAGATTTTTATTGCAATTGACACAACTAATATCTCCAAAATGCACCATTACCTTCTTGCTTTTGGCTCAGACAACTTAGAATGAGGGATGAAGACCTTTTATAAAGCCGGATATGTCTAGATTTTTCCTTCGCATATTTCAGTCACACGTTGTCTTTAAGAAAGTTGTCAAATATAGTCAAAGATAATGATGTGTTTATGCTGCCAATTTAGAAGTATTGGAACTTACACCATTCCATATTTTTGCCAATATTAGGATTGGAATGACAGTTTCATCCTACCATGGTACTATGAACTAGGGACGAACTCTTATCTAGTGCCACCTATACCCTTAGCTCGGGTATTCATACCTCTACTATACAATTGTTATCTGATACCTTCACGTGGAGAATTCTTCTTGATTTGATTGATTATGTCTTCACTCGCAGAATGCAGATCAAAGGTGATCATGTCATCTATGTTCACAACTCCCAAGTTTGCAAGATAATTTGTCGTTCAATTCCCTTCACGGTATACATGATTAATTTCAAAAGTGCCAATCTTCTCCAAGAGATAATTTATGCGGGGGAGCCATTTTCTTAGCTTCTAGCATTGGAAATCTGACTTAATGATGTCATTTATAACAATTTGAGAGTCTCCCTCAATGATTACTCTCGAGATACCATTTTGCACACAAAGATTTAATCCTGCCTATAAAGCTTTGATCTCTACCTCATTGTTAGTGGCAAGTCCTAATCCACCATACACCTCATAGATAGGGTCGCCAATATTATTTATTATAATGGCACCAAAGCCGAAATCTGCAGGGTTCCCTTTACTTGCTCTGTCAAAGTTAAGTTTCATCCAATCCATTGGCGGGGCCTTCCATCTGATATTTTTACTATCAATTTTTTCCTTGGTGGATGTGAGTACGAGTCTGGGGTCTTTGAGGAGCCAACACTTTTCCATACTATGGTCCCAATCGTTATAGTTTTTGATTTTTCTCTTGGCAGTTTTCCCTTTTATCATTTCTTCTACTGCACTTTTGATATTATCAATTATTTTATTAACTGGAAGCAGAGCATCTTTAACTATCCTCCTATTCCTTTCTTTCCAAATGTGCCAAACAATCATTGAAGGTCTGACTAACCAGAGATCACTCCATCTCAAAGAGAGGGTACTAGGCCATGAAATAAGGAAGTCCTTGAGTAGCTTTCTCCTAACAGTCTTAAGATTGGTTTTATCAAAAAACCAATTCCAACAAGCCTCTGCTAGAGGACAATTGAAGAGTAAATGATTGACAGTTTCTTCGTCTGCTCTGCATATGACACACATATTGGGTCCTGAGATACTAATCATTTTCAGTCTATCCCATGTGAGGATCCTATTATGTAGTGCTATCCAAAGAAAGGCCCCTGCTTTAGGAAGAAGCTTGTTGCTCCAATATAACTTATATGGCCAATCCAAGCACATGCCTCTTTGTCTTTGCACCTCATATCCTAATTTGACATTATAATCCACTGATTTGGAGACGCACCCCAATATCTTGTCCTCATCATTTGACACCAGGATAAACCTACTTTTTAGTACTTCCCACAATCTGTCACATAGTATCGGATTGCCAATGTTTACTTGTTTCCACACTCTCTTCCCATTCATGTCCCTATTCTGCTCGAAGTAGTCCTCGACAAACATTCCATAAGTGGATTCAACAAGATTTATCCAATCATTGTCACTAATTATCTCTGATAATGTAGGTGCACCATCCCATGAGTCCCACCAGAATTTTGCAGATCTGTCATTGTCAATATGCGATGAAATATGGTTTGTTATTATAAATTTGCAATCCCATAGAAAGTTCCAGGTGGCAGATCCTCTCTCTGAGTTTGCCACTATGAGGATTCTGTTTGGGATCTCAGAATCCAAGTATTTTTTCCTAAATATTTTGCACCAAAGTTTCTACGGTTGTGTGTACATTTTCCAAGTTAATTTAGCTCCCAATGCAATATTTTGTAGTTCCATTTTTCTTAATATGACACCTCCCTCTTCTTTCTAAAGACACCTAGTGTCCTAATTAATTAGTGGTATCTTCTTTGTATCTTTGGCTCCTTCCCATATAAATTTCCTTAGTAAATTATCCACACTCTTTCCTACAACAAAAGGGACTTTGAAACAAGACATACTATAGATAGGTATGGCCAAGAGAACTGATTTGATCATGGTCAATCTATCTGCCTATGTTAAACATCTATTCTTCCAAATTTCTAATTTAGTTGTACAATATTTGATCACATCATCCCAAATCTGTGGTTGCCTACCACCTTTATCAATTCAGACCCCAAGATACTTAATTGGGAGTTCTGAAATAGTAATTCCAAAAAGGCTTGCAATTCTTAGTATTGTCTGTTTGTTGGTGTTGAAGAAAAATAACTGATATTTGTGATTATTCATCAGCTGCCTGAATTGCTCAAAATAGATCTTTAGCGTATTCATAATGTTCTTGGCTTCATCCAATTAAGCTTCCCTAGAGATCATGGTGTCATCAGCAAATTGGGAGTGGGTGATGGCATTCAACTGATTATGCACTTTAATCCCTTTCCATATGTTATATGCATGTCTTTTTTGAATCAATTTCCCTAGGACTTCTACCATTAATACAAATAGGGTTGGAGATAAAGGATCTCCTTCGCATAGGCCATTAGTGGCACCAAAGAAACCACATACATTTCCATTGACAATAAGTGAATAATTAACAATAGAGATACAAAAAAATTCGATTCATTTTTTAGGGAAACCCAATCTTTCCAAAACACCTATTAAAAAGTTCCAAACCACCCGATCGTAAGCTTTAGCAACATTGAGTTTAATGATCATACCTTTCAGTTTCTCTTTGCAGATTGAATGGATGACTTCAGACACCAAAATGATGCTATCTTCAATCTCCCTGTCGGGGGTGAAGCCATTTTGATTCTCTGATATTAACTTGGGTAGCAATTTTTTGAGTCTCCCCGCCATGGCTTTGGATATAATTTTGTAGATTATGTTGTAAAGTGAGATATGATGATAGCCCTTCATTGTGTCACAATCCTACTTCTTGGGAATCAAGGATATCAAATTTTGATTGATTTCTTTGACAAATCTTTTTTTTTTAATTACTCAACCACCGACCAAATATCTTAACCCATGAAATCCCAAAAATTCTGAAAGAACTTGGTAGTCATACAATCAGGTTTAGGCACTTTATGAGGATGTAGGGAAGAAGTAGCACATTTTATTTCCTCCAAAGTGTACAGGGCTTGCAGCATTTCACAGTCTTCTTTGGTGATGAGTGTTTCAATGACCTCGGCAATTAAGGGATATGTGGAATTGTTATCTAGATTGCCATTTCCCAAAAGATCAATGAAATAATTGATAGCAGATTGCTCAATATCTTTCACCTAAGTTTTTAAATTGCCATTGTCATCCTTGATGGAGCAAATTTTGTTGCTAATTCTTCTAGCTTCGGAGGAGGCATAAAAAAATTTGGTGTTCAGGTCTCCATCAACAATCCATAATTCCCTTGATTTATCTTTCCAATATATTTCTTCCCTTTTGAGAATCTCCAAATACTGCCCTCTTAGGAGTTTCTCAAACTCATAATAACTATTTGTCATGCTTATTGTCATAATCCAATTGCTTATGGCCTCCATTTCCATCTCAATCTTATTCTTTTCCGCAAAGATGTTCCTAAAGGAAAATCTATTCCAGGCTTTAAGTTTGTTTTTCAGAAAATGGATTTGTTTTGTGAACCAGCAGCTTGGGGAACCAGAGAATATATCCCCTTCTAACCACCACTCCCTAAGATTGTCCTTGAACTTTGGGTCATGCCACCACATGCTTAAGAACTTGAAGTAGTTCTTTTGACAGGGGTTATCATGATCAATTGAGAGGGTAATAGGAAAATGATCTGATCTAGTCTAAGGGATAATGTTTGTCTCCATTAATAAATTTCTCTTCATCCACCATTCGCCAACTAAGAACCTATCGAGTCTCTTGGATATCTTAGAGAGGTTTAATTTTTTGTTTGTCCATGTAAATTTCCCATTTTTGGGAATGATGTCAATCAATTTGTAGCTTGAAACAAAATCCTGAAAAATCATCCATAACTTTGGTGGATTTCCTTAGGCCACCCTCCTTGTCATCAATGTCCAAAATGGCGTTAAAATCACCTACCATTATTACCTTATCCACTTCTAACAAATTAACTTGCAGGGTAATCTCTATCCAGACTTTTAGCTTCTCCTCAGGTTTGATTGGCCCATAAACATTAAACAAAGGAAAATGAATGTTTGTTCTCTTATAGTGGATAACACAAGCCATCCAATGATCATATGATGTGATTGGATTTACCTCTATAAGAGATGGATTCCACAACAATCCCAGGCCACCAGCCATTCCCCTAGAATCCTATAAAATTCCTTCCCATTTGTAGCAATACTTTACAAATTCTACAACCTTTTCTCCATTATGCTTTGTCTCTTGTAAAATTATCAACTCCGAGTCTATCTTGATCAAAGATATTTTGACCAAGCATTTTTTGTCAGGGGCAAATAAGCCCCTGACATTCCATGAGGTGATCTTCATCTTTCTCCAAGGGAGGGGTTTCCTCCCTTGGATCCTTTCAGGAAACTCAAAACACTGACAAGCCCCTTTTCATTTGCTCTTTGTTCTTTGACTAGCCTATTTCTCTTCCTACCTCTCAATCCTTTAGATCTACCCAGGAGTGTGTTGGCAGTTTGGCTAATGCATCTAGGATCCAATGTATCCATGTCATCCATTTTCTCGGACGGATCTGAAGTCTGCGAGCTAGTGTCTACATGACCATTCATAATAGTATCTGCATTACCCTGTTCCTTCTATTTCATATAATTTAAGGAGTTACCTTGGTTTGTCATAGTCTTAATTCTCGGAATGGTGTTTTCAGCCATAGTGATGTTCTAAGATATATTTTGCTGGTTAATATTATCATTCCTCTATTGTATTGGGGATTTCATATTTTGTTTAGGAGCTTCCAACATCAAAATGTTTTGTTGTGTGCTATCCACCTTTTTCCTCTACTCCTGCTTGGGTTTCTTCGGCGGCCTATCATAGGCTTTTCTCACAAATATTTTGCACTTGTCAGATTGGTGAAACTCACTTCCACATTTGTGTTAATGAACAGATTTTGTCTTTCTTTAAATTGAATTGATTCTAAGCTTTGTTACCCCTTTGAAAGACAAAAGTTCAACTAAACAATTGGGCAAGTGTGACATACATCACTTCCCTCTGAATTTTAGATAGGTATAGCTCCTTCCATTAGTTATTCATGGAATAATCTAACTAAATAAACTGATATTCTTTTAACCTAAAAGCATGTAAGGCTGCCTACTTCATTCTTAGATGAGAGGCCAGGTAATATGTAAAATAATTCAGAATAACCTTCTACAAAATGCTTTACCGTGAATATCAGAAGAAATCAAAGCAAAGTTTAATAACACTGATTTTAGCACTTCTTAAAAATAGACAAGAGAAGCAAAGTCTCTCTTCAACTGAAAATCTTTCTAAACAACACGAAAAGAAGCTCCATACTAATATCAACATCCACCATCAGAAAGGTAATCATAGATATTTTGATTAGGCTAATATTTGCAAAGAAATACCACTCCACAGATTCAAACCCAAATATTTTCCACCTCAAAATGCATATGATCTTATATATATATTTCATGCAACAAAGACATAACAATACACACATAAGTTCTTAACAAGTTCAGATTCTGAAAGACTTGATCACTTGTTTCCAACAAAACCAAAACTTCTAAAATCTAAGCTTACTGTTCTAACCACTTCTCTATCACTCTTCATCTAATTTATAGTAGCTTTTTAAAGAACAGAGGAGGTCTCCCTGAAAACTCGACCTCCTCTGAGACAGTTATAAAAACCAACAGAGTATTTAGGGAACAGATGTCCTGAAGTCATTGCAAGATTATGAAAAACATATAAATAAATAAAAAAGCATTAGCATCATGCTATGCCTCTTCTCCATCGTCATCCTCACCTCCACTTTTCTGGGCATCATGGGCGGTTGTAAGCTCTTGAATTATAGAGTGACTTGGATTTTTCATGGCATTGATCTTTGCTTTTGTGGCTTCTTTCTCCCATCTATGTTTCATCATTTTCTCAGCATGCTTAGGTAACTGATCGTTACCAATGAATGCCATGGACTCAATTCGGGTGATTTGCATTATATCTTCGGGAGTGAAGTTGCCTTTGGCCTTAACTTTCTCCATGTGCAGCCTAAATGCCTTTATTGCATCCTGCGTGTTCAGCCCACAAAGTCCCAGTTGCCAATCATCGTCTGGGTTAACCACTTTATTTTCATTGACCAAACTACTTTGAAGTTCTTGAAGCTCGTCAACAAAATCCCTAGCATTAGAAATCACAGACTTAAATGTGATTACCCGCCATGCTATAGTTTTCTTTAATATGAAAATTTGGCACTCATCAGTTACCAATTTGATTGAATTTTTTGCTAAAAACTTTGTAGCTCCGCATTCCTATATCTTGGTGAGCATGGGTAATACATTTTCCCATTTATGCTCTTCTTTTTCCCATGGCACAATCTGATTCTGAATCTCCACAGTGATGTTGTGCATCTCATCACATAGCTTCCTGGAGCTTGTAATATATTTTTCACCATCTCTAATCACTCCTTCAATCCATTTCTCTACAGCCCCTACGATGCTCTTGGCTCATTGAACTTGATTCATCAGTTTCTTGTTCTCTAGTGAAGTGGGGTCAAAATTTTCTGAGCATGCGATATGGAAAGTGCTCCAAAACAACCTATGCTATCAATGAAATGAGCTAGAATCTTGATATGTCATTTTAGTTCTCTTTTCTCTTGTCCATCTTTTTCTGACCTGGTGAGCATCTTCTTAGCTGATACTTGGAAAAGGTGATTATCAAAATCCCTCCTCATGTTCCCGAGATCCACTTTGGTGACCTCAAAATCCTCTGCATTTACTTCCTTATTCTCATCTTTGGGCTTATAGGAAGCAATTTTGGCAACCCACCTCCCAGTCTTTTCATCAGCATCCAATCTAGCAGTTGTTTTGAACTTCTTTTGTTTGGGACCCTTCTCCGTGTATTTGACCACCATATCTTGAATTGGGATAGTCACTGGAATGAAGCTCGGTTTCTTGCTTATTGAAGTGGTTAGCCATTTAGGAGTTGCACTTGAACTAGTTGTTCCTCCAGTTGCTTTCGATAGTAGCGTCATGGCTACAGTGATCGTATGATAATTCATGGTGTTGACAATGTCACTGTCAAGGTCCTCGACTTCAAAAATCTGAGTATCAAGGATCTTGTCTTTTACCTTAGTGTCTTTGACCTGGTCCATTTTCTTTTGCACAACATCCCGTGACCTTGTATATCAAGGAGCAGAAAAGTCTAGAACCGGATTAGGCTTGTGCTTGGTGTGAGATGACTTCTTATTTTTACCTGCATGAACAGGCATAGAAGTGGGGATAGAAACACATTTTGGGGGACATAGAGCAACCTCACTATCTCTTGCAGGATCAATCTTGATGCCTATTTTCATTGCTCTTTTCATATTAACCCAATTTGCGGTTCTTTCCATGACTCTCTTTGTTCTAAGTTGTATATCATCCTCTTCTTCCACATCCCAATTAATGTTGCATGTTTCAGGTTCATCTTGGTCTAGATATCCAGGTTCAAAAAGCTCTAGATAATCCTCTTCGACCCCACTTATATCAAGTTTCACTTGCAGTGAAACTACCTGTTCTAGAACCATTCTCATATTTTCTCTTTTGAACACATCAAGCTCATCACCGCAATCTTCCCAAAGGTCCTCCAAGTGTGGGATTGGAAGATGCAGCATCAAACCAAGAATCCATGAGAAACCTTTATTGTCAAAACCCTTCCTTTCATGATACAGTGGAAAATTGAAATTCTTCAAGTCAGCTCCTATGCTCAACACATCTGACATTGAACTGCAAGATAAAATGACCAATTGAATAGGAAAATGATCCTCCCATTTATCTCTGGGTTGAGATTTCTTAATTACTATAGACAACTGCCTACAGATCTCAGCAAGGACAAAACAATCTAAACAAAAATGAGGAAGTCTGAAAGCTTCTTCTTCAAAACCACCTACCCTTATATAACAAAAACAAGAAAACTAAACAAAGAAACTACCACATCTTTTCACTAATTCCTGGGCATCTTCAGACATCATCTTAGTTTTCATGTTCTTTAACTCATAACACAAATCTCCCAAGAAAGCATTATGTACTCTCCTAAAATCTTACAATGCATTATCTTTTTGCAACATGGGGTAAAAATCATACACAGAAACATCTCCCTCAACAAGCTGCGGAGGGATCCCCATTATTTCTTTAACACATGCCAAGCAATATATCAAATACGAGGACATAAAGAAATTTTGCTTGAACTTCTTCACCATGCTTAGTTGTTCCCGCATGGAGTCGGCAATAAGCTCTGCCTAGTCAAGATATTGCTTTCCTTCCAACACCAGTTGCACATAACAGTAAATCCAATCATCAAAGTTGTAGGCCTCAGCTAAACCTCTAACTCAGTGTAACAGTAATAACATCATGGATGTGGGGAAGCATGTGATTCTTGTTGGGATACTTGGGTAACCGGGAGCCACCCCTTTAAAGAACTTTCAACCAATGCTTCGCTATATTATTCCGGTGTCCAGTTTTATCTGCATTGAACTCAGTGATTGATTGGGCGGGAGAAAAATTTGAGAGCTGATAATCAGGTAATATGAAAATAGAGGAAATAACTTCCCTATTAATCACAAGGAGGGTTTCTCCATTATCTCTCTTGATAGTTTCGGAAATAGGATCATACCTCGCAATGCAGTCCCTAACTAATTATGGGCAAGGGATAGCAGGAGGAAAGTTTGTCGCTTCTACGAGACCACTACTTAGAATTTCTAAACCAAATGAACCGTCAATTCCTTTAAACACCCTTTCCTTCATAACTTCCAAATTTTCTCCTTTCAGGTCTGTATCACTAAAAATGGGTTCTGTGCAAGCAAGATTGAAAATATTTCCGAAAAGGTGCAGAGTGGACTTCATAATTCATAAACAACAACCCTTATTCTTCCTAGCAAATTTTATTTTGAGAGAGAAAAGAAGCTAAAAATCACTAGAGAAGATAGGAAACAAAACTCACCTCCATAGTGTAGACCAATCGAACAACTACTAGCAAACAAACCTTCTATCAAACACTCCACAACAATGAAGAACAAGTTTCAGAAATTAATCACTTCATACCTTATAGAAAATAAAGTGATAAAAGCTCATTTAGTGCATTAATTCTAGCCATCAACTCAAATGTGTCGAGCATTGGGATTTGACATCACATGCGTGCATTGAATGCATGGTGGCATTTTTGCAGTAACCACCAATTCCCAAAAATGATTACTTGCCTTAAAAAATTGACCAATTGACGTCACCCAAGATATGGTTCAATCTTCATCATACTTAGCAATAAATGCACCATCATGTCTTTTAGTCCATGGGACCCACTTGATTTGAACACACATGAACAATTTGAACTAACTTCATGAGGGTTCAAGTAGTTCAAAGCGTACGCTGCGCCAAGAAAATTTTGTTTAAAAAGATTAACTCTATTAAGTGTCGTCGGTCTATTGAACTTCATTGAACATGTTGAACACCACTGAACTATTTGAACTAGGTTCAAAGGGTTCACAGCCTGGAGGAAGAGAAAATGAAACATCACCCACGACCGTGAAGTAGAATTGCTGCAAAAAAAAAACTTGAGTGAATGTTAGCCTGAAAACATCTTAGACACAACTTAGAACCTAGGGTACCTAAATGAACATTATGAACTCTTTTCAAAATGGTTCAAGGGGTTCATGAGGTTCAAACCGACCATTGAAACTTGACGCTACGAATTAAGAGATAATTTACCAGTGAATTAAGGATTGAACCAAGGAATTTCTGAAAAGATAAAGACTCAAATAAAATTTTGGCAAGGCGGCTTACTCTTGTTATGAGGGATGAATGATAGGATAACATTGGCTCTGACTGGGGATTGCATTTTGTGAAAAATGTAAAGAACTCTAAATCTCTAGTTTTGCACAGCAAAAATAAAAGGGGACAAAGAGGACACACACCAAACAGACACAAAACAAACAACTAATCTACTATGTACAGCTCTTAACCATAGATTTCAAAGTTTATAGAGCTTGAGGTCCTTCCCATTATAGGTATAGGGCATAACTGTTCCATCAAAATAATTCAGTCTAAATGCATTCGGTCCCACTACTTCATGGATCTTGAACGGACCTTTCCACAATGAATCAAATTTTCCATGGGCACCTTTTGGTTCTCTTCTCTTGTCCCACAATAGTACCTCATCTCCTTTAAGGAAACCTCTTGGTCGAGCTCTCATATCAAAGATCTTCTTCACCCTGTTCTGATGTTCAGAAAAAATTCTGTCCACTAACATCTCTCTTTCCTCTTCCAACTTCATCACATACATGACTCTCTTCTCCAAAGCATTTTGGAAGGAGTCCTCAATTATGGTTTAAAGTCTCGTCACTGCCAATTCCAGAGGTAAAGAAACCTTCGCGCCAATCCCATACACCAGTTCATAAGGTGCCATTCCAATTGCTCTTTTAGGAGTAATTCTATCTGCCCATAAGGCTTCATATACCTTTTTATGCCAGTTCTGGGCATTATCATCAACTAACTTCTTCATGATGGCTACTAGGTTCTTGTTGCTTGATTCTACTAACCCATTACCTTGTGGAAAGTAATTGGAGGAATGTGAAAGAGAGATTTGATGTTCATAACAGAACATAGTCAATTCTTCAGAAGATAAATATGATGCATTATCCACGACAATCTTCTAAGGGACCCCAAAACGAACTAAAATGCAATCTTTGAGAAAATTACATACTACTTCTGAGTTCGCCTTCTTAGTGGGGACAGCCTCCACCCACTTAGTAAAATAGTCCGTTGCTGTTAGAATATACATATGACTAGCACTGGAATGAGGATTTATTGGGCCAATGAAATCAATACCCCATTGTTTGAAAGGTTCATCCACTATCACCGGCCTTAAAGGTAGAGCAGCTAAATGTGGTTTTCCAGAAAAGAGTTGACATTTTTCACATCCCTTAACATAAGTATATGCATCACAAAACATACCAAAGCCAATAAAAGAAATTTATTAAAATCTTAAAAGCAGTTACTGAGGATGAGAAATGTCCACCGTAGGCTTCATCATGATAAACTTCAAGGAGCTTTCATTGTTGAGGCTTATCTACACATCTCAAATAGGTACCATCCAAGCCTTTTTTATACAAAATGTCTTGCCAAATAACATACTTAGTTGCTTTCAATTTGAGATTCCTTTGTTCTTTAGTTGACAAATGACTCGGGCAACTGCCATAGGTCAAATAATAAGCTACATCAGAAAACCATGTATCTTGCAAGCCAATGAAAAGAGTTAATGGTAGCTCTTTTTCTATCTCCATCTCATTTTCTGCTATTAATTTGCATAAGCCTTGCCCTTTAACCATCTTTGTAGGATAAATATCTAGATCATATTCCTAAATTTTGGTTACCCATGTCACTCTTTTATTGAGTCTGACTTCCCGCTGAGTCAAAATACTTTTCACTGCAGAATCTGGAACAAACACCATAGAGTGAGAATGCAGAATGTAATACCTGAGTTGTTTAACTACTTTAACCAGGGTAAAGGCTTGTTTTTCTGAGAGTGAATACTTAAGCTCATGTTTCTTAAGAGGGACACTCATGAATGCTATAGGTGCTTCCGTCCCAAATTCATCTACCTATAATAACATCCCCGACATTGTATGTTCTGAGGCATAACAATATATGACAAAATTCTTTTTAAAATCTGGGTTGATGAGGGTTGGTGCATTGGCAACTAAACTCTTGATCTTTTCAAACTCTTCTTTGGCTTCATCAATCCATTTAAAAGGAAACTTCTCACTTAGCAAGTTGATGATGTGCTTAGTAGTTTCTGCAAATTCAGGTACAAACCTTCTCAAGAAATTTACCTGACCGAAAAATGACCTTACTCCAGTCCGGTTTGAAGGCAAGCTGAGGTGTTGGATTGCATTGACTCTTTCTGGATCAATCTTGACACCCTCCTTTGAAATGATATGCCCCAATAATTTGCCCTCATTTACACAGAAAATTGACTTTTTTGGATTCAAGGAGATACCATGTTCTCGACAACGTTGTAGAACTACCCTCAGATCTTTGAGATGATTTTTCCTATCTTTAGAAAACATGGTCAAGTCATCTAGGTAAACAACAATAATTCTGTCATGGAATTCCCTAAAAGAAGAATCCATGGCCCTTTGAAAAGTCACTCCGACATTAATTAAACCAAAAGGCATATGATTATATGCAAACGTTCCCCAAGGAGTGATGAATATTGTCTTGTGCTGTTCATTTTCTACAACACCAATTTGATTGTAGCCAAAAAAACCTTCTAACATTGACATCATTTCCGATCTAGTTGCTATCTGTAGAATATGGTCCATATTGGGTAAAGCATAGTTATCCTTAAGACTTGCCTAGTTCAGATTGTGAAAATCTACACAAATCTGAATTTCCCTATTTTTCTTCTTCACAGGTACTATGTTGGCCACCCAAGTAGAGTGATGAATTGGATATATAATTTTGGCTTTTAGCATTTTATCTACCTCCTTGAAAATTGTGTCTACCATCATGGGATTTAAATTTCTTAGTTTTTGTCTAAAAGGAGAAACACCAGGCTTCAACGGAATTTGATGTTGAAACTGTCCATTCCTAAATTCCTTCAAATCATCATATGACCAAGCGAATATGTCAATGTATTCTTTCAATAACTCAGTGAGCATTTGTTTCTCTTCAAAAGAACAACATTTGCCGATTGTTACCATTTTGGGGTTACATTCATCACCCAGATTGATCTTTTCACAACCCACCTTGCTATCATTATCAAGAACTTTCTTTCTAGTGAACACATCATTACGGGTGAAAAACCTCTCTAGAGTCACCAAACCTTTCAGGATTTTGTTTCCCTTAAGCTGAGTGAAACTCTTATTAGAATCAATACCAGGATCTGGGCAAAATTCTTTACACATATCTTTAAAACCCTCAAAATATGACTGGACAAAGGAACGATTACACTCCATGAAATCTTTAATCTGAGCATTTGTATCAAATACTTGCCAATGATTCACATTGTCAGGGACACTAGGCCTATAAATCATTTCAATCCTATAAGAATCATTCTTAAAACATTTCAATCCTATAAGAATCATTCTTAAAATCTAGGTGTGGTAACAAGAGAGAAGCTGAAATGGCCAATGAATCCACCCTAGAGATTTTCTCTCTTGGTATGGCTTTAATCGAGAAAGCATCAAAAAACTCTATCTCATCCCAAACTCTATTTCTATAATGTTTTAGTCTATCATTCTTAATAGAATAAACATTTCTTACATGTTTTACAATCACCTTTAACTCTAAGCAATTTTATACCCTTATATTTGGCTTCATTCAACCCTAAAAGTAATGCTTCATATTCCACAATGTTTTGATTAAGTAAAATCAGGTATTTGAAAGGTACCCGAACCTTGAACAAACCAGGAGAAAGAACTGCTAAAAAAAGTGCCTAGTCACTTCAAAAAACAAAATGAACCCACCGAAAGGGATCAACATAACACAACATTACATAATAAAGTATCTTGGTACAGACAGCAAAAGGAAAGCATAAAGACAGCAAAGAGACCTAACTAGGGACAGCAACAGAAACTAAATACTATTCATAATTTCCTCAGCATGAACAACCATTTGTTTCATGTTGTTCGCTGAGGTTTTCAGATCATCCAACTAACGACCTTCGATGTCACCTTTTTTCTTTGTGTTAGCTCTGGTCCTCCTTTCATGCCCTTTCTTGTTCAACTGCTCTTTATCACCATCCTTTTCTACATCATTCTTGAACCTGTTAATAAGGATGTTTATGTTGTCCACTGAGGATTTGAGGATTTGGAAATTTTGGTAGGCAATCTTCTTTACATTGAGCTCTAGCTTGTCAATTCTGGTGCTGAAATCTTTCATTTTATTTTCCATTTCCTTAGGATCTCCCATATCATTGACCTTTTTCTCCATTGCCATAATTTCCAACCATACATTCAATAGCTTGTGCATTATGCAGAAAGGTCACTAGTTCTTTAACATGTTCCGCCAAGGGCTTGTCACCAACTGTAATTCTTGCAATGGCCGGTGTGTCGGTTTTCAGACTGTTAACATCCTTCACCATAGTAGCGATGGTCTCACAGAAGGCCTTAATAGTGTCTTTGTCCCCATTGTCACTTTTATCCCCTTTTTCCTCCTTATGCAGATTTGTCGTATTCACGGTCTCCAAATTATCCATCACCAGGTTACCCTCCCCTTCTTTATCCTGACTTTCAACCACCTTGTTTTCTTCAACCTCCTCTTCTGATTCAACCTGAACATGATTGAATTCATAATTGCTCCCCTTTTTAATGTTCTTTTTCTAAGAATTCTTTCCAGTGGTTTTCCCTTTCCTTTTTTTAGTAGATTTTTCCTCAAGGGATTCAGTTGCAGAGTCCGATGTATCAGAGTCCACAATAATCCTCCTCTTCTTGGCCCTAATCCTCCCTTTCTTGCTAGTTTCCTCTGACTCTCCCTCGGTATCCGAGTTAAAATTAAAACCACTATCCTTACTTTATATAGTTTCATCTCTAGCATTTTTGCCTTTGATAGGCTTTTCAATGCACTTCCCCTTTAGCATTTTATAAACTAGGACCATAAGCCCCTGGTGGAGGGCATGATCACCTTTAAGATCCTTCTAGATTTCCTTTATAGTATGATCCATAGAATAGGCAACGTAATAGGGAAGGCTAACCCTTTCTCCATGACAAAAATGATTAAGAAGAACGAAGTGATGCTCGTAGGCCCTATAAACCTACCATCTAAGGTAATGTTTTCAATAGAAGTGAAAAGAACAAACCTCCAGGGCCTGCAAATTCTCTTCGGGGAGTGGTAGGAATTGTCAATTTTGATCATCTTTTGCCTCTCTCCATCTGTAACTGGAAACTTGTCTATAGCTTTATCAAATATTCCTCTGTCCTTGTAAAATTTCATACCCTAAGTAGACATCCCCATGGCCTCGGCAATAACCTCTTCGTTGACATTCATCATCTGTGAACCGATTAGAATTTTTCCATTTTTCCAATTCTTGATGAAGTAAGAAGTAATTGTGGGGTCTTTCCCACTTATTCATTCCATGAAAACATTCATTCCTCCCTACTGGAGGATATCCCAAACTTCATCATTCTTTCTCTAGTCCGAGCAGGAAGTAGGTTCAAATCTCTTCTTATTACCTCCCATTTTTCCAGCACCTTCCTTGCAATGCCTTCTCTCACTTTGATCACTTCTCCTCTGGTTTCTGTGGTTATTTTGTAAGAGCACCCAGAATCCGTGCCAAGTAATTATGATAAGACACCTATTTAAAAGTTCATTATCTTCAAATGAGCCCTACATCAAAAATGGCGAAAAGGTCATTAGAAATAATGATTAAAAGTACCACGTTGCCTTGTATAGCTTCGGTCTTGATTGAGCAAGGATTTCATTTCGCTTGCAATCTCCATTTCACCATAAATAGTAATGATGTCTCCTGATTGGCAGGCCAAGTTGGCAGGATAGTCAGCACAAGAGTTGGCCTCCCTGTAAGCATGTGTAAAAACACACATGTCAAACTCTTCGCTAATTTTCCTAGTAGCTTTAATAGCATTACTAATAGACCAAGACGGCAGGAATTTCATATTTAAATAGTTGATAATGTTTAAGGAGTCTCCTTCACACCAAACTTTAGTACATTTGGCTTCCTTGGCAAGGATCATCCCATGATAGGCCGCCATGGCTTCGGCTACATGATTGGTTTGATTTCCTATGGGAATACATTTGATGATTTTACATATTCCCCATTCATCCCTTAGGACCACTCCACATCCAGCAACCCCCGGGTTACCCTTAGAGGCCCCGTCAAAATTGATTTTCATCCATCCTCCGGGCAGGTTGATCCATCTCACTCCCTCTCTAGGGTTGCTCTGAACAATCTCTTGAGCCTTTAGTCTCCACTTTTTATAGATACATTGATCCTCCTTAGTGTGAGGATTATCCAAACTACCTATGATATTCAGATTTTCCACTATGCTTCTTCTTATTTTTTCAAACACAATCTTAGCCTTAGTAGTATTTTCCCTTAAAATTCTATCATTTCTCTCTTTCCAAAGACCCCAGCACATGTGGGGTAAAGCAATTTTCCATAATAAGGTTGTGGTTTTGTTTTTTGAAGGGTGATGCCAAGACTTGAAAATTTCCTGAATCGAATTAGGGAAGCTCCAACTAATATTGAATTGATCCAGACAGCTTCCCCAAATGTCAGCGGAGAAAGGACAATGGAAGAGCATATGATTTATAGTCTCCTCATTCTGCTTGCAAAGAATACAGAAACTAGGCATGCTGATACCTCTTTTTCTAATATTCTCAATAGTGAGAATTTTGTCTTGAAGGGCTATCCAAAAGAAAATATTGATTTTGGGGATGAGGCCTTTCACCCAAGCTTTGGCCCAGCAAGGACTTTCCATGTTCTTGAACTGTTGATGATATAGAGAAGTCACTAAAAAAGTACCACTAGCTGTGAGTTTCCAAATTATTTGGTCTTCTTCTTCAATCCTCACCATAGAGTTCATAACTTTGTTCAAACTACCTAAAGACTGATCCACTTGAGATAAGTCTCTCCACTGTCCCTCTTTCTAGTAATCCTTAACCTTGGTTCCAAATCTTTCCTTGCATTGGTTCTGATATCTATTCCACTCAGGGTTTTCATTCAAAGGGGAATCCAGAAGCCAAGGGTCCTCCCAAAACTGAATAAGATTCCCTTTCCCCAACTTCCACTTTGTACCTTTGATAATTAATTCTCTAGTCCTAGAGACATTTTTCCAAATATTGGAACCAATAGGGATGCTCTCCGCTTTGAGGAAACTTTGAAGATTTAGGCATTGGCTTTTGTATTTGTTGTCCCATATTTTTTTCCACTCTCCTTGATTTCTATATCCTCTCCAAATCTGCTTGGCCATGAGGTGATCATTTATGTCTCTTATTCTTCTAAGGCCAAGACCTCCTTTATTCTTAGGCTTACAGACCTTCTCCCATGCAATTAAGTTCATTCTCTTCTTTTCTTCCACCCATGTCCATAAGAAGGATCTCTGAATCTTTTCAATGGCCTCAGTATACTTAGCTGGAATCCTTAACAGACTGATGGCATAGAGGGGGATGCTTTGTAGAGTGGATTTAAGAAGTTGGACCTTACCTACTTGACTAAGGAGAGATCCCTTCCATCCAGATAGCTTTTTGTGGAATTTATCCACCAAGGCTCCCCAAAAGGTGTCTGGAGGATCAAGGCCTAAGGGGAGCCCCAAGTAAGAAGCAGGCAAACTACCAATTTGGCCCCCCAGAATGATACTAATTTTAATCCTCCTTCTCTCCAGAGTATTGATAAAATAAACAAATCTTTTAGACCAATTAATTAGCTGACCAGTGGCCTCTCCATAGTTGTCCAAAGCCTTTTTTAGTCTTCTAGAGTCCTTAATAGTGGCTTTTCCCATTATTATAGAATCATCAACAAACTGCTGATGAGAGAATATTTGATCAGCTGAAGAAGGATTCAAACCACAAAACTCCCTTTTCTCAACCAACTTACCAATATATCTCCCCAAGCATTCTGCCATGATGATGAAGATCACTGGAGATAGAGGATCCCCCTACCTGAGACCTCTTGAGGCTTTAAAGAAAGGAGAAGGGGATCCATTCATTAAAATAGAGAAAGAAGCCGAAGAAACAAGTTGTTTGATAAGGCTGACACTTCTAGGACTAAAGCCACAAGCAAAGAGAATGTCCACCGTAAAATCCCAATCCACTCTATCGTAGGCTTTAGAGAGATCCAATTTCAGAAAATAAACCTTCTTTTTTAGAGAATGCTAGTGAGTGGAAATTTTCATGCACAGAGATGACAAAACCACTTTATTGAGGCAAGATGATGGAGGGCAACAGCGTCAAAATTCTAGAGGTTAGGACCTTAGAGATAATCTTATAGAGAGAGTTGCATAAACTTATAGGTCTGAAAAGATCCATAGAGTCTGCCCCCATCTTTTTGGGAATGAGAGCAATAAAAGTACCATTAACTTCTTTTAACAGTTTTCTAGCACCAAAAAACTCTTTCACTGCTCTGGTGACATCATCTCCTATAATATGGAAAAACATGGGAAAGCCATCTGGACCTGGGGCTTTGTTGCCTTCAAAGAATTTGATAGCTATCAAAATTTCTTCATGGGAAGGGATAGCTGATAGATGATCATTCTGTTCCTCCCCCAAATTGGTAGGTATGTTGTCCAAAAGTTCCCTCTGTGCCTGTATTTCCAAATTCTGATCCTTAGCAAGTAAGTTAGAGAAAAAATCCATAGCAGCCTTGCTCATAGAGTCATCATCAACAACACATCTTCCATTCACTTTAATCTGAACAATTCTATTCATGGCCTTATGTCTTAAGGTGGACATATGTAAGTATTTAGTGTTCCTGTCCCCCTCCTTTAACTAGACATTCCTTGATCTTTGTTTCCAGTAGGTTTCCTCTTTAGCTATTATATCATGATATCTCATAAGAATAGCATCTTCAGTGTTTCTAGACATATTAGTGTAACCATTGATCTATATTTCATCTTGGATTTCCTTGAGCTCTAAGAGGGTTGTAGCTTTTGAGGTAAAGATGTTCCCAAAGCAATTCTTATTCCACTTCTTAACATTATCTTTAACATTCTTTAGCTTTTTGACCACTTTGTACATGGTGTTCCCTTCAATACTGACCTGCCACCATTCCTTAATCTTACTTTCCAGATCTGGGTGTCTGGTCTATATTTTTTTAAATCTATAAGGGAAATGTCTCCTTCTATTCTTTAATTCAGCCGTGAAGGTTATGGGATAATGATCTGATCCAGCCCTTATGTGAGAGGATAAAGAACATTCATGAAGATTATACCAATCTAAGGAAAGAAGAGCTCTATTGAGTCTAACCTGGATCAGATTCTCACCACTTCTTCTGTTGGTCCAGGTGTATTTGACTCCTTGCAACTCTAGATCATGAATTGCATTATTATTTATGAAGTCCATCAAGTCCAGTCTACTGTCTAGATTAGCTTGACTCCCTCCCTTTTTCTCATTTTCCTTCAAGGGAGTATTGAAATCTCCCATGATTATCCAACCGTCCTCAGCAAACCTACTTCTCAGCCCAGTTAGATATCTCCACATCTCACTTCTACTAATCTTTGTGTTAGGAGTGTAAATGTTAGTTAGAACCCAAGTTGTACAATTCTTAAAGTGCTTAAATCTTATACAAGCCAGATTGTTGTCCTGAATCAACACCTCTCCATCTACATTGTTTTTGTTCCAGAAGGTAACAATTCCTCCCGATGCACCTTCTGAACTACCTCCACTAACTCCACCGTTTTTGAACATATTCAAACTTTCAACTTTATCTTTAACCATCTTAGTTTCTTGAATCAAAAAAATATCAGGGTTTTTATCTCTAATCATGTTTTTAACTAAATTATGCTTGTGGGGACTATTAAGTCCCCTAATGTTCCAGGAGATGATTTTCATGGATTTTTAGAAATACCTGCCTCAAAGATGGTTCTTTGGGTACCATCTACTAAGTTCCTGCTTATTTCCAAAGATCTTTTATTGGCATTTGAGTGTCTTCTTGGAGAAGTATGTTGTGCTCCCACATTACCAAGCCTACTTCTAGTGTTTCTAGTCATCGTACTATTGACTAGGTTGTTGTTGTTCTTTTTTATTGCTTGTTCCTTCTTTTATCCTCTACTACTTCTTCATCCTCCTACTTAGTTTCATTCTTCCCCAGTGCCTTTTTTATGTCTTCTTCATCTCCCCATTTTGGATCTTGATCTTCCAAAAATGCCAGCTTTCCCTTCGCTAGGGTGGTTAGAGAAATTTTTGATAGCCCTTGGCCCAGAATGGCATCAGGTTGGGCCTCCTGGAACTAGTCTATTTCTTTCTCTTGATCTTGAGATTCTGAAACAAGGTTAAAGTTATCTCCTTCCTCTTTGTCTGAGGGTTTTTTTTCCGCTTTATCTGGGACTAACTCTTTCTTGTCCTCTTTTGGTTCTTCTTGTTGAGTGTTGTCTTTTTCTTTATACTCTGAGTCCTCAACATTCTTCTCTAGCATCTGAGTCTTTAGTTCATTACCCACTTCACTGGTAATTTCTTCCTCCACCCTTCCTATCTGAGACTGATTCTCTTGATTAAGATCATTGGATTCCAAGGCTTTTAGTGGCTTGTCTACTTTTTTCCAGAACTTAGTTTGGGGGAAGGGTTTATCCTCCATGTTTGGACATTTTTTAGCCCAATGTCCAACCTTTTTACAATGGAAACAAGCGAAGGGGATTGTTTCATAAATAATATTTTGCTTCCACTTCCCCAGTTTTGATTCTATCTCTATTTCCTCTGGCATGTTCATGTCAGGCCCGACAAAAACACAGATCCTAGCATAAATCAGTCTTCTTCTAGATGCTATGACCTGGTCAATAACGATGAGCTCCCTAAAGGTATTGGAAATACCTGCAAAAACATCTTCCTCCCAGAATTCCATTGGGAGCCCAAGTAGTTTGACCCACACCGGGACTTGGACCAAAAAATTCTTTCCTTTAGCTACATTAGGGTACCACTTCTGGATGTACATAATGTATTTACCTATTGTCCAAGATCCACTACAAATGATGTTTCTTCTATCCTCATCACAGGAAAAAGAGAAAGATAGACAGCCTATGTTCATTGCTACCACATCAACCTGACCTTTCAGGTTCCACTTTCTTTTGACAAATCCACGAACTATTTCTATGTTAGGTCTTGACCCAAAAAAATTACCAATCAACATGTTTTCCATTCTGGCAATGTTTTGATCTATGATTTGGTCTGGAACAACGATAGCAAACTTGCCTTGAGACACATTCGAGGAGTTTTTAACAGGAGGCAATAAGGACTTACCTTTAGGCTTAGCCCCAAATAGCGAGGACCACTTACGTGTCTGTCCATTGGGTCCCCCCTTCAGGTCCGTTGACAAATGAACCTTTTCCGGGAGATCTTTTCCTTCCACCGTGTTCTCTAAGACACAAATCGCTTGCTGTCCTTGGGCTCCTACCGAGTTGTCATCTATTGTTTTTGAAGTTTGAACCTGCCCTTTCCCACTCTCATCTGTTAACCGCTCTTCACGTGGTTTTCCTCCCCCTGGGTCCCCCAAAACCACAGGATCATCAGGGTCCTTTCCATCTGAACCCCCCCCCCTCTGAAGGAATCTCTATGTCATCTGTCGCATGCTGTCCCGATGCCGATCCAAAACTCCCGCTCAAATTTGAATACTAGATCTAACCACCCTCCATCATGCTTCTCCGCTTTCTTCATAAACAAACTTATTTGTATGTTATTTGTATGCATATAATTCAAAACTGCGTGAAGACCCTACATTCGATTCGGTTAAAAAATTGGCTATTGAGAGGGATGTTTGGTGTATTTGGCCAATTTTAGGGTTTCTATTCCCTGCACTTTTGTCATTTATGTGGGTGCAAATCGAGTTTAGAAATAATTTAGGGTTTTCCCATATTCTGTAGTGTTATTTGTATTCTTGAAATCTAATTTAAAGGAAAAAGGAAAAATATTACCGTTAGGAGAAAGTAGAACTACCCCTGCTCCCAAACCAAAGTTAGCACAACTTCCATCAAATTCCATTTGCCACAATTCGACTTGTTTATCAACTGCTTCTTCTAATTCTTCTTTATTAGGTGCAAGAATGAGATAATTCCCAAATTCACACTCTTGGAATAGAATCTGAGCTTTGGGATTATTGGAAGGAAAGACTGCATATTTGTTTTTCGGCTCAAGTTCAAGTTTGATCTTTTGTTTTCCTAGAGGAATGATAGCTTCTGACCAATCCATCTTGATTTCACCTCCAAGATCTTTGTAGAAAGTCCTACTTAAAAGCATCCCATAACTTGCAGGAATATCAGCAACCAAAATGGTCAGTTTTACCCTTTTATCAGGACATGTTGCAAGCACTGCTTGAGCATCCTTTACCTGCCCAATGAGAGGGACCTACTTTCCATCCATCGAGTAACATCTCCCAAATGTTTTAGTAAGTGTTAAACCTAAAGCTCTGGCAATAGATGATGGCATTATGTGATGAATACTAAGAGGGGGGGGTGAATTAGTATACCAAAAAATACCGAACTCAAACACTTAAACAGTTTAGTAGTAAACCAGTATAACAGTTTTACTAACAAACCGGTTAACACAAATGCAAACCAAATAGCAAATAAAGAATTCACCCATAAAAGCACAATCACCATAACACAAGAGATTTTGATGTGGAAACCCAAATGGGAAAAACCACGGTGAGATGAAACTCACAAGTAACTATCTATAGAATAGTAACCAGGCCGGTTAAGGTCAAACCGGTTAAGTTCATACAATGTTCTTTACCAGAATAGATCCTGTTAGGAATCTCAATCTTTGTTAGGAGATAAGTCTGATTAAAGACTACCTTGTAAGAGGATTTCAGATCCACGGATGTGAACCACCTTGTTAGAGGATTTACAAAGGCTTTTCTGGGCCTACCCAGTTAAGGGTTTCAAACTTGTCGAAGATGTGAGTAATCAACAAGTGAATGATCTAGCAAATAGCACAGTTTGCTTGGTTAGATCCATGATAGCTCATTGCTAATGAATTTCAGTATTACTTCAGTCTTCAGTAAATCCACACTCTGTTACAACACATAGACTTGATCTTCTCTTCTAAGATCGCACATAAAAAACTCATCAACCACCACAAACCTTAACAGCTACATCTTCTAAAACCCTAGACATGATGTCCTTAAGAAGGAATCTGATTTCATGTCGCTCCAATAGGATTACATTGCAAGTTCCTAGGTTCATTGCATCTAGACACATTTGATAACACAACACAAATCATCGTCAAAGTGTCGATGGATGGTAACTCATCACAAAAATACCAGTTGGTAACTCACCACAGAGTATTACCGGTTCATGCAACTTTACCAATTACCGGTTGGTAACTCATCACAGAGTAATACCAATTCAAACATAAAACCAATTACCGGTTGTTAAAAAATGAAGACTGGGAAAATGATAACCATCGCTTCAGTTTCTTCGCTCCGCTTGAGATCCTCGAACCACTTGAGGTCTTCATACCACTTGATATCGGTAAACACTTTATACAAAACACCAATAGCCTAAAGACTATAATACATAATACTGGTTTGGAACAAATACCGGTTGAGCATAACTCATACATAGAAAGTGATCTTAAAGGAAGTGTGTGTTCATCAATGACAATCACAACATAAACATAAAAAATGCCAACATTATGTTATCTAATGCCCCTGAATCTATAATACAATTGCTGAGTTTCCGACCATTCAGGAAGAGAGAGATATAAAAAGGTTCGGGCTTCAAAACTTCGGTGTCAAGCTTATCTTCAGCATTGTGAAAGGCACAGGGGTTAATCGAATCAGTGGGAGGGCAAGAAGTAGATATAGATTTTTCAATAGCAAACAAATCATTATCAACCCCACACTTATGCACTAAGGACTCTGAGGTAAGATCTATTTTTACATATTTTACCAACTTGTCTAATTCCTTCAGGTTCAGTTTCAAATATTTGGCAGTGGAAAGTTGAACAGTTGAAGCTTTGCAAAATTCAATTATGTCAAAGGGAGGAGAAAGAGAAGAATTATTTTTACTTTCAATATTCCTTTGTAAAATCTTAACTTCAGGAGTCTTTGCATGAAAGGAAGAATCATTTCTTGTGGGATCCCTACCCTTGAAACTAGTTCCAGTAGAGTTTGCAAAAGGAGCAGGTTGGGGGGTTTGTTGATTCCTTGTAAGGATTGCACATCCAGGGTCTTCAAGAGTTACCAAAATATTTCCACCTCTTTCTGAATCTGATTCATATTCAAGGTAAAAGGATCCAGAGTCACCACGTACTTCTTGAATCTTCTCTGCTCCAATGAATTCTCTGAGTTCATCCTTATTGTTTCCCATTTGGGCATGCCTTATCATATCAGGACAAGACTTCCCATCATGATCTGAGGTAAGGTGAAAAAAACACATACCACCTTTATCAGGAGGAGCCTCTATTTGCAATCTTTGCGGGGCAGCAGGAAGTTGCAAAGCCCACCCATAATTATACTGGTTTGGTTGTTTTCTACTTATATCTTGATATGGTTGTGGGTAAGAACCTCCAGTTTCTGGGATTTGCCTTTTCAAGGCAATCATATCATTGACTAGTCTTTGAACAACTGGATCAGTCAAAGAGGTGGAAGCTTGAGATTGACCTTGAGGAATTTGCACATCTTTTCTCCACTTCCCAACTGTTATTAGATCATCTTCAAGCTCTATAGCCTGGTTTTGTGCAGTATCAAGATCAGCTGGTCTATTCCTTCTAAGATGGAAACCAACATCAGGAGGCATAGAGTTGATAAAGAAACATTGTTGGTTATCAGCAGTTGGTCTTTTAGCCTAGGGAATTTTATGAATAATCTTATTAACCTAGCTACATAATCTCTCATTGGATCATGGATCTCCTTCTTCATTTGTATGAGCTGAGCTAAAAGTGAGTGTTCATCATCAGCACTCTTAAACCATTTCTCAAAAGCAGTTTTCATTGTTTGTCAACCAGTTACTGATCTTGCCTGCAGATGACTAAACCAATCTGTTGCTCCCTCGGTAAGGGTCTGAGAAAAAAGCCTGACAACCACATCCTCATGTTGCACTGCCAATATCCCAGTAGCTACATTAAAGGAATTCAAATTTTCTTCAACCGATATTTTCCCATCTCCATTGAACTTAGGTAAAACATCCCTAGCCCCTTTCGAAAGAGAATTATGAGCACCGAGAGAAAGAGGCCCGACTACAGCACCCCATGGTTGGGCCATGGTGAAAATAGGGTAAATAGTTACAAGAGGAGGTGCTTGAATTCTAGAAAGCATTAATGCTTGCCAGTGGCTAGAAGAGAGAGGAACTTTGGGAGTAGCTTTAGTAGGAGAAGAAGGTCTAATTTTAGCGTTCCTCTTGGGAGTGAAATTTGTGGAAAATGATAACCCTTTTAGTTCTTCAAAACAACTATCAACAACTCCCTCTCTCTCCTTTGTGATCTGGTATAAGGACGAGAATCCAGTTCTATTTCTTCTAGGCTCTCTAAACAACTCTTTCAATCACAAAAACATTCTTGGGTTATGGGAATTCTTCTCAACCATTCACCTTTTTCTTTTTCTCTTTCCAAAACAAAGCAATCTTGCTGATACTGTTGGTTATGAGTTTCAATCTAGCACTCATGTAACATACTGATCTATTGAATGTTCACGTCGTTCCCCAGCAGAGTCGCCAAAAATCTGTTAGTGAATAGATTTTGTCTTTCTTTAAATTGAACTAATTCTAAGCTCGATTACCCCTTTGAGAGACAAAAGTTCAACTAAACAATTGGACAAGTGTGACATACATCACTTCCCTCTGAATTTTAGATAGGTACATCTCCCTCCATTAGTTATTCAAGGAATAATCTAACTAAATAAACTGATATGCTTTTAACCTAAAAGCATGTAAGGCTACCTACTTCGTTCTTAGATGAGAGACCAGGTAATATGTAAAATAATTCAAAATAACCTTCTACAAGATGCTTTATCGCGAATATCAGAAGAAATCAAAGCAAAGTTTAATAACACTGATTTCAGCACTTCTTAAAAATAGACAAGAGAAGCAAAGTCTCTCTTCAACTAAAAATCTTTCTAAACAACACAGAAAGAAGCTCCATACTAATATCAACATCCACCATCAAAAAGGTAATCACAGACATTTTGATTAGATTAATATTTGTAAAGAAAAACCACTCCACGGATTCAAACCCAAAGATTTTCCACCTCCAAATGCATATGATCTTATATATATATATATATATATATATATATATATATATATATATATGTATATATATATATATATATATGTATATATATATGTATGTATATATATATGTATATATATATGTATATGTATATATATATTTATATATATATATATATATATATTCCATGCAACAAAGACATAACGATACACACATAAGTTCTTTCCAAGTTCAGATTCTGAAAGACTTGATCACTTCTTTCCAACAAAACCAAAACTTCTAAAATCTAAGCTTACTGTTCTAACCATTTCTCCATCACTCTTCATCTAATTTATAGTAGCTTTTTAAAGAATAGAGGAGGTCTCCCTGAAAACTCAACCTCCTCTGAGACAGTTATAAAAACCAACAGACTATATAGGGAACAAACGTCTCGAAATCATTGCAAGATTATGAAAAACATATAAAATAAAAACAAAGCATTAGCATCATGCAATGCCTCTTCTCCATCGTCATCCTCTCCTCCACTTTTCTGGGCATCGTGGGCGGTTGTAAGCTCCTGAATTATAGAGTGACTCAGATTTTTCATGGCATTGATCTTTGATTTTGCAGCTTCTTTCTCCCATCTATGTTTCACCATTTTCTCGGCATGCTTAGGTAACTATTTATTACCAATGAACGTCATGGACTCAATCAGGCGATTCGTGTTATATCTTCGAGAGTGAAGTTGCCTTTGGCCTTAACGTTCTCCATGTGCAGCCTAAATGCCTTTATCGCGTCCTGCGTGTTCAACCCACAAAGTCCTAATTGCCAATCATGGTCTGGGTTAACCACTTTATTGTCAATGACCAAACTACTTTGAAGTTCCTGAAGCTCATAAATAGAAGCCCTGGCATCAAAAATCACAGACTTGAATGTGATTACCCACCATGCTATAGTTTTCTTTAATACAAAAAGTTGGCACTCATCAGTTACCAATTTGATTGAATTTTTTGCTAAAAACTTTGTAGCTCTGTATTCCTATATCTTGGTGAGCATGGGTAATACATTTTCCCATTTATGCTCTTCTTTTTCCCATGGCACAATCCGATTCTAAATCTTTGCAGTGAGGTTTTGCATCTCATCGCATAGCTTCCTAGAGCTTGTAATATATTTTTCACCATCTCTAATCACTCCTTCAATCCATTTCTCTACGGCCCTTGTGATGCTCTTGGCTCGCTGAACTTGATTCATCAGTTTCTTGTTCTCTAGTGAAGTGGGGTCAAAATTTTCTGAAGCATACAATATAGGAAGTGCTCCAAAACAACCTATGCTATCAATGAACTGAGCTAGAATCTTGATATGTCATTTCAGTTCTCTTTTCTCTTGTCCATCTTTTTCTGACCTGGTGAGCATCTTCTTAGTTGATACTTGGAAAAGGTGATTATCAGAATCCCTATTCATGATCCCAAGATCCACTTTGGTGACGTCAAAATCCTTTGCATTTACTTCCTTATTCTCATCTTTGGGCTTATAGGAAGCAATTTTGGCAGCTCACCTCCCAGTCTTTTCATCAGCATCCAATCTGATAGTTGTTTGGAACTTCTCTGTGTATTTGACCACCATGTCTTGAATTGGGATAGTCACTGGAATGAAGCTTTGTTTCTTTCTTACTGAAGTGGTTAGCCATTTAGGAGTGGCACTTGAACTAGTTGTTCCTCTGGTTGCTTTCAATGGCAGTGTCATGGCTACAGTGATCACATGAGAATCCATGGTGCTGGTAATGTCGCTGTCAAGGTCCCTGACTTCGTAAATCTAAGTATCAAGGATCTTGTCTTTTACCTTTGTGTCTTTGACCTGGTCCATTTTCTTCTACACAGCATCCTGTGACCTTGTATATTGAGGAGCAGAAAAGTCCACAGTCAGATTAGGCTTGTGCTTGGTGTGAGATGACTTCTTATTTTTACCTGCATGAACAGGCATAGAAGTGGGGTTAGAAAAATGTTTTGGGGGATGTAGAGCAACCTCACTATCTCTTGCAGGATCAATCTTGATGCCTATTTTTATTGCTCTTTTCCTATTAACCCAATCTGCGGATCTTCCATGACTCTCTTTATTCTAAGGTATATATAATCCTCTTCTTCCACATCCCAATTAATGTAGGACATTTCGGGTTCAGCTTGGTCTAGATATCCAGGTCCAAAAAGCTCTAGATAATCCTCTTCGATCCCACTTATATCAAGTTTCACCTGCAGTGAAACTACCTATTCCATAACCATTCTCATATTTTCTCTTTTGAACACTTCAAGCTCATCATCGCAATCTTCCTGAAAGTCCTACAAGTGTGGGATTGGAAGATGCGGCATCAAACCAAGACTTCATGAGAAACCTTTATTATCAAAACCCTTCCTTTCATGATACAGTGGAAAATTGAAATTCTTCCACTCAGCTCCTATGCTCAACGCATCTAACATTGAACTACAAGATAAAATGCCCAATTGAATAGGAAAATGATCCTCCCATTTATCTTTGGGTTGAGCTTTCTTATTTACGGTAGACAACTGCCTATAGATCTCATTAAGGACAAAACAATATGAACAAAAACGAGGAAGTCTGAAAGGCTCTTCTTCAAAACCACCTACCCTTATATAACAGAAATGAGAAAATTGAACAAAGAAACTACCACATCTTTTCACTAATGCCTGGGCATCTTCAAACATCCTCTTAGTTTTCATGTTCTTTAACTCATAACAAAAATCTCCTAGGAAAGCATTATGTACTCTCCTAAAATCTTGCAATGCATTATCTTTTTGCAACATGGGGTAAAAGTCATACACAGAAACATCTCCCTCAGCAAGCTATCGAGGTATCCCCATTATTTATTTAACACATGCCAGGCAATATATCAAATATGAGGACATAAAGAAATTTTTCTTGAACTTCTTCGCCATGCTCAGTTGTTCCCGCATGGAGTTGGTAATAAGCTCTGCCCAGTCAAGATACTGCTTTCCTTCCAACACCAGTTGCACATAATAGTAAATGCAATCATCGAAGCTGTAGGCCTCAACTGAACCTCTAACTCAGTGTAACAGTATTATAACATCATGGATGTGGGGAAGCATGTGATTCTTGTTGGGATACTTAGGTAACCTGGAGCAACCCCTTTGAGGAACTCTCAACCAATGCTTCGTTATATTATTTCGGTGTCCAGTTTTATCTGTATTGAACTCTGCGATTGATTGGGTGGGAGAAAAATTTGAGAACTGATAATCAGGCAATTTGAAAACAGAGAAAATAACTTCCCTATTAATCATGAGGAGGGTTTCACCATTATCTCTCTTGATAGTTTCGGAAATAGGATCATACCTCGCAATGCACTCCCTAACTAATTTTGGGCAAGGGATAGCAAGAGGAAAGGCTACCACTTATATGAGACCACTACCTATAATTTCTAAACCAAATGAACCATCAATTCCTTTAAACACCCTTTCCTTCAAAACTTCCAAATTTTCTCCTTTCAGGTTTGTATCACTGACAATGGGTTATGTGCAAGCAAGACTGAAAATATTTCTTAAAAGGTGTAGAGTGGACTTCATAATTCATAAACAACAACCCTTATTCTTCCCAGTAAATTTTATTATGAGAGAGAAAAGCAGCTAAAAATCACTGGAGAAGATAGGAAACAAAACTCACCTTCACAGTTGAGACCAATCGAACGACTACTAGCAAACAAACCTTCTATCAAACGCTCCGCAACAATGAAGAATTAGTTTCAGAAATTAATCACTTCATGCCTTATAGCAAATAAAGTGATAAAATCTCATTTAGTGGATTAATACTGACCGTCAACTCAAATGTGTCGAGCATTGGGATTTGACATCACATGCATGCATTGAATGCATGGCAGCGTTTTTGTAGTAACCGCCAATTCCCAAAAATGATTACTTTCCTTCAAAAATCGGCTAGTTGATGTCACCTGAGATATATTTCAATCTTCATCATACTTATTAATAAATGCACCATCATGTCTTTTAGTCCATGAGACCCACCTGATTTGAACATGCATAAACAATTTGAACTGACTTCATGAGGGTTTAGGTAGTTCAAAGCGTACGTTGTGCCAAGAAAATTCTCTTTGAAAAGGTTAACTCTGTTAATTGTCGCTAGTCTTTTGAAATTCATTGAACATGTTGAACACCACTGAATTGTTTGAACTAGGTTCAAAGGGTTCACAGCCTGGAGGAAGAGAAAATGAAACATCACCTGCGACCGTGAAGTAGAACTGCTACAAAAAAAAAACTTGAGTGAACGTTAGCCTGAAAACATCTTAGACACAACTTAGAACCTGGGGTACCTAAATGAACATTATGAACTCTTTTCAAAATGGTTCAAGGGGTTCATGAGGTTCAAACCGACCATTGAAACTTGACGCTATGGATTAAGAGATAATTTACCAGCGAATTAAGGATTGAACCAAGGAATTTCTTAAAAGATAGACTCAAATAAAATTTTCACAAGGTAGCTTACTCTTGTTATGAGGGATGAATGACAGGATAACAATTTGGAGCATACCCTAATTTCTTTTTCTACCTCAATTTGTTGGTTCCATTCACTGTCCGATGATAGGAGTGTAACAGATTGTGGAATTGTCATAACGGCCGCAATTTTCAGCCTTGCATATGTGTATAGATCATTTTCTATAATTTCCTCATCAATTTTGAGTAACGTTCCAAGGGTTCAGCCAATTTTCTCTTAACCTGAGTCACCCCAGTATTCAATTGAAAGATTAAATAGTTGAATCTAGATAGGTTTTTCATAGACCTCCAGTGGTAATGAATCAAAGTTTGGAGTCCAAGGTTGTATGTATAACGGATGATTATCTAGATACCAAGTTTTCTTTTCGAGGATGTGATCTCTTACTGAAGCTTCTCAGAATACTGCAACAAAATACCTTTCGGGATGAATTTTATCACAATGTGTTTCCCCCAATTCATGTCAATCCAGGCGCAAATAGTTTTCCTAGACATTTTTGGGCCAATAAATATGGCAATGACCGCATGGTTTTCGAAGATGAATATTTCTTCTTTGACATGTTCAATCAAGTCAATTTCGATTTTAGGTTTCAATTTTTTGATGTTTTTGTCCCCATGGTTTCTATTATCGCAGGGCCGATGAGCGGTGGTTTCTGCCTTGGAATCTTCCAGCACCAATTTTTGTTCGTCCCATTCTACTTCCAAAATTTTCCACTTGATTGGATTTCGTAGATGTTCCTTGCGTCCACATTTCTCCTCTTCGTAATTGCCCTTCTGATTGTCGTGAGTCGCCTACTCTTTTTTGCTCCCCATTTCTTCCTGTGAGCCCCAAGACTTAGTCTTAGGGACGATGTTTTAGGATAAGCTTGGGAAGGCCATTGAGATGGCAAGCCAATCTCCCTTGTTATCTCATCGATTTAGATGGCTCCACATTTCTATCAGGATGATGCCCTTCTTTGCGAGTACAGCATGTGATGACACTCCATGCCTACATGTGTCCTTGGTCCTTGGTTATTGATCTTATTCTTGATTGATTGGTATGCCTCGGGGAGTTTCTATCTTTTATGATTATCCATGTGTTGTGTTGGCTTATGAATGAATTATCTCTTGTTGCGACATTGGCATTGTTGAGTCTCTTTGTTTGTTATGTGTCGGCCTAGGTCTAGAGTGTGTGTTGGACCTTGTGTCATCTCCTAGCACAGGGGGTGGTTCCTTTGGTTCCACATGGTCGGGTGGTTTGGTGCCTTCTTCCATTGGGATGTTCTTCACTAGATGCTTCATGTGTGGATGTGGTTTCTTGTGTTTTTAGCTTATCGATGGATATTGTAGCAGATGGATGTAATTGATCAAATGACATGTGTTATTATGGATATCATTAGATTAATGTGTTGTAATATGCTCTTGATGTAAATGGATAATGGATATGTATTTGTAGATAATACCTTAGGATATGGTTTATGACATTTTGTAAGAGATCATATGATGTATCATAATGTATCTTTAGTTTATTTCATTAATGAAAATAATAGTATTGGAATAATTGTAGCATACTTGGCATTGTGTGGATGTTAAGATAATAAAGAAATGATTATTAGTTTCATTTGAAATGGATTAATGATGTTTGAAGGAAAGAATTAATGGAAGTAGGAACATTTGGATTTGGTGTTCTTAAAATGGATCTAATAGGAGATTAATAAGAGTTGTATTATTGATTTATCCATTCATGATAGAAGGAATAGAAGTAACATTACGTATGTTGCATGGAAATATCAAATGGTAATGATTAGAATGCATTAAATTGTGACAGTGATTATGATGTTATAGCTTATGTTGTGAGTAGTGTAAGTAATGATGTTGAGATACCCTAGGGAAGATAAATGAGATATTATGTTTATTTCCGTTTGCGTTGATATTACATGTGAATATGTTTAAATGTTCATGTAGTTATGTGCATATTATGTTAATGAATACTTAATGCAATTGAGTAGATGATTATATGTGTATCTTAAAATAATGTTTTTCAAAAAAATTATCTCCCTTAGTATGTTAGTTTGCTTTATTTCTCTAGGGTATTTTGGCGTGCATTACATATATACTTCATCAAATACATTAGTTTCTTCTTTTAGTTTATTGATCTCTTTTAACTTTATTTATTTATTTTAGACTAACAAACAAGTTCAAAAGAATTATTTTTCCAATCAAAATTATGATGAAAATTATATATATACAAATATTTCTTTTAATTTATTCCAAATTTACAATTGCAAAAATTAATGATGCTTAATTTCATATATTTCAACTTCATCAATTTGTCTTATTATGCAATCTATTTTCTATAGTATACATAGTTTATCATTAAATTTAAAAATATCATCCTATGTTGACATGACATATACCTAGTGAATGGCATGCATATCCCATACTACGTAGTTACTCATCATTATATACTCAACATATATTCCAAGATGATAATCATGCATTCCAGGCTACATGAGTATCATCTTTGGTATAAAATAAATCACATGTACAAGGTTATTGGGTTAATCAAGTGCAATAACAAATATATATTATCAACATCTTAAAAGGGAACAATAATATGTTATGACCACCCATAATCACTTCATAAAAATAATAGTTCTAAATATTTCTTTTGTTTAAGTAACTGGGGTATTTGAATTTGAATTTTAATTCAATTATATTGATCTAAACATACTAAAAAATAAAATAAAATTTAAAGGTTGTCTCTCCCCAAAGGTAAAGTTTAGCATGTCTACATGTTTGACCCTAAAACTGTTGGCAGTGGGCCAGCATCCCTCGCGGAGATTCGTGACATGGTTTAACAACCTCCTGTGGATTCTATAAGTCTAGTGGTTGTATCGGGCATTGATAGGTCGATCTTTTGGTGCAACGACAACCCTAGCTTGTAACAAGTGGTATCAAAGCTTGGTCACAGGTTCGAATCACGTAGGCCGTGATGAGTGACGCTGGGAGGGGGATTGTTGGCAGTGGGCCAGCGTCCCTCGCGAAGATTCGTGACATGGTTTAATGGCCTCCTATGGATTCTATAAGTCTAGTGGTTGTATCGGGCATTGATAGGTCGATCTTTTGGTGCAACGACAACCCTAGCTTGTAACAAAAAGAGCCTATATGATTGCATATCCTATAAACATGTTATGTTATTCTCCCCACCCCATTCCAAAAATAATGTCATTCTTTTAAAATTTTAAAATAAGAATCTAAGGACTTGTGGGTTATGGGCTCACAATGTAACTCAAATTAAACTTATGATAACAAATCAATGTGTTGTTTGTTAGAAAAAGAAAACATAAAAAACATGATAAAACTATAAGATAAATAAACTCCTAAAAATTCAATAAAATTTATAACATCCACCCCCATTTCTTCCTTCACTCTCTAGTAAGCTAAAATAAATTATTGATGTAACAATTAAGAATTATATGTTCTTCAAGTGCCTAAAAAAATATATGTATTTAAGTAACAAAATAATATTGATTATTTTATTCATCTATTTTTCTTTAATATCATGTATATATTTCTTCATTCCTAGGTCAATACCATATAAGGCTATTCATCTTTTCAAAAGCTTTGACACACGTCCAGGGGGTTGAGCTTAGTTGGTTAAAGCATTGAGTTCTCAATATAGAGACCCAAGTTCAACTCCCAAGAGGGACATCTTTGTGGAATTCTAAGTTGTGACTCTTGGTCTTCCACTAGTTATATTTGTCAAATTGTTTAAAGTGGATTTCTAAGTTGTGACCCTTGGTCTTCCAATTGTTGTTTCTAGTTGGTGCTCGAAAGGAGCTTGTATTTATGCTCAAAAGGAGCTAGTATTTGTAATAAGTTTGCTCGAAAGGAGCTGGTATTTGTAATAAGTTTGTAATTGTTCTATGATACTTTATACAAAAAAAGCTTTGACACAAATAAAATTAAAACATAGAAATAAGAGGGGATTTTGTAATTTTAAGGTCTAGTCCTTTTTCATGCAAGATCAATAAGCCTAATATGATACTTATCAAATATGAAGTGATTTTATACTTTATATAATGTTTGAAATCAATAGATGATTTATTGGTGACCCTATGTAGCTAATAATAATTGATTTGTGAACCATTAATATGATAATTCATATTCATTATATTAGATTTAAAAATACCATTTTTAAAAAAAAATTTAGAGCTTGAGTTGTTGTGAAGAACATAAACATAGGCTCCTAATAATATCAATTTAAAATGATTATTTTCTTATTATAAATGGATAACCGTTTCAGTGGAACTAATATTGACAAGTTACATGCCTTCAATATTTCAAAATTTTCTAATTCTTTTATCCTTTTGATTGTTTTTTAATGTGAAGAACAATTTCTAGGAAAATCGATTGTTAATTATTCATTGTCATGGAATTTGAATGAAGGACTATTATAGCACCCACGAAAAGAATCAACACAAGGCATCTCAAAATACTTACACAAGCTTTTAAATATTCACTAGAGGGGACATTGCACATATATGTTCTGCTCAATATAAGTATTAATATTTATAACAAGTACTATATTTATCTTGTTGACAACCCAAAACAATAAGACCATGTGTTAAGGGATGGTGTGGGGTTCGGCTAGTCTTAAACCCCCACACATTAAGCAACATATTGAGTTTAGAGAATGTCAGTCAATTTTGAGTGTTTAACACTTTTAAGTTTAAAAATCAAAACTTAATGTATATGATTTAAACCGTTCGAGGAAAATCTTTTAATTGTCATTGGTTTGATTCAAGACCTTGTCCTAAAGCTAAAAATCTAAAGAAATAGATGAGGGAAAAGCTACGGTTGTCTTGCAACGACACATTTTCTGAGTTCCAAAGCATGACTGAAAACAATGAGAGGGCCAAACTCAACCTCTTTATCTATAAATCGGTCATGAACTAACATTGTTGGATATATCCCACTATAAAAGGTTGGGTAGTAGATAGACCTAAACTCAAACGAGAAGATAAAGATGAAAACATTTTCAATAGGGTGATGATACAAGAAGCATCCTGAAAGGCTCCAATAAATCTAGGAAGGAGTATTGAAAAAACTTGGTAACAAATTATGTAGCCAAACAAAATTAGTTACCAATTCTCATATTCATTTGTTTATACTAATTTTTTTTAACAAATTCTATGCCTAAACCAATTCTCATATGGTCATTTTATCTATACGGAAAATTAAAAGATATAGATTGCTTTCGTCTAGTTGCGAGCAATCAAAATTTTGTTTATAGGCCATACGTTTTGTATTCAAAATTTGCTTTTTTGTGGCACAAATTTGAATATATATTCAAATTTAAATACATTTTAGGGGTATTGACCATCGAAGATGCATTAGATCTACTCTCTTCGAAACTAGTTCATTGGTATTGACTAACAGGCTTAAGTGTAATTCTATTTAAGATCTTACTTGAGTCATATGTAATCAATCAACACGAGGAACTCAACTCGAGATCCCAATCAATGCAGGGCACTCATGTTTTTCTTGTGGGCGATAGTAGAATGATCAATCTTTGTCCAAATGATCAATCTTTGTCCACAAAAGTGATGGCCTTAAACTCCCTAACAATTGACCATGAATGATATATTGATTTGTATTGGATTTTGAAATGGGAAGAGCGAGAGCACGAGCGGGAGGAGTGAGGGTTTCTGGAAGGGGATGTGGTGAGGTCGGCGAGGATGGAGACAACGAAGACGAAGACGATGCTTTTTCTCCCCCTCCGCCTGCTTTCGTGGTTTCTTTTCTGTGGGTGGTGTGCTGAGGACTGTGCGATGGGAGCTGCGAGAGATGCGGGTGTGGTGGGTGCAGAGTTGGAAGCTCTATCATTGAGGGAGTGAAGGATGAAACTAATGAGGACGCGAGAGATGCGGGTGTGGTGGGTGCAGAGTGGAAGGCATACAAAGGTCTGAAGATGTGCAAGAGTTGGAGTCAATGCCTGTGTTTTTACAAGAGGAGGCTCGAGGGTTTGGATCTCAAGAAGGAAATATTCTTTTCTTGTTGCAGACGAGGTGGAGGTTAATAGAAATGTGGTTGAGGTGGATCTAGGTTGCCTCCCTATTTTTTCCTTTGGTTCTTTGTTTAGGGGTGGATGCCCTATATTTGCTCTTCTTTTTTTTAGATTTGGTTGTCCTCATTCTGCTATCTATGGCCCTCCTTGTTAGTCTTTCTTGACTTTGTTTGTTGGAGGGATATAGCTAGGGTTTCATTTTGGTGGGTTTTTTCTTTTGACTTTTGTGCATGCTTCAATGGGGTCCATAGTTTGGGTTCTATGTTAATTTTCGTGCAATTTTTTTCAATTCATGTCTTTATCTCTAAGGCTCTGCTCAATGGCCCTATGGAAGTGGGCTCTTCTTGTTGGTATGGCTTCAAAGGGGGATTCATTTACCCTTCTTGTTGGCTTAGCTTTGATCTCTCTTATTGAGGTGGAGAGTTCATGGTTGGGTTGGTTTGTTTTTTATGTTTTAGTATCTTTGGTCTTCTTTGGATAGTCCTATTGAGGTGGAGCTATCTTCTATTGAGGTGGAGATGGTTTTTTCTGAAGAATATGGGAGGTGTTTCTTGGTGGGGTTGAACGGTGTTTGGTTGGTTTAGCTTGAGGTTTGTTTCCCTTTATCTCCTATTGAGTTGGGTCTCCTTCATATTTAAGTGGAAAGGAGTTATGTTGGTTGGGTACTGACTTTCAGCTAGATTATCTCAGCTGGGTTCAACTTGTTGGTTCTGGGAACCAAATCAAAACTCAATATGAAGGTTTGGGGAGCCTTTCAAAACCCTTTGGTTCCAGATTGTGCATGTATGCTTATCATCAAGAATCTGGAAGTTGTAGTTTCAAGATTATTGTTCAAACTCAATGCTCAGATTATGGGTGCCTGGAAAAACCCTTGGTATCCGATGAACATTAAGGGAGCCTTGATAAAAACCCTTGTATTTTCTTGTTTTAGTTTTCTAGTGAATGGCTTTGACCTTCTTCTTTTCCAGCTAGCTTTTCATTGGTTATTATTTGAAGCTAGGTTGAGTTTGCGTTGTTGTTTATCTAAGATGTATCTTATGGTAGCTTTCCATTTTGGATTTAAAATCCGTGTAAAATCTGAGGGTTTGAGGTCCCTTCAAAACTTGTTGTACAGGGTATCAGGTCCCCTCAAAACCTATTTGGTCCTTAATAAAAAACAATTGACTGAATAATAAGTTCAATGCATCATTATTTTAGATATGTTGTAAGACAAATTTATTAATGTTTAAGTAAGGAGTTCCTATCATGATGGTTGACCTCTCATTAATAAAGAGTTGGATATTTTTTATATTTTATTTTATTGGATATTCATTAGTATTGATTTAACATATTTTTTTCTTAAAATAAAAGATAATTAGTAATTTAATCATTGCATGTATGTCGTATTAATTAAGGTTATCTTATTTAGTTATTTAGATTGTTCTATTGAGAATATTTCACTTTTTTATATTTTTTTAATTAAATTTATTTCACATTTGTTAATTCTATTTTTTAAGTGTATGTGTGAAATATCATACTATGATTCTCCATATAAATAACTAATACACCCTAATACATGATAATGAAACAGTAAACACTTGCAGGAATGGCAGGAGCGGGAGCGGGAGCGAGAGCTCAAATTTCAAATTCTCAGCAAGGTGGGAACCCTGGTTCCAATGGTGAGAGCGGCCAGAACAATGGCGCTGGTCCTATTGGCTATAAGGACAAACCCCTAGACTTCCCAGTTGTTGTTGCTGACTCACAGTCTGATGGTACTCTATTTGCCATGACAGTGGATTCTTCTGGGCATCTGGGGGAAGGGTCCAATGGGGGGCCCATGCCACTAGATGACCCCGTGGATAGCGGGAGGGAGGGAAAAAAAAAGGTCTTCCCTTTTTGGAACTAGACCAACTAGTAAATCCTCCCTTCCTCCTGTTAAGAACATTTCTGACCCTTCTAGTGGTAAGTTTTCTATCTCCATCCCTGACCAGGTTCTGGACCATAATATCAATAGTATGTCGAACTCCTTGGTAGGGAAATTTATGGGTTCGCGCCCCAACATTGAAGTTGTTAGGGCCTTTGTCAAACGAAAATGGGCCCTTAAAGGAAATGTTGAGGTCTCGGCATTACCCAAAGGTCTTCTGTCTTTTTCCTTTTCGTGTGAAGAAGATAAGGTTAAGATCTTGTGCGGGAGTCCCTGGATGGTGGGAAAGACAGCCCTGGTTCTAAGAAAATGGCATCCGAATCTAAACATGAATGATTCTCTTCTGGCCCAAGTTCCAGTTTGGATAAAGCTTCTAGGATTGCCTCTTGAATATTCGGCAGAAAGTATCTTCTCTGGAATAGCAAGTTCTTTTGGCGAGCTGCTCTCTATAGACCCAGTCACTGCTTCAAAAAGAAGATTAACCCATGCAAGGTTATGTGTTGGAGTAGCCCCTGAGGTAGATATGCCGGAACAGATTGACCTAGTTTCAAAACTGGGAACCTGGAAGCAACATATAGAATATGAAACTATTCCTTTCGCGTGCTTCCACTGTAAAAAAGTAGGTCATTGGGCAAAATCCTACCCAAAAAAGCAAAAGGCGGAGCCTAAGCAGTTCAAACCTCAGATTGAAAGTCAGAATATGCCAGAGAAATGGGTGTGGCAAGTTAAAAACACAGAAAATAAGGAAGAAAATTCCAATCGCTTTTCTTCTTTGGGGGAACAAAAGGAAGCCTCAAACTCTATCTTCAGTCCCACTATACAGGAAGCAGAGAGAAATGAAACAACTAAAGCCAGTCCCATAAGAACAACTCAAAAAAAGGATTTGAACAATCAGAACGATCCTCCAAATGCGATAGCTGAAGTGGTTGATGACACATATGAAAACAAGGCAGTGGAAGCTAGAGACTATCAACCTGAGGAAGGAGAGATCCCAGATCCCCAAGTTGAAAGGACTGACTCTTTTGTAGCCATACCTAGTTTTGAAATTCAAGAAGCCCAAAAGTGTGCAATTATGGGAATGAATCTTTCGAATTCAGATCATAATTCAAGAACAACAAACAATATTTCAACTGATTCTAGAGCTCCTAAATGGGGTAATGAAGAAGAAATCTCCAAAATCCTCATCAATTCGGAAGCAGCTCCTGTGTCAGAAATGGAATGGAAGTAGCCTAAACACAAGAACAAGAAAGCAGCAATTCCCTCGACATCTCTGATAAGGAAATCCAGCAGAATAGCTCAAGTTGATGTGGGATACTTCTCCTCTTCCCCAGGACGACCCTCTAACCACAAAGTTAGAGATATGGAGGCTAGCAAGAACATAGCAGATGGAACTCAAAAAACTCTCAAGTAGCTATGAAGATAATTTCTTGGAACATAAGGGGACTAAACAATCCCCATAAACATGATATTATTAGGAATATGATAAGAGATAGCAATCCTGACATTTTTCTTATTCAAGAAACCAAAATGAGTAGAGAAAAAGTTGAATCTTTGAAGTTCTTCAAAAATGGTAATGTTAGTGGGGGTAGTTCTGAGGGTGCTTCTGGAGGCATTGCAACCATCTGGAATCTTAACACTGTTAAAGGCCAGGTCATTATTCAAGAAAGTAATTTTTCTTGTATCAAATTTGAGCATCTTAAAGATGGTTCTTCATGGGTTCTCACAAACATTTATGCTCCTAATACCTTAAAGGCTAGAAACTCTTTTTGGAAAAAGATTAGATAGGCTAGGGAAAGCTTCAAAAATCTTAGTTGGATGGTTATGGGGATTTCAATACGCCTTTGAAAGAGGAGAATAAATTTGGAGGCAATCCTCCTCAGCTGGAAAGTAGGATGGCCCTCATGGATTTTATTAATTCCCAAGCTCTTAATGACTTGGAGATATAGGGTTGTAATTTCACTTGGACAAATAGGAGAAATGGTAATGACCTTATTCAAGTGCGTCTTGACCGAACTCTTATTTCTGATGACTGGTACAGTTAGTACTTTTGTTCTTTGTCTGCACATATTCGGGTTGGTTCTGATCACTTTCCAATCACCTTCAATGCTGATCTGATCAATAGAAGGAGAAACTATCCCTTTAGATTTGAAAAAATGTGGACCCTTCACCCCGACATTAAAAAATATATTCAAAAATGGTGGAGTATCCAAGTTGAGGGAATGACTATGTTCAAAGTTGTTAAGAAGCTCAAAAGTGTGAAGGACAACATTCAAATCTGGAATAAGAACAACTTTGGGAACATATTTGAGGCTAAGAGTAAAATACAGGAAAACCTTAAAGAAATACAGGACCAGATCCAGAAGGATGGTTTTAGTACTGTTTCTATTGCTGATGAAAATGAGATCCTTAAGAAATACCATGACATTATTGCTAAAGAGGAAATGTTCTGGAAGCAGAGATTGAGATGCATTTGGCTCAAGGAAGGGGACAGGAATACAAGATTCTTCCATATGTCAACCATCAAGCATAAAGCAGCCAACAGGATGAACAAGTTAGTTGTGGACAGTGGGGAGCTGGTCAAGCAGGATGAAATAAGGAATGAAGCTAAGAGGTATTTCTCGAACCTCCTAAAGAGGGATCAAAGTCTGGATGCTGAAGCTCAGTCCTCTTTTCTTCAGAACATCCCTTATCTCATTGATGCCCAAAATAATGCCTTTCTCTCTTCCATTCCATCTATCTTAGAAGTTAAAAATGTTGTTTTCTCCTTTGATGGAAACAAAGCACCTGGACCCAATGGTTTCCCAATGCTCTTTTTTCAAGAGTTTTGGGACATTATTGGGACTGATGTAGCTAATGGGGTTAAGGAATTCTTTGGGGCTAGAAAACTCTTGAAAGAAATCAATGGTACTTTTATTGCTCTCATCCCCAAGATTCAAGGTGCTGACTCTTTGGACAAGTTCAGACCTATTAGCCCCTGCAACTCCTTCTACAAGATCATATCTAAGGTCCTGACTTCTAGACTCTTGTCTATCCTCCCTGCCTTAATTAAACACCAGCAGAATGGGTTTGTTCCTTGAAGACAAATTCTCGATTCCATTATTACAGTTCACGAGAATATTCACTCTCTTGTTAAAGTGAAGAAGCAGGGTCTCATCCTTAAGCTCGACCTCTCCAAAGCCTATGATAGGGTTGACTGGTCTCTTCTTCAGAAAGTTCTCACTTCCTTTGGGTTTGCCCCAAGAGTTGTGGATCTTTTCTCCCAACTTACCACTTTTGCGTCCTTTGTTGTTCTTGTCAATGGTTCTCCTTCAACTTTTTTCCAAGCTTTGAGGGGTCTTAGGCAAGGAGATCCTATCTCCCCCATCCTTTTCATTATTATGGCAGAATGCTTTGGTCGGACCATGGAAAATTTGGTGCAGCAAGGATCCTTTAAGGGCCTCCAACCCTCTTCTGCTGACCTTATTTGTTGACACCAGCAGTTTGTTGATGATACGATAATTATGGGGGAATCAAGCATCTCAGAAGCTTAAGTACTGAAGAGTACCTTGTGCAAATTTGCATCTGCAATGAGGCAGCTTATTAACTAGGCTAAAAGTGATGTCTTTTTCATTAATACCCCTGAGAGAAGACCACAGAGGATTAGCAGAATTCTGGAGTGTAAGATTGCTGACCTTCCTGCTACCTACCTTGGACTCCCCATGGGGATTGCCCCTCCTGACTCCTTTTGGAGTTCTCTAGTTGATAAATTTCACAAAAAACTTGCAGGTTGGAAAGGGGCTCTCTTAAGTCAAGTTGGTAAGCTTCTTCTCCTTAAAGCTACTCTTCAAAGTATCCCTATTTATGCTCTTAGTCTATTCAGAATTCCTGTCAAGTATGTTGAAGCTATTGAGAAAATTCAAAGAAGATTCCTATGGTCTGGGGTTGAGGAAAAGCAAAGAATGTCCTTGGTGGCATGGGATCAGGTCTGTAAGCTGAAAAGCAAAGGTGGTCTGGGGGTCAGGAGGATTCGGACTTTAAATGAAGCTCTCTTGTCCAAACAAGCTTGGAGATGGTTTCATTCTAATTCTGAATGGTGCAAAATTTGGAGAAGTAAGTATTCTCTTCTGTCTTCTTCTCTTTCTTCTTTCCTTAATTCGGATTTTAGCATAAATGGATCCCATATCTGGAACCATGTTTCTAAATGTAAAGAAGTGATTGCTAAAGGAGTGACATGGAAACTTGGAAATGGCAAAAAAGTCAGATTTTGGGAGGATCCCTGGCTTTTTGACAAACCCCTTTTGGATTCCCATGAGTGGGCTTCCCATGCCCCTTCCTGTATTGGCTCTTTTGGTACCCTAGTGGCAGATTACTGGGATGGGAACAATTGGCAGAACATTGATAGTATTCATCCTAGCCTCTCTAAGCTCAAAACCCAATTGTCTGCTATTTGGCTGAATAAGGAAGAGGATTCCCTGATTTGGAAACATGACCCGAAAGGCATTTTTACTGTGTCTTCGATGTATTGTATCCTCCCCCCCCCACCCTCCTATAAATCCCTTCTGGTCTAAAGCTTGGTTAAAAGGTCTCACTCCCAAAATCAATTTGTTCTTCTGGACTATTCTCCAAAATAAGATCCTTACTGTTGACAACCTAAAATGTAGAGGTTTTGCCCTTCCAAACAAGTGTGTGTTGTGCTTTCAAGAGGAAGAGTCAGTGGACCATCTTGCCCTCCACTATTCCTTCTCAGCCTCTGTTTGGGAAAGCTTCCTCAAGAGCTTTAGTCTAGCTTGGGTGTTTCCCAGTAACATCAGAGATTTGTTCTCCTCCTGGCAAATTCATTGGACTAACTCTTTTCTGAGATGTATGTGGCAGCTCTCTCTTCCTCACATTTTGTGGGGTCTTTGGAAGGAAAGAAACAATCGAATATTCAGGGATGTGTCCCTAAAACAAGACATTGTTTTTCAGAAAATTCAAAGGGCTATCCAAGAAAATATGGGAACCATGGAGGTTTCTTGTTACTCAAATAACTCCCTAGAGTCAAATATCTTAAGAGCTTGGAATATGAAAATCACTGATGGTCCTAATCTCAGCTACAATAAAAGGCTTGAAGCTAAATGGCAAACCCCTCCCCAAGGCTGGCTCAAAATCAATTTTGATGGTGCAGCCAAAGGAAACCCGGGTCCTTCAGGCTGTGGAGCTATTCTTAGAGATTACAGAGGCATTTGCAAAGGTATGATTGTTGTCCCTATTGGTACTCAAACCAATCATAAAGCGGAAGCTATGGCAGCCCTTCAAGGCATTATCCTAGCCAAAAAATGGAACTGCCCCTATCTTTGGATAGAAGGGGACTCTAATAATATAATAAAGTGCCTCAATGGGACTTCAAAGCCCTTATGGTCGATTCACAATATAATTTTTTCTGCTATTGACATCATTAGAACCTTCAAAAAATTCCATATATCCCATATCTATCGGGAGGCCAACTGTTTGGTTGATTGGGCTGCAAATGTGGCGGTTAAGAATGAGTCTATTACCACGTGGATAGGTGAGAGTGGTCTCCCCGAAGATGTCAGACAAATCATTATTGATGAAAGATATCGAAGTACCCCCAAAGACTCTTGATTGACAAGGCAATTATGATAAGTATTGAAGAAGTATTGAAGTAAGCACTTCGAGTTACTTCTATAATGAGATAATCACTCATTATAACATCAAAGCCAACAAAATGTGTTTTATAATCTATCAGATCATTAAGGCCACACACGCTTTCTGGGTATTTGTTTTAACTCCGAAAAGCTCTTTGTTTTACTAGTTCTGTAAATTTCAAAATTTGGCTATGAGAAACGACACCATGGGCGGAAATAGGAGACGATATGAGCCAAGTAGTTGCAAGGAGTGGAAACAGAAAGAAGAGGTGTGGGAAATTTTGCAAAAGGGTAGTCTTTCAAGATTCATAGAGAGACTCCACGGCCATGATGGAATGGTAACTAGCTTCTTCTGCAAAAATTGGAAGAAGGGCATGCTTAAAATGGGTGACCAAATGGTGGAAATTGACGAAGATTTAATAGCTAAAGCTACGGGTCTCAACAGGGAGGGCTACAACTTCTACAGAGACAGGAAGGTCAGTAGGGAAGCCATTGAAGGGTACCCAGTTACAGAGAAAGAGAAGAAAAGACTGGTAAAGTTGAGTAAAACCTATTACCCGCCTAGGGCTTTTGCAAAACCCTGGCGGGAAATTCTCTTTGTTTTAATGCGGTGTATAGCTCTAGATGGTAGGTTTACGAAAGTCTATGGGTATCATTTTGTTCTATTAAACCATTTTAGGCATAATGAAAAGGTGAATTTCCCTTACTTCTTGCTCTTCTCTATGAATGCCTCCCTAAAAGCCTACAAAGAAAATCTTCGGGGTGATACCGCAATGCACGAGGGTCTTATGGTCCTCATTTATGACCATTTAAAGGCCAGTCAAATCAACCGGATGTAGCTCTCTGTGGACTTTGAGGAAGATATGTCTGATTCTGATTTTTCGGAAGAGGAGGAATCAAACAATGACTCCTCGACTGATAATAAGGATAGCTCTAATGACTCAGAGTATGAGAGTAGTAAGAAGAGGAAATCAAGACCCTCTTCTTCTAAGAGCAAAAAACCTGAAAGCAAACCCTTGATTAGTATCTCTTCGAAAGAAGAGTACTCTGATTTTCCTAAAGAGAAGAAGAACCCTAAGGGGTTGCTAAAGAAGAAAAGAAAAAACCAAGCCCAGACCCGGAAGAAGCATAAGAAAACATAGGAGACTGGAAAGGAACCGGAGAAGACTGGCAAGGAACCAGAAGATGACAAGCAAACTAGGACCCTGGAAGCTGAGCACAACCTGGATATGGAGACAATGGAGGAGACTCTCAGGGCCACTGACACTATTTCTGCCCTCCATATCCCTAAAAACGAACAGGTAACCCCTAGAAAAGTGACTCCCTCTTCTAGCCCTCCTCCTGAGGCCTTGAATGGTTTTATGAAAACTATTGAATGGCTTATTGATGGGTATAAGAAAGCTGCGGATGAGTACAAAAAACTTTGCAACAGAGTCCTGATCCTGGAGACCATTAACATTGGAGAGGGGAATACTATGACTGATTATATCGAGGATCTGAAGAACATTATTGCTCAAGCAGAAGACATTAGAGATGCCTTTAATCCTAGGTTTGAGAAGATTGAAAAGGAGATACAGGACAGAAAAACCCTGGCAGAAACTAGTGAAAAAATGCTCTCGGACACAGTCATCAAAGTGGAAAAGATTGAGGAGTGCCTCAAGAACATTATGGAGCAGAGCCTTAGCATTCTGAAAAATCTCGGCCAATGACACCCATACCCTCATCAGCAAGCTTGATGATGACAAGGAAATCCAAGAAATTGACCTGGACGCTGAAGGAACAAGGGAAGCCCAAGGTCCCAAAACCTGCACCAGAGGCAAGAGGAAGGAAAAGAAAGTGAATAAGGACCTGGAGGAGCTGAAAGCAGATGGGGCGACCTATGATGAGCTGGTGATAAAGGCAGAGGATCTGCTAAAGAAAATTGTTATGTAGTGTCTCCTTGGTCTCTTTGTTGTTTTTTGTTGTTTAGCTGTTCTTTCTATTCGCTGGTCTTTTGGCCAGTCGCTCTGTATGTGGACTTTTATTCCTTTCCCTGCTTTCTTTCTTACTATGATGTAATGGTTTCGGGTCCTTAAAACCTGTTTTTCAATCAATCAGAACTAATACACCCTAATCTAAATTAAATCAAAATTTAATACAAGGATGGTTAAAGTGATCTTATGTATTTATCCCTATATTCCCTATCACTCTTAACTAGGACACCTAAAAATAAGAAGATATTTAACAATTAACAACTCAAAAGCCTTTTTTTTTACTTTGATACCAAATGTAAAGTCACTATTCTCCAAGACTTGATTAATTATTTGCAATAGAATTAATAGATTAAATGCTAATGTTAAGATCATTTATAAAATTTATTTGCCATTAAATTAGATGTAAATAACCAATATAAATATAACGTGTAATAATTTGACAATAATTACAAAGATAATTGATAACACAATAAATGGAATAACGTAGCCACATAACTCAATCATATTATCACCAAAATCATTATATTTGTGTTATCCTTTATTATCAAGGGTTTCCAGTACTTTTATATATCATGAGTGCTTGGAAAGGTCATTCTCACTTCAAGGTGATTCTGGTGATACTAGCCCTTACTACTATGTTGCACTTCTTAAAGGAATCGGTTCTTACACAGAACCAACCATATTATCCAAAAATCAAAGGAATAGTCATAGGTCTAGGCTCTTTTATGGAAAGAAAGCAATCTAGGAGGACATGCTCTTACATATAACCTTGCATTCCTTCATGGCACGAAAAACTTTTCCCTGGCTAGGACACTCCCGGGTGTATGTTGTACCCCAAGTTGGACACATATTGTGTGTCCCTTCTCCAATGCCCATGCCAACCAATGACCCTAACCTTAATTCATCTATGCCCTCTGAATTCCTATATTTTCTCACATTCTCGTAGCCCACCAAGCCACCTTCTGTTTCTTCCATGAGTGATCTCCCTTTTCCCCTTCAAGTCTCACATAAAGGAATTATATAAAACTTTTAAGGGGTGCTTTCCAAAACATCAAACCATTTTAAAACGGTCACCTTTATTTACCCATTAATAAATATAAAATTATAAATATCATTTAAGAGAGTTTTTTTTGAAACATTCTTTATTAACCTTTATTTAAACCAAAGGATTATAATATCCTCTATTTTTATCTTTCTTTTTAAATTCTTAAAGGGCTATTTCATCATTCTATCTTCTCTTGGAGAAAAAGTCACATAACACTAATGTCTCCAATTAGATTGCTCCTAATTCAATAATTTCATTGATCTTGTTGGGACCAAGCCATCAAAATTTGATTTTGCCTTGTTTTTTGAATTTTCTATCATATAAGAATATTGTGTCGCCAAGATTAAATTGCTTTGTGCATAGGTTCTAGTCATGCCAAGCTTTTCTTCTTCTTCATTCTATTAAGAGTTTCCCTTTGATGAGTTATCTATCCTCTTCTAATTTATCTATTTTTTTAAGTTGTTCTTTCACAAATTCATCTTTAGTAAGCCAAAATGTGATTTTTATTTTGAGGTTGTTAACAATAAAATTGATGGGTAGGGTGGGTTCTAGACCATATAGTAGTTCAAAAGGTGTATTTGAAGTTTCCCTTTTATATGTGGTCTGGGAGGCCCAAAGTAATATTGGTATCTTAATGTACCAATCGATTATGTCTGCATTACACATCTTACTTAAAGTTTTCCCTAGGATTTTGTCCAATGCTTCACTATCCCCATTTTCTTATGGATGGTATAGAGTGCTCTAGTTGTGTGTGACCATAAATTTATTCAGTAGCTCCTTGATAATTTTGTTAACAAAATGTTTCCCATGGTCACTTGTGATGCTTAAGGGACAATCGAATCGAGTGATGATATTATTATAGAGGAACTTGGCTATTGTGTATGTGGGGTAGTCTTTGGTTGGTTCTACTTCTACCCATTTTGTCAAATAGTCAACTTCGATAATGATGAAGGGTGTTTTAGATGACTTGGCCATTAGGTAAATAGAGCCAATGGAGTCAATTATCCATTTTTCCATCGATTTCATGCAAGGATTGTTTGGATTGGCATCTCATCCCAGGATGTGGGACATCTGGTCCTTTGGAAAATGTCACATTTTATTATGTATTTCTTGTAATAATTGTATATGGTTGGTCACTAGAGTCTAGATAGTAAGATTTCAAGTGTCTCTCTTATAGTTTTCTCTCTTTCATGCTGATAGACTACTCTTTGCAGTATATTGTCTCATATTCTTCTATATAGGACTCCTTCAATTAAGTTGAATGCTAAGGAATTATTTAATAGGATTTGTTTATCATTGTTATTCATATTTGGGAGGTATGTTATGGTTGAAAGTAGCTCAAAAACATCAAGAAACTCCTTTTATACTTCTATAATTAAAAATAGGTATATTACGAACAATTCTTCATCATCAATGTCCTTGGGATCTTCTTCTATACCAATCCTAGATAGATAGTTTGGACCTTGATTGTTTATCCTAGGTTTGACCATAATATTGAAATTAAATTCTTGGAATAGAGGAAGCCATCTACATACCCATCCTTTTATTACCAATTTATTTAGTGGGAACATTAAAGGTTCATGGTCACTATAGAAGTTAAATGGAGTTGAGAGAAAATAATACCAAAATTTATTCAATGTGTAAACCATGGCTAAGGCTTCTCTTTTCATGGTCATGTAATTTATTTTTACTTCGGAGAGTTTTCTACTAGCAAAAGCTACAAGATGATCCCTATTTCCCCTAGGTTGAGCTAAAGTTACACTGATGGTTATTCCACATGCATCTACATGGACATGAAATGGTATAGTCCAATTCAGAGATATTATAATGGTGCTTCTGCTATCTTTTTTAAGGGTGTCAAATAATTGTTGGCATTCTTTTGTCCGATCAATGGTCTTATTCATTTTTTAGTTTTTTTATACTTGCTCTAATGGTGGAGCTATTGAGGCATTACTCTTAGATGAATTTTCTATGATAACTGGTATATCTAAAATTGTTTTAACTTCACATGTTATTTTATTGGGTGGTAAATTCATGATAAGGGAAATATTCACCGGATCTACCATTAGACCTTCATTACAAATAATGTGTCCTAACAATGCACCAAAGGGAACATAAAAAATACATTTCTTCAAATTTAAAGAGATTTGTATACTACAATTTTCTAACATTGTTTGGAGTGATTGAGTTCATTATCTTTTACCAGTCCATATACTATCCAATCCTCTAGGTATATCTCTAGGAAATCATGAATAAAATCCTTGCATGCATTCATCATTAGCCAAATAATGACTTCAGAGGCATTTTTGAGTCCAAAGGGAATTATTGCATACATAAAGTATACCCATTCAGTAATAAATATTGTTTTAGGTTGGTCATATTCTTGTATCTAGACTTGATGGTACCTACAGAATTCATCAGTAAAAGATTAGATTTCTTTGGTAATTTGTGTAGGTCGTAAAAAGATGCTTTGTTTAACTCTTAAAAATCCATGCACACCTACATATCTCATATATTTTTATTTTGTATGACCATTGGGAAAATTCATTATGAACCTTCAATTGGTTTGATTATGTAGATTGCCAACATTTTGTCTAATTCTATTTTGACTCTTTTCTTCATGTTCAGCTTCAACCTATTGGTTTTTTTCTAGATAGATTTAGCACATTCTTTTATTGAATTTTCATAGTCCCAACTTCTTCCTTAATGGCTTTCATTTTGATGAATGTTTATGGAAATAAATATTCATATTTGGTTAATAGCTCATTTACGGTTCCCACAACTAGTTCATCCCAGTAGTCTCCAATCTTTGCCATTTTTGGGTTATTTGATAGTTATCCTCGTTTTTAGCATTAGCAAAAAGTGAGGGTACCCCACAAATTTTAGCTCATTTGTGGTTTTTCCTACTCTATGGTTCTCTTTATGAGATATTTTTGTTATCATAAGTGCATTTTTCCCATGCTTTACACTTATTCACTTTTATGTGAAGTCTAGGTGTAAATCAGGTTTATGAACCCGAATTACACTAAGTTACACATTTTAGGTGTAAATCAGGTCCATAGACCTGTTTTACATCTCTTTTGGCTCTTTTCACCTTTTAGGTGTAATTCAAGCTCATAAACTCGATTTACACCTCATAGGTGCAAATCGGGTTTATAAACCTGAATTGCACTTATTTATTGCACTTTGAGTTATTTGTGGCTCAATTGAAGAATTGGTTTAGGATTCTTTTTACCTTGGTTTTTAAGACTTATTTATCTCTTTTTACCCTCATTTTAATCTTTCCCAATTTGATTTTGTGGCTGGAGGGAGAAGAATTTGATCATACATTTTGGGTATGTATCTATTTTTCCCTCTTGTTAGGGTTTTACAACCCTTTTTATTCTTCCTTATTTTTATTTTCGTATGCATTTCACTGGTTTTTATTACCATATTTTTTGCTTGAATCATATGATCCTAAATGATTTTGATTATTTCTTTTGATCTTACTTTTTTGGTGTCGTGTTGGGGTCGTAGGCCCGACACACACCACTGAGTGGTCTGTGGCAGGTCTACAACTCGCCACGACCTCACCTTTCTTTCATGTTATACCAAATGTTATTAACTGCATTATGGTGTGGGCGAGGTCATTGACCCCTCACACACCATAGTGTGGTGTGTGGCGAGTTAGCGACCCCAACCACACATTGTTCCCTTGCATTTCGATTTAGTATTGGTGAGGCCGTAGGCCTACCATACACCACGATGTGGTGCTGGTGGGTACAACCCCGACCAACACATGTTTTACCCTTGTTTTTTCAGTGAACATTCATGGTGTATGGTAGGTCTACGACCTCAGTCGACACCATTTTCTTATATGTTATGGTATATGGTGGGGTTCTGAACCCGCCCTCCACCATTTCTTGTGATCTTCCTTTTTGGTGTTCGGCGGGTCTATGAACCAGACTGACACCTCTCTGCCATGTTATTTTTAATGTGTAATTTGGGTTTATAAACCCGAATTACACCTATTTTTGGTTTTTCAAAAAGTAATTAGAACTTTGACAACTCTAATTATGTCTTTTTGACTCACTCTTTTGTAGATTATTTTTTTGAATCTATTTATTCAAAATTCATTAATTCCACACACGTAAATGGTGATTTTTCATCCAATTTACCATCAAGATATTAATTTGTCGAAAAGGGGTTTTTGGAAAACCTAATTGCTTCAAATGCACTATATTTAGAATTTGTTCGTCTTATTCAAACAAAAGTGAATTGATCCAATATATTATTAGAATGCTGATGATTGTTCTTTTAACTCAGTATTATTATTATATCAATGATAGAGGTTTCTCCAAACAAAAGAGGGATGAAATTCAAAAAGCAAGACCCACATTTGGTTTTCACACCTTCTTCAGTTACGTCCAATATTGATCACATTAGAGACATGAACTTAGGTCATGTCGATCTAAAAGAATTTTAGAAAAGAATCAAGAAACCACCTTCATATTGTTACATGGAAGCTATTATCAATATTGGCATCCACTTGGTAGCATTTTTTCCCATGTCAGCTCAAGATCCTAAATTTGTAATGGTAGTGGCAAATCATTTTGATCTAGATAGAATATGTGTGAAGGATGAATCTGGGAAGAAATTGATTAGACTTGATGAAGAAATATTTGATTCAGTCTTCAAGTGTCCTAGTATTGAGAAGTATATTGATATTACAATGCATCCAACTATAGCCTACTTTGATAGAAATTGAGATAAGTGTAGGCATAATATGAATGACAATTGGCTTAAAACCCCAAGACCTACTATTGCAAGATGGCTAGAGAATCTTCCCAGAAGTGACTTCATTGAAGAGGTCAATGATTTGATAACTCTTTTAAGTAGAGTTAAAGGACTTCCTACTTCTAATGTTTTCTATAAATGGATGTATTAGTATATTCATGTGATTAGACAAAACAAGGAGAAGATATTTTGGGTAAAACATACCAGTGGTGCCGTTTGTGAACACCAAGGTTATTCCTACACTTAAGTTCTATATGACTTATTACTTGGTGTACATTGCAGCTTCAATGAGACATTTTCTTGGATTGTCTACTACTGGTGATAGGAGGCAAATTGAGGTACACAAATATTATTCCCAATTGGTTCTTCAAGAAAGTCGTAATCATTTCCGAAGAGTGAATGATGTTTTATTTGGCTATTATATGGTTATGTTGAATAAGAACTTGTATAACAAGAGAATATATGATCACACATGGGAAATAGTGAATCAATACAGATGCATGTTCCTTCAGTTTCCAACCTTTACATATATTAGTGTTGGATGTTTCAATGGTGAGCCATTCATGCTTCCTAGATATCCTTCTGACATGAATGTATTGATGGAGCTAGCTCATCAAATTAATGTTGTGCATGAGGCCCAATTAGGTTCTCATAAGACAGGATTGAAATTTTCTCTTTCAATTGGAATATAATCTATCAATTCCATCTTTAAGGCCAAGGCAATGGAGGAAGGGATGAGAAGAGTTACCATGAGGTTCTTTAAGGCTAGAAAGGACTTTGATTACAAAAGAATGGGAAAAAACTAAAAAAGGTGTATGTACATGTGCATCGGATTGAATATGTGTAGGTTTGAGCATGATGTGAGAAAACTTGACTATTGTCGGCTGATAGTTGAACAGATTGAAGACTTTGGTCTTGTCGATGATCTTGAAGATTTGGAGGAAGACGGTGATATCTTGGATCCAATGTATGAGAAGAACAAGGTTTCTTCTACTCCTTTTCCTCTCATCCAGTGGTCGCAAAAGGAGTGCACTTCCATTAGGGCATGTTTTTAGAGTATTATTATGAATACTAAATTTTAGTTATCTTTGCATGGTGTTTCTTTAAAACCTTTATCTTCTACTTCTAATGATGACACTGTTGGCCCAATGGGAAAGAGATCAGAGATTAGAACCCAAAACAAACAGCATCTTGCTACTCCAACAAAGGCTCCTAAGTTGAAATTTATCGTTGGGTCTAAGAAAGGTAAAACTCAAGGAGAACCTTTGAGTTCTAATGTTCAAGAAATATCAGAGTTAGAGGTATCAAATGAACTAGAGGAGGATGATCATCCAGATGAAGAATTAATTCATGAACAAGAGGATGGGCAAGAAAAAAATGAGTTGGATGTAGAAGAGATGCCACGAGAAGAAGAATCCTTACTTCAGGTATATTTTCCTTCATCTATGTTACAAGTTCCTATTTCTACTTCTGAGCCTGAGCCTCTAGTGGTCACATGTATTTCCCCTTCAATTTTTATTCATGTATCTTCCACTAGTGCTAGTGAGTCTGTCCTAGACACACCTTGTGACAATATTGAGAATGTATTTTTTGATTTTCCCACATTGTTTGAAGTATCTGCAACCATGATGGATGATTTTTATAAATTCATGAATGAAGCAATCCCTAGATCCAATGAATCATCCCTTGAGAATCCTTCTCATGTTATTACCATGACCTCTCCTATAGTAACCACCACCATTCAGAATTCTATCAATCCCTCTTAGGAGATCGTAGCTGGTAAGGATAATATTTTGGATTTACCTCCTTGGTTAAAGTCACATGCACCTAAAAGAAAGAAACAAGTTGTTTCTCCTAATGACTTTGATTTCAGCCAACTTGTTCATGTGAATTCCAAGATGGCCAAGAAAGCCAAAACCTTGTCGAGGGTAAAATTTGATTAGAAAAAGAATAAGTATGCTGAGATTTCTATTCCTCCTCAAGATGCTATCATTGGATAGGTCCAAGAATTATATTATACCATTCAAAGGATTGATTTGGGTAAGCAAACTCATTATTCTATGGTATAGGATGCTCAGTCTGCCTTGGAGGCTTTAGTTTCGAGGTATGATGAGGATAAGGTCAAGAAAGATCATCTTAAGGCACAGATTGATCAACTCGCCTCAATTCTTATCAAAGTCACCAAGTCTTCAGAAGTTGTTGAACCAGTGGCAACTTCTTTGGATGACCAAGTTGTTAAGAGAGATGAGCAAGTCGCATCAAGGAGCAGAGTCGTAGGAGAATGGATGGATCAAATTCTAAGCCAAGGTACACGGCTTCTGATTTCAACTTGCACCATTGTCAACAACCTTGATGCTGTAAGGACAGTGGTGGACAATACCATAGGAATTTTCTCGTAGGAACTTGAAAGACAAGAAAATTATTTTTAAGCCTGGTTGAAGTTTGAAGATTATGATCTTGATAGCCTTATCCAAAATGGTGGCATTCCTTGATAGTGCATGTACATTGAGCAACGAGAAGCTTTGGAGCACTAGATGGATGTTCTTGAGTTCCTAGTTAAGGATATGAGGAAGGCGGAAAAAGAATTTACTAATAAGAAAACATAGATTGTTGCCAAAATCTCTAAAATCCCATGTTCTTTCCTTGATAAAAATGAAAAGGTACTCAATGAAGATGAAATAATCAAAAAAATTAACTTACTCTTGACTGCTGAGGTTGATAGGGAAGAATTCTCTTTATCCTCCATTGATAAATTACTTGATCTTCAATTAATTTTGGATTTTCTTGATTCACATCTAAAGAAACATAAGAAGTGTTGTACTGAATTAGAAGATTCTATCACAAGGGTCAAAGTCATCACCGGGAACACCTTGGGACCTGATAGAATTCAAATGAAGAATGCTTTGTAGAAGATCGAGGAATTCCAGAAGCAAGATTAAACTCAAGGGAATGACACTTAGTCATTTTTGCATTTTTCTAGTGCATTTTATTATGTCTATTGACACCTTGGGTGTCATTTTTAAACTCTAGATGTGCACCTGTTGAGTGCACAAGTCCTAAGTCAAATCGAACTCTTTTTATGACTTAGTCATAGAACTAGTTATAATTTCCTATTTTCATGTTGCACCTCTCTACTATATATATGAGGGATATTATTGTAATAAGGATCTTTTTCCATCTTTGTTTATGCAACAAAACTCCGCCAAAGTGAAAAGCAAATTGAGACTTGGTGTTCATTTTGTAAATTTGCAATGTAATCAAGAAAGAGAGAAGCTTGGCATTCAAACCTTGTTTTGAGTTAAATATTTTATATGACATGAATGTTCTTATGTCATTGGTGTCATATGTTCTTGAATAATTAAAATTGGATATAGTCTTGGTGTTAAAAATTGAAAAGTATTTTGAGTCTTCAAAAGTAATCTTTGAGTTACTTTGAAGTTTCAAGAATTGGAAATTGGTTAAGGGGAGAATTGCTTTAATTCTTTGATATTTTACAAATCATCTCTAAAAATTATATTTGGAAGATAGAAAGTGGAGTCTTTGTGCTATACAAACTATCTAGTTAGAGTAGAATATCTTTCAATATATTTGTGAGTTTTGAGTTGACAATATATTTGGGTTATAATGGTTGATAGGAATTTTGGTACATTAAAAGAATCTTTGTGTTCCTAAGGGTGCTAACTCTCATCCCTAAGTCATTTTTCAGAAAATGGGAAGTAAGGGAAGACTTTTTTCTTTCATGGAGACTTTACTTCCTAAGTAAATTAGTTAATATTACGACAAGTTTTAAGTCATTTAGAGAGGAAATATATTCTAAAAAGAGAATTAGATATAACAGGTTCTAAAATAAGAGGACTAATTTGTTATTGTACCTTGGATTAGTGTAAAGTTAGCAGGTAGGAAAAATAGAAAGTAATTGCAATAGAAAGGGGGAGCCTTCCCTTATAATTAGGAGGGGTTATATCTTGCGTTCTGAGAGATATCATCATGTGTGCTACCGTGAAACACACATTTTGTGAACCTTCCCTAGTTTACAAAATTTTCACCCAACACTGATGTAGCTATGTTTTCCTCCCAAAGGTTCAATGGTTGATTATAGTACTTTTTTCTAGAGTCTTTCTTTAGTTCCATATCCCATTCTCCTTCTCCTACCCAAATGTTAGTTTTAGGCTATGTGTCTTCTTTCACTCTATGGATTTTATAACATTTGTTAAATGTATTGGTAATTTTTGTTTATCCAACTATTCTACTAATTTCCATACTCCTTTGCACTAGGGTGGTGCATTGGATTCAAAATATGTGTTCTCTAGTAGTTTGTTTAAATATTATCTCTTTAATTTTGAGTAGTGTAGCGTCCTAAAATTGCGACACTTGCAATTTCGACCGCATTTGGGTCTTCACGATGGCGATGCAACACTGAACCTGAATGGAGACCCCAAAACCTGTTTATGACACCAAAAACTGCATTTTTCCAGCACCCTGGCCTGATCCTCCTTGCACCCCGTTGTCCCGGGAGGTGGGACCAGAGCGCCCAGCGCTCTGGTCCTTCAGGACCAGGGCGCCCAGTGCCCTGGTCCCTAGCCCTATTTTGGGCCCGGTCTCCTATGGGACTTCAGGCCTTTTTGTTTGCAAATTGGAAAATAACATTTCCTGGTCGGCCTAAGGTCGGGAAAATCAGTCTTTTAACCCTAATTGGCAAGTATAAAAACTACTTTTCCTCTCCCATTTTGGAGGTCGGAAAGAAAAAGGACATATGTGTACAAGACGTGGAAATGACATTCAAGCATTCAAGCATTCAAGCATTCCTTCAAGCAATTGATCATTCTAAGTCTCCATTCAAGGCTAAGTGTTGCATTCAAGACAAGGATTCAACCATTGAAGAGGAGATCACTTATTACATGCTACAACATACAACATACAACAAACAACAACATCTATACCTTCGCATATAAGGATACAAACATCCTTACAACAAGGTATTAGTACTTGTTTTACATTACATTTACAGCATTTCTCATTTCTTGGTTAATTCCAAAACCGGGGTTTGACCTAAGGGCAAACCCCTAATCCCTAACCCCCCAATCGTCTTTGCTTTTATGTGTGTAGGTTGCAGGTATGCGGCTGAAATTGAAGATCTGGAATCCTTGTGCAGAGACGAACAGATCCCCCTTCGTTTCGCGGATTTTTCGGAGGACCGTGTGCACGCCGGGCGCCATCGTCCTGTCAACTTTCGCTCAAATTTGCAGAACAGCATCGTCTCGACATTTTACTACTAATTCCAGGTCCGCAGCTTCATATCATATTCCTATCTCTGTTTATAAGTGAATCTTTCCTACTTTGCATGCATTCCTAGCTCAATCTTTCTATCTACATTCTTTACAAAAGAGGGTATCCTTGCTATCACAACCCTTGAAACTCATATAGAATCCAATCTTGCATTGCATGGGATTGGATCTTGTGGGTTTCAACCCCTCTTTTGAATTTAAAGTCCCTCCTAAGTGAAAACCATCAACCTTAGTGACTCTCCCTTCTCTCTCCTCGGAGTTGGGGAGGGGAGAACGACTAGGGTTCGATTTTTCCGCTTTACATTTTGGTGAACCTGACGTGAACATCCTTTCTGATTATTCATAGTTAGATCTGAAAATTGGATTCCTTGATTACATTTCCATGTATGATCTTTTGCAAAATTTTAGAGGTTAATTGCATAAAAACCCTAAATTTTCTTTTTAAGTAATTAAACTTGTGAAATGTTTAATTGTTAAATGCTTGTTTCAGATCTGCCCTTCTATTACAAATTGTCAGTTCATATTTGTGCATTAATTTTGAAAATTAAGTGGTTAAGTGTCAAAACCCTAATTTTTGAAACCCTCTTGATTCAACCTTTGTCCGACAATTTCACTGATCAAAACATTTCCAAATCAGCTGTAACTTTGGATTCCACAATAAAATCATAATATCTTTCCTCCCTGAAAATTTGAAAAAAAGTTGCGAGGACCGTGTGCACTCCGAGCACCATCGTCCCCGATATTTTTTCCGAAATTTCGGGAGCTAGATCTTACTGTATTTTTCTGCTAAAATCCAGAATTTTGGCTGATTTTATCAATTTTAACACTTTCAAAATTAAAGTCAAAGTTGGTCTAGTGATTGCTTGGATTGAGGCTTCTAATCATTCAAAAATTGTTGAAATTGAAATTTGTGTCAAAATTGTGTTTCTTACTGTCCTAAATCTGAAAAGTGTGTTAGCATTCATTCGAAATTCAGTGATTTATTCAAATTTTTGCAATTTGTGACTTTTGAAATTAAGTGCTTAATTACAACAACTTTGATTTCTGCTTTCAAAATTGAATTTTGCGTGAAATTGAGTCAACTTTCAAATTTCAAAACTTGCATTGCTTTTGGTATTCCCTCTAAAATCATAAAATTCAAAATTTCAGTTTCCCTCTCTTTTCCAAAATTCAAATTTTGCATTTTTCGACAATCTTGGTAGGGTTCAATTTTGAGATTGCAACTTTAATTTGGCCTATCTACAGATCGTAAAATCACTTAATTTTTTCAGGTTAGCTGTAAAATCATCATAACTTTCATCCTTGCAAATTTCGAAAAAAGTTGTGAGGACCGTGTGCACCCCGAGCGCCACGGTCCCGGACATTTTTTCTGAAATTTCGGGAGATTGTCCTGATTGTATTTAACAACTTAAATCTAGAAGATTGGCTGGTTTTACTGAAATTTTCTACCTCTAAAATTCAAAATCTTCTCTCTTTCTTTAGTGCATGAGTTTTACAACAATAAGCCCTACTTACACTATTCCCGTTAGACGAAGCCGTAGAATTAAGTCTTTCCAAGGTTTAATTACTGAGGAGATGGAACCTAATTTGAATGGTCTTTTTAATGAGGACATGGGTAATTCCTCTAATCCTCTTAATGATGAAGAAGCTCTCCATGAGGTTTCTGTAGAACAACTTTCAAAATTGGATAACCAATTTGATGATTTTCGACAGTGGATGTCTCAAGAATACCCTGATAGTCAAGCTCTTCCTTTAATTGAGGGTCTAAAATGTATGCTTCAAAGTGATAAGAATGGAATTGATATTTTGCGTGGTATTGCACACATTGTGGATTCAAATGTGATGCCTATGAAGAGTTGTGCTGAAACCTTAGGTTATACACAACCTCCTACTCAAGACAATCGTTCTATTCCTTTGACAACTCCTATTGGTAGTATACCTACTTTTACATCAAACATAATGACTACTTCAATACAAGACATTCCTCCTATGATCACTAATCATGGGGGCAATCCCTCTTCTTCAATCAACCCTCTTCCTTCATTCAATCCAACTTCTTCATTCATTCCTTCAGTGAGTGTTCCTCTTATATCTCCACAAATGAACATGACACAAGGGGGCAATTCGTTTTCCATTCCTCCTTGTAGTGTTCCTCCTGTCCAATCATCTCCTATGACTAACTATCATAGTGTCCCACCACCTTACTCTCTACCTTCTTTCAATAACATAACACCTCCATCACAATCTAACACATCTAATATGAAATCTTCGACTGAAGCGACCATTAACAATCTTGCACAAACTGTCTCTTCTTTACAGCAACAAATTGCCTCTATGAATCAATCTAAGTTTAGTGTGCCCACATTTGATGTTGCGAGCCCACTTTCTCTTGATATTGTTCGAGCTATCCCCCCTAAACATGTTGAAATTCTGCATTTGGAGCTTTATAATGGTAAGGGTGATCCTCTAACACATGTTAAGACCTTTCAAACAATATGTACTGATTTTGCTTATGACCAAAGGTTGCTTGCAAAACTGTTTACTAGAACATTAAGAGACAAAGCCCTACAATGGTATTGCTCGTTGCCTTCCTATTCTATTACTTCTTTCGAACAACTTGCAAATGGTTTCATTCAACAATTTCAAAACAATATAAGTCCTAAAGTTACTTTGATTGATTTAATGCATTGTAAACAAGGTATTAAAGAAAAAGTGACTGATTTCATTGGTAGATATAAGTATTTGTATGCTCAAATTTCTTTTCCAGTGCCTGACAATGATATTCAAAGAATCTTTATTTCTAATTTACAAAAAGACATTAGAGAAAAACTCCTATTTTCTGAGTTTACTTCTTTCCAACAGTTGTGCGCAACTCTTCACAATTATCAACTGACTGTGAGTCAAATGGAACAATCACATCCTATGGCTCCGAGTGATAAGGGTGATAGTAGTCAACAACCATTTGGGAAGTTTAAACCGAACAGAGAGTCCATTAAATTCAATGAAAATATCATCAACAACAATGTGAATACAGCATCAGGTGTGTCTCCTATTTCTAAGTTTTTCAAGAAAGAAAGAAAGTTTACTCCTTTGAATGAATCATTGCATAGTATTATGAATAAGTTATTGGAACAAAATGTGCTTACTCTTCCTCCTATAAGGCAAATTGATCCTGCAAAGATTAATTCACCCTATTTTGATAACAAATCTTTTTGTCAATTTCATCATCAACCTGGGCATGATACTGAAAAATGTTTTGCTTTAAAGGGGAAAATTCAAGATTTGATTGATAATAATACTATCTCTGTTTCTGGTGTGAATGATAAAGGCAACAAATCTATAGCTCTTCCTAACCAAAATCTTCAGATTTTTACTGATCCATTGCCTTCTCATACCTCTAATGTGATTGATACTACTGATTCCTCTGTCTCACCTGATGATCTCGTGTCTATGACTCCGAATGTGATTAATTTTGTGGAGCAACAAAAAATCCCTAAAGAACCTTCCATCACATTTGATTCCAGTGAAACTATCAGGGCACCTGATATTCCTTTATATATAGTTGCAAAAGTCAAGAACACACCTTGCCGTGGAGTGCTTATTGATCCTTCTTGTATGGTTAATGTCATTACTGAAGAATTTCTTTTTACTTTGTAATTGAATCAAGTGATCTATGACAAAACAGATGTGATTGTGAAATTATTTGATGCATTTTCTTCTCCTGCAATTGGTTCTATTACATTACCTATTGAGGTCCATAACAAATCCCTTGATGTGAACTTTGCTATTATTCCATCTTCCGAACAATTTCATGTGAAGCTTGGCTATCCTTGGCTATCTTCCATGAAAGCTATTGCTTCTCCTATTCACAAGTGTTTGAAATTTCCCCATAGTGGTGAAGTTGTTACTATCAATCATAGTCTCTTTAAACCAGCTGAAAGAACTTCTAGTGTTCCTATTGATTACTTTTGGCCTAAACAATTCCAATCTCTTCCTCCGCGAAGTGATCATCTTTTCAAATCTTATCAAAAGTGGAAAAAAGATATGATCCTATCTCTAAGTGAACCTAGGACACCCAAACTTTATATTCCTATCATTCTTGAGAAGGAAGTTCTTCCTTTGAAAGATAAAACCAATGTCTTTCCTCAAGAAGATTCCCAACCCATTCCTATGGATGTGACTATGCCTATATCTAATAAACTTCCTAAGAGTAGACCTATACCTCCTCGTTATGATGGACTTGGTCTCCTTCCTAAACCAAATATTCCTCCCTTATATGGAGCAGTTTCTCCTCCTTCCTCTTATGGAGAGAAAAGACCTTCCTCTTCTCTTATTGTTCAACCTAAGAGACCACAACCTAAACACCCAAGTGCTAAGGATGAGAACATTCCTCCTCCTCAATCTCCTAATCTTCCTACTAACACTAGACGAAATCGTTCTGCACATGAACGCCGACGAAAGCGTCGTCTTAGAGCTCAGGCAGCTGCCTCTCAAACTTTGCAATCCCCAAAAACACCTTCAACAAGCATTATTCCATTTTCTCCTCAGTCGACGATTGAGCCGAAATCTCCTAAACATAAGATGCATGATGGTCTTGATCCTGTGTGAGTTAAAGATCCTATTTTTATAAATATTGATGATGATATGGATGAAAATGTTATTCATGATGAAAATATTACTCCTGTTCATTCTGATAGTGAATATGAACTTGTTGATATTGATAACCATTTATCTAATGAATTTTCTAAAGCACTTATCCTAGCTCCTAGACAAGAACACCACGGCTTGGGATATGAACATAGCCCTTGTTTGGATCTTGTGATAGCTCCATCTGCTGTGTTGGATGTTCCTCCTCTAGCGTGTTCCCTACCTTCCCGAAACATTGATCAGCAAGATCGGGGGGTAGATGACGTGCTAGACTAGTTTCATTAGCATAGCAGATTCTCTCCCCCTCTCTTTTGTTACTTCTTCTATATGTTATTCTCATTATTCTATTTGTTGTCCTTAGTGTTGTCTACTTGAGAACGATGCAAAACATTGAGATCTCTTGATCTCTCTCATGTTGACTCAAAATACACATGTGTTCCCTTCTTCTAGGTGACCTTCCTTGATTAGGGAATGAAGAACAATTATGCATACATACATATGATATACATGAATAATCATACAGCATACTAACCCCGAGGAAAGCGAAGTCACCTTGTGCTTTGTGTTTTGTGTCTATTATCCTTGGGTTTATCTCACACTTGGGGGCTAAATCCTTGTGATAACGTGCTCCTTTTCTTTCTCATTTCTTATATGTATCACTACCTTAAAGCAATCACCCCCGGTGAGGCGTGTGCGATCGCTTTAACGTAGGGGGGCATACATCCCGTTCATATCTTTTCAAGATACTTGAAAATTTCTTGGCAAATTTAGCCTTGCCTTGAAAATTTTTGATATCTTTCTTGCATGACTCATAGTGAGGGAACCTTACTACTGACAGTCATGGTTCTCCCTCGTGATCTTCCCTTTTACTTTTTCAATCGAAGTCGTAAGATCCTTAGTCCACTGGGGGCTTGGTGTATCTTGCCTCCTTGACATGGTGAAAGTTTTTCAATGTTCTTTCCTTGTACTTTACCGGAAGTATGAGCGTACGCTTATACTCCCGCTAAAGTGGGGGCTAAATGTAGCGTCCTAAAATTGTGACACTTGCAATTTCGACCACATTTGGGTCTTCACGATGGTGACGCAACACTAAACCTGAATGGAGACCCCAAAACCTGTTTATGACACCAAAAACTGCATTTTTCCAGCACCCTGGCCTGATCCTCCTTGCACCCCGTTGTCCCGGGAGGTGGGACCAGAGCGCCTAGCGCCCTAGTCCTTCAGGACCAGGGCGCCCAGCGCCCTGGTCCCTCAGGACCAGGGCACCCAGCGCCCTGGTCCCTCAGGACCATGGCGCCCAGTGCCCTGGTCCCTGGCCCTATTTTGGGCCCGGTCTCCTATGGAACTTCGGGCCTTTTTGTTTGCAAATTGGAATATAACATTTCCTGGTCGGCCTAAGGTCAGGAAAATCAGTCTTTTAACCCTAATTGGCAAGTATAAAAACTACTTTTCCTCTCCCATTTTGGAGGTCGGAAAGAAAAAGGACATATGTGTACAAGACGTGGAAATGACATTCAAGCATTCAAGCATTCCTTCAAGCAATTGATCATTCTAAGTCTCCATTCAAGGCTAAGTGTTGCATTCAAGACAAGGATTCAACCATTGAAGAGGAGATCACTTATTACATGCTACAACATACAACATACAACAAACAACAACATCTATACCTTCACATATAAGGATACAAACATCCTTACAACAAGGTATTAGTACTTGTTTTACATTACATTTACAGCATTTCTCATTTCTTGGTTAATTCCAAAACCGGGGTTTGACCTAAGGGCAAACCCCTAATCCCTAACCCCCCAATCGTCTTCGCTTTTCTGTGTGTAGGTTGCAGGTATGCGGCTGAAATTGAAGATCTGGAATCCTTGTGCAGAGACGAACAGATCCCCCTTTGTTTTGCGGATTTTTCGGAGGACCGTGTGCACGCCGGGCGCCATCGTCCTGTCAACTTTCGCTCAAATTTGCAGAACAGCACCGTCTCGACATTTTACTGCTAATTCCAGGTCCGCAGCTTCATATCATATTCCTATCTCTGTTTATAAGTGAATCTTTCCTACTTTGCATACATTCCTAGCTCAATCTTTCTATCTACATTCTTTACAAAAGAGGGTATCCTTGCTATCACAACCCTTGAAACTCATATAGAATCCAATCTTGCATTGCGTGGGATTGGATCTTGTGGGTTTCAACCCCTCTTTTGAATGTAAAGTCCCTCCTAAGTGAAAACCATCAACCCTAGTGACTCTCCCTTCTCTCTCCTCGGAGTTGGGGAGGGGAGAACGACTAGGGTTCGATTTTTCCGCTTTACAAGTAGTGCTTTATGTATCTATTTATTATCATACCAAAAGGAAACTTTGTGGGTAAAATCTTGGTAAACCTCATAACAATTTTTGGTTTCTACTCTTTGTTTTTTATTAATGTACCAAGTTTGTACTATTGGTGTCAATGCCCAATAAAATAGTTGGATACATAGATAATGGTCATATTATCTATCTATGGTACATGTGGTAAAACAAGTGTAGAGATATGTTTTAGATGTGATGATGATGATGAGTGGTTGTCATTGATGTCAATATAATTATTGCCATTGATGTTCTTTGCATTGGTGATATGGAATATGTGTTCCTGGAATCTTTGGTGCTCTGGAAGGTGTGTTGGTAGATCAAATGTGTTGATAGTGATTTGGATATCTCTAGTTATCAGATATTGTGTTGATTGATGGTATTCATGTGTATCAAAGTTCCATTATTATTTTTGGTGTATTAAGAAATGAGCTTTTTGGGTCTAGATTGTCCGGAATTCGAGGATGTGTAGTGTCTTTTTGGTGTAGTGTGTGAGTCATGCTTTGGGTCTGGAATTTGTAATGTTTGTAATTTTTTATTTTGTGGTATGGTCTACTTCTCATTCATTCCCACCACTGGAATGATTAATGTTGACCTATTTTAGATCTCTATATTGGCTGACTTGGAAGATTATACTTCCTAGAAGACAGTATATATATGAGGATCATCTGATTATATTTAATATGAAAAAGTGTGACATTGTTTTGAAGATATGTGAGATTGGAAAGGAAATATTTAACTGTTTATGATATGTGAGAGTGTGTTGGTGTCGAGGCACTGAAAGTAATCCGGTTTTTGTAGATTGTGTCTCAGTGGTGGATTCTTTCTTTCTTTCTTTCCTTCTTCTGTAGTGAGCCTTGTTTTGGGCAGTGAGCCCACCTGCAGTGATAATTTTGGTAGTGAGCCACCCTTTGTAAAAAATCACCTTAACTAGTGTTTAATATTGAGAATTAACATTCTTCGTGGTTTTTCCCTTCTTGGGTTTTCCACATCATATCTAGTGTTCATCGTGTGATTTGTTTTATGTTTATGCTTTTCATGTCATATATGTCTTAGTTAATTCTATCAGTTTGGATCCGGATGTGAAAATAATAAAAGTAATTGTTTTAAGTTATCAATTGATTCAACCCCCCTCTCAGTTGCCCAGATATTCAACAAGATAGTCCTCTAGGGTAATAGTTTTTTGATACTTAGGAATGGTAGGATATTTGCCATCTTTCTATATATATATGGCTTTGATGAGAATGCTAAATGTAGGTCAAGTTGTAATATTATTTGTCTATTTATTCCACCAATAGGCAACATTGGAAATTATTGTGTATTGTAGGGTAGCCATCTACTATAAATATTTTATCCATATCTTAAATATACTCTACAATAATCCCTACTCTAGAAAATTGTGGTAATTTGATGTGGGAAATACCTTGTTTGACATTGTATGTTTTTGGTGTTTTTAAATCATTTTCTTTAGGTGGTAGTGGTGTAACTTCTACTCATGCACACCTAAAAAAATCCAAACAATGTGTATTTGTGTCAATGTGGATTCTTTTGATACCTTACATAGGGGTTGGTTTGGGTCCTTGTGTAGTGGTTCTACATATGATCTATATTTAATGTTCAAGGGTATGTGGACTATTTTTTTGTTATTTGCAAAAGAGATTTCCTTATTTATAGAATTTACAATACCATTTCCATTTACAAACCATCTAATACCAAGTAGATCCGAGAATGTATGAAAGTGATCCTCCATCAACACCACCTCAAAATCAACACATTACTTAATACCTTTGATATTGAATTCTACATTCTCACATGCCTAGGGTGTCCATTCTAAAACCATTAGCAAAAATAATATTCATGGGTATTTTAATCAATTTTAGCCTTCCTAACATCTCCCATATTGTAGAAGCTATAATGTTAAGGTTTGCACCTAGATCTACCATGACATATTTGACCTTATGATCATTCAATTGTACATTTACTAGCAAGGGACCATTCTTCCAGTTTTGATCCTATAAAAGTTTATCTACTTGTTTCTACGTGTTCCAATACTTTCCCTATTTCTTTAGCTTCTCTACTAGGTCTTTCTGTCGAGAAATGCTAGCTTGATCCTTTAATATCTATATGTTTTGTTTAGGAAAATAATTTGCTTCCTCCTACAACTGCTACTTTATAGATTGTTTGGCTTGTTTATTTATTTTATCATGTTACTTTTTGTCTTGTCGGAATAATGTTGGTTCTTATTCCTCCTCATCTTCTAGACTAGAGTATTCCTTATATCCTTCTTCTACTGAGAATTTCTTCTTCTTTTTACTAGTATTAGTGCCTTGCCTAATCACTATATTTTCTTTCTTCTTTTTGGTGTTCTTCTTCTTTCTTTCTGTTATCAATTCCTCTCCAGAGTTGTCATCTTATGATGTATCCAAGGTCCATACATACATCTTATGAAAAACTTTTGCACCCTACTATGGTACTCTCAAATCACCTTGGACCCTTTTGTATTTCATCACTCTAGGATGGTTGGTTATTATTTTGATTGATGTAAAATTTCCTAGCCTTTTCACAAGTGAACTTGTATGATATTCTCCTTCATAGAATATACACTTATATTTTCTTGACCTAGTATTTCAATTCATAGTGGCCTATTTTACCATAATTAAAACATGTTGCATCATCACTTCTTATGTTCCCTCAGCCTCCTCTATAGTTAGAGTTCTAGATTTCATCTTGGTAGCCTTGGTTATTCATAGCACAAGAATTCTAGTTGTCCTACTAAGGGGGGATTTGGAATCCTACTTCATCTCTCTCTTCTTGTGTACAATTGTGATTTGAACAACATGCATTTCCTCCATTCTAGATTGGAGGTATATTTCTATGAGACTTTTCTTTGAGATGTAAATCCCACTCTTAATAGTAGGTATGATACATAGAGTTAGGCTTGACTATTCTTGTGGTCACTAATTCATTCTAGACATGTCCTTCTCTATTGCAGTAAGTACACCATATCTAGTTAGCCTCCAGATATTTTGATTTCTTGTTGTATCACCAATTTCTTAACTTTCTCTTGCATATTATCCAAGATTTTTTCTTTCCAGTCTCTCTCTAGTAGCCTCCAAGGTTGGTTCTCTATCTAATAGGCCATTATGATTAAATCACAATAATTATAAAAATTGAGCTTCCATCTAGCTTGACTTTGATTTCTTTGTTTAGTCCAAAAATGAACCATTCAAAAACAAATTCAATTATAGGTTCTTCCAATTTTTTATAGACCTATTTAAAATTTCTATTGTACTCCTTTATTGATGTTGCTCATTGTGTCAGGATTCTCATCTTTTTGAAACTCTCAGTAGAGATTGTCAATGTCCCAAAGTTTATTAAGAATATTTTCTTAACATCATTCAATGCGGTTGCATGTTGGGGGTAATGTTTAACGTACCATTCTAACTCATCCTTTCGCATGGACCCCACAAAGTCCAACAATCTCTCATTATCTTCCCAATTTTCTCCCATTTGGTTTCTAAAATAAAGTAGTATTCTACTGTGTTAGTGATTTTGGTACCAAATGCCAAAATTCTAATGACTGTCTTGATTATGCTAAAGATTATTTTGGGTTTGTGTAGTGTTTGATAAGTTCTTACCAATTTACTTATAGTTAGTATTTGCTAATTTTCTTCTCTTACTAAATTATTATTTTGAGGTTTCTCTTCTCTTCCTTGTCTCTTTCTAATTGTATGTCAAATTATTCTTCTCCTAATATCTCACTTCATAGTATTTCTTGCTCACTTCTTGCTACTATTTTCTTTTGCTCTTCTTCTTTCTTCTATATCTTTGTGGTGTCTTTTCTTTCTCAATTCTTCTACTTTTTGTATTTGGAAAGGGATGCACCTTGTTTGGGGTGCTATTCCATTTCAAGACTTCATTTTACTCCTTGGTTTGTAAAAGACATGTTACTTGGTCACACCTCTTTATTTAGTCCTTGCTTATCATCTTCTTTTAATCTTATACTTAAATTTACTACTCTAATTTCCAAATAGTCATCATTCAAAGATGTGATTCTTTCTAGATTTTACAAGAACTCCTTTAACGTATCATCCAAATTGATCATGATAATGGTAAGATCCTTCTTGGGGTTTTGTGGTAGGGCGTGAGCCATATTCCTACTACTTGACCCTAATAATAATTTTTTCCTTCCTTCATACCCTTCAAAGGCTATTTGTATAGTATTCACTAACCCTTGTATTTTTTCAAATTATGAATTTATGTTTTTTGGGTATCCTCTTCTCTAATTTATATCCTTTTCCTCTCCTTTCAATGGCACCTGCAGTGATGTGCTCAATAACAACCTCATTTATGCATTCATTCCTCATTCTAAATCTTTCTTCCCTTTCCATTGTTTGTCTTAGTATTCTTTCCACTCCAATACAACTAGTCATTTTCTTTACCTTTCTTTCTTAAAATTTCTCCTTGATCTATCTTTGGTTCTTATTTTCACCTTTTACCATGAGTTTGTAGGATTTGGTGTTATATTAAATGCATATATTACATTCCATGGTGGTTATTCATTTGGTTTTTTTGATAGCCACATCCCTTCATGTCTGTCTTCTTTGGACCATTTCCCCCTTTTCATTTCCCATCCCCTTGGCACCTAACCCCCTCTCACAAGGTAGAAGTCAAGAAGACAAAATTTTGCCAATAATATTCTTATTTTTAATTCTTGCTTTCCTTTTTATCTAGTAATTGATTTAGAGTTTAAAATTTCTCCCCGAAAAATATCACAATAAAATATAACTAAGGTTCCAAATTTAGAACCAATGTTAGCAAGAAATATGAAGGAGATAGGCTAGAGTTCTATTCCTAAAGGATTTTTGTAGCTCTAGTCCTAGAACCATGGATTTGGTCATATTGGGGCAGCAAATAGATTATTATGGAACCTACTTTAGTATTGAATCCAAAAGAAATAACACAAACATGGATTATAACCATAATCATAATTTACATTCGTGTGTCAATATTGTAAGTACATTCCTTATTCTCCATTGTGTCTTTTATCTCTTATCTCTATAGCTTATCTTTTTATTCTTTATCCTCCATTTTGGTGAGTCTAGACACTTTCCTATACCTATATTTGTGAATAGGGATGCAATGTATCCCTTTACTAATATCCTATCTTCCAATATATATGTTTTAGAACCTCTTTTCTAGATTACACTGGGTTATATCTCTTTACTAGTGATTGTGTCCTATTTTCTAGTCAGGACTGACCTACACATTTCATTAAAAATAAGAATTGGGGCTTAACTGAGGTGAATGTAGATTTCTCCTAATACTTAAAGCTAGTATTTAACTTCTTCCTAATTTTATTAGAAAGAAGATTTTGGTAGTTATGTAGTTAGGAGTTAGGAAATTAGGATCGAGAAAATGTTTTTTGTATTTTATTTGTAATAAGATGACGGTGGCCTATGTGCTTGCATGTAGGGCCAATGGAGCTTGATGTACTCTAAATATGGGAAGGTTTATGGGCATTTATGAATTTTTTTTTGAATTATAAAATGCATATTTCTTTCTTATGTTCGATTTTGTATTGATTTTTTTGCAAGGTTGGATAATCCATTCCAAACCCTCCATCATTGATTGCATCAAGTGGTATTAAAGTGATATTTGAATCCTTTGGAAGTGTGTGTTCTAGAATACCTTGGTGTGGATAGATCAAACTCAAGGAAAATTATGATTGTTGTCAATCGAGTGACAAATTGAGGTAGTTATAATCTCGACATGGGGGGATTAACTTAGTGAACCTAGGTTATATCTAAATAATCCCCCTATTTTGAAAAAATATTGTCATAAATGTTATAACCAACTCTACATAACCCAAGAATTTTTGACTTTTTTTTTTAAATTTATTTAATCATTTATGTTTGATTCAATCACATACTCTAGGCATCTATCCAATTGGATTAGGCATTCATCCATCCAGGATGAGCATCTAACCATACAGGTTAGGTATTTGTCCATACGGGGCAGGGGGCTTCTTCTATCCAATACGAGATAGGCATCTACCCAAACAGGGTAGGCATCTATCCAACTTGGGAGAGGAGGTTCTCTAGCTAGATACTTAAACCCATCAGGACCATCCAGGTCCTGAGTCACTCACTAAGTACTACACTCCTCTACTAGGAGTGCACCGAGGTCGTCATCCTTAGAAGCAATTAAAATAACATAATGCAAGATTGAATTTTTCCTCGTAATTTCGCCTAAAGCCTCATAAAGTCTAGCGAATCCATACGAGATTCCTTCCGAGTATGTGTTGAATTACTTTTTCCTTTATTTCCCTTATCTTTCAATTATGAGACTTTGCAATCCATCTACTTTACCAAATCCTAGACCCCATCCCTCAATGCCTGAGTACTAGGGATAACTCTGTCCCTAGACTATCTACATACTCGTTTCGACATGAGATCAAGGCATAAAGTATGTAGCTTTGTTTTCTAATCTATGGTTTAACGTAAACTATTTTGGTGGGTACATAACCCTTTCTAGGGTCAATGTCCCAAATAATTTCCCTGCGGTTGCTACCCACAATGGTAGCTTTAGCAAAGGCTCAAGGTGGCCTATTGCTTGCGGCCTAAAACAACTAAGTCCTAATACTTATCATAAGCATCACCCTTGACCCAATTACCAATCATCAACAATCATCAAGATTAAGCCAAGTTTCTAAAAGAATTTCACTCAATCAACCCTAAAGGGGTTTTCAAAGGTTTAACTAGCGGATGTAAATTCATTAAAGGATTATCTTATTAGATTATCGATCCAAGGGGGATTACCTGCCCCTTGGATTTTAACTTCCATGTGACCCTTATTATTCTCCGACGATTTATAGGGATGATGACACAGGCGTCGTTGATGTAGCTTTATTAGGCATTAGGTGCAGTAGCTCAACACAACAACATTACCCGTAAGCGTGACCCAAAGGCACCGTAGATACCAAATGCTACTAAGTTTTCTTGTTTCCAACTCCTCTTGTTTAGTTTTTTTTCCTTTTAAGAACTAAACTAAAATGCTTGGTAATATTAAAATGAACATTACTCTAATGTAATTGAGATCATTTTGCAAGAATTAAATAATTGGGAAAAAAATTAACTTGTGAACTAATTCTACAAATAGAGAAAGGAGAATTACTTGAAAATAACAACTTACAACTACTAGGTGATCAATAATCACAAGGGAGAACTATCATCTAGTTCTTGAAATGTAACATCGATTCCCAAACTAGTTTGGTAACATCTTATGTACAAGGTGTAACTTAGATAAAAGAAACTTGCATGATAAAAGAAAATTTGTGTGGCATTATTAAATGTAACTTGTATGGAAAAGTAAAGACATGGAGGTTAAAGTTCATTTTCTAAACATGATTACTTGGAAAATAAAAGTGCACTAGGATCTTTGAGTAACTAAATTTGTAGATTATAATCGTAGAAATAGAATGAACCATCTAATCAAATAAATCTATTTAGATGAATCTATTTGGAAGTCAATCTATAATTTAACCCATAAGATATCCTTAGCACAATTTCCTAATCCTTCTACAGTTTGTCGCAATCACTTGGCTAGGTAAATCTCCAACTTCTATTCCCTTTGATAATCCAAGTTTAATGAAGAAAGAATTCGAAATTTATATTAATAAACTTTTTATTTTATTTTATTTTATTTCATTTACCCATGAACAATACAAATCCAATTTATATTTTAAAATTTGTTTAAATTAAAACAAAACTTATTATTATTAAACAAATCAAATTTTCATATCATATCATTCATAAATATACATATATATATATAATACTCACCAACACATAAATTTATGTTTATAAATTTTAAATTTCTTTTGTTTTCAAAAAGAATGGTAATGGAGGGGAGAGTGGGATATATATATATATATATATATATATATATATATATATATATATATATATATATATATATATATATATATATATATATATATATAATTACATTTTTTTTATTTTTTTTTATTTTTATTTTTTCTAAGTTTGGGAAAAAAGAAAGATTAACAAGGAAGGACTCATAAGGAAAAATGTGCACAGATAGACAAATAAAAGTGTATATATTTTAATATTTGTATATTCACAGATAACATGCTTATTTACTCTTGGGACAGTTCTGCAGGGAGACAAGATTATTCACAGGATCGAATAACAAGACATACTACTCAGAGAGATAAATCAACTGATTATGTTTTCAAGAGGGATATATATATATATATATATATATAAAATTTACAGAGGGACATTTCATTGAGAAACTTTGAGAAAAAAATAAACATCTACAAAGAGAGATTGTTCAAAAGATTTCATAGAGAGGAATTGCTTGAAAATATTTCCACAAAGAGAAATTGTTTTCAAAAGATTTACATAGAGAGGAATTGTTTCAAGGATTTTCACAAAGAGGAGTTGTTTCAAAATATCTTCACAGAGAGGCAAACAAATTCAGAAAATTAAACATTCACAGGAGTAATGTAAGAGAATTTTTTTTTGTTTCCAAATCTGAAAAAAATTGTCATTTCATTTTATCCTAATGTGTATTTCATTTCTTACTTTCTCTACAATTTGAACTAAGAATGAATCAAGGGAAAAGATTTTATGAGAATTCTGGAAAACAAATCTATCATATATAATTCTCTCTTTTTGGGGGGAATAAAGAAAGGATTTGAAGATTGCCAAAAAAAAAAAAAGTTCTTGATTTTGACAGAACATAAAAGTGGGTGAATGAAATTCCTTTTTTGCAAATTACATAAAATCTACTACATGCATAAATGGAAGAAGAAAGGGTTTCCCCTTTCACAATTTTGCTATATATTGTGCCATACTTGTAAAATAAAAATAAAAATAATTAAAATTAATACAACAAATCCATCCCTTTTCCTTTGAAAGAAAATATACAAGGAGACAAGAATGGAACCTGGATTATTTGCGGATGAAGAAAAAAAGAAATTTTGTTGAAGCCTCTCATATTCGCTCAGTTGATTTTCTTTAATCTTCCCTTGTATCTTGATAAGATCCCCTTCAAAACTTGGAAAATCTATCTGCTACAAAACAATTTCATACAATATTTTCCTACTACTAACATATTTGCAAGAATTTAAGAAAATTACTTTTCATCAAAATGCCATAGCCTCTTTTTTGAAAGTTAGCCTACATTGTATAGACAAGATACACCAATTCCATTATGAGGAGAATTAACTGAAAATAAGGATTCTTTTCCCAAATTATCCTCATGCAAAATTGATTGATAAGATAGTGGAGGAGTTACATGCAAGTTTATGGAAATTGAGGATTCCCTCTAGAAGTTTCCAATTCCTCCTATGACATGTGTTTATTTGAATTTTGAGAGATTAAATAATTCTCATTTAAATTATATTTTCAAGTGTGTATGTGAGTCCATTATTTAATCTTTTTATTATAATAACTATTCAACCATATTCAATAAACTCAAACAATAAAATGATATAATAGAAATAACAATAGTAGTAGAAAAATCAAAATGGTAAAGGAGGGTTATGTCATCCTTACCCCCTTAAACTGTGCATCATCCCTGCACTTATTCAATGTAAAAGATTCTATAGCTCATGATCAGTATAAAATAAAAAAGGAAACAACTCTTGCATTTCACTAGTATCTTCCCATGTAGCATTATTTTCGTCATACTAATTCCATTGTACTTTGCATTGATCAACCTCTCTGTTGCACAATTGGTACGGGCACCTCTCCAAGTTTCAGAATGACTCTATCATTATTCCCCCCATTTCTAAGATCTATAAGGCATCCCAATTCAAGATATGTTTCTCATTAGGCACATACTTTTTATGAAGAGATACATGGAAGACATCATGGTTTCGGCTCAATTGGGGAGGTAAGGCCAACCGCTATGCAGTTGGATTAATCCTTTTCAATATCTCAAAAGGCCCAACATAATGAGGTGAAAGCTTAGTCTTTTTACCAAACCTTATGGAACTCTTGTGTGGCCTAACCCTTAGGAAGACTTTTTCTCCCACCTCAAACTCCCTTGGTGTCCTATTCTTGTCTGCATAGCTCTTCTGCCTATCTGAGGCTTCCTTCAATATTTTTCTAATCTCCTTAGTTTTCCTTTCCATTTCCTTCAACATATATGGGTCAATTATTACTCTATCCTCGAGACTGTCCCAATTCAAAGGTGTTCAACATGGCCTACCATATAATGCTTCAAAGGGTGCCATTCCCAAGGATGTTTGAAAAGTGTTATTGTAAGTGAATTCTACTAGAGGTAGGTACTCTTCCCATTTCTTTTGTTGGTCCATGCAGTACATGTGAAGTAGGTCTTCCAAAATCTTATTTGCCCTTTCTATTTGACCATCAGTTTTAGGATGATATACGGTACCTAAATACAGTTGAGTTACCAAAGCTGATTAAAGAGTTGTCCAAAACCTTGAAGTAAATCTAGCATCTCTATCTGATGTAATTTTCTCTGGCATCCCATGCAACCTAAATATTTCCTTAACAAAGCGCCTTGCCAAAGTACGTGCATCATCCAAAAAAATCTCTAGTATAAAGTGTGTCACCTTTGTGAGTTTGTTGATTACTACCATTATTGTATCATGCCTAGAGGGTGACATGGGCAACTCTTGCACAAAATCCATGCTAATAACCTGCCACTTGTGTTGAGGTACATCATGTAACTATAATAGTCTAGATGGATGTCTATGCTATGCCTTTATCCTTTGACACTCCAAACATTTAGCTGCATACTGAACTATGCCATTCTTCATCTCTTACCAAAAGTATAGCTTATTTAGGTCTTCATAAAGTTTATTAACCCTTGAGTTCCCTAAGTAAGGGGTATTATGGGCCTCAGATAAGACTATCTTCCTTAAGTCCCCTGAATTTGGAACATAGATTTTATTATTGTACCTTAGCAACCCTTCTTCATCTAACGTATTGTTGGCATTTCAATAGAAGGAGATTGTTGATATTCATTAAGGATATTGAGAAGGTTGTTGAAGATTATTTGATATAACTGAAAAAGGATGATAACTATCTTTATAACATTATTTTGTCATTGATGTCAAGAAATTGATTTCTTGATTCAATATGATGTTGCCATATCTTGAGAGGATTGATTTGAAGAGAATTAAGATGTCAGTAAAAGACACATAAAGAATGTGATAAGAAAGGGGAGAAATAAGACATTCAATGGGCAACTATTACCGAGTTAGACAATGATGAGATCATGATTTTTAGATTGTTTTGATATCCTACATATGTTGTTGATTGTAAGGTTAATACTATACTATGTCACCGAGCAAAGAACCTAGTCGGTAAACCCTAAGGTTATCGATATCGGTTAATGAAGGCAGAATGTCTACCGAGTAAAGTTTAGTATTTACCGAGTTGCAACCGAGTTATGACAGATCACATTGGATGAATAAAAGCATTATTTAATGAAGGATGCTAATGAGCTGGAGATATATAAATGATTGGTATGTCGCGCATGAAGTTTGTTAAGGATCTATGGCTATGGAAAATTAGGAGGAAGATCTATAGTGCAGATTGAACCACAATAACCTTGTGCAAGTTCCAAGAAAGGAATGCAAGTCCCTAGGCAAGGTGAAACATTTTCAGATCTGATGGCTAAGATTGATCATGGGAAATGTGATCAAGGAGATTCAGCGGTTAGAAAATTGTTTATAAATAAGGAATTGTTGATGAACAATGCATGCAAGCAAGTGTAAGCATAGGGATGCTACATAGTGATTACCGAGCACAGAAACTTGAAGACCTGTTTTGTATAACAGAGTAAGGAGCCCAACAGAGGGACAAGATAAGTCCTATGACAAGATTGTTTTGAGAAAATAAGAATCTTCTTTAGCATTTTAGATGTGAAGTTGCAAATATATTTGTATTACTATTATTTTGTAAGTGACAAAAAATCTCTTAACCGAGTGGACTTAACAGTCTTATTTGTAAACCCTCTAGCAAGGTAACAATCTAAATGAGTGTTTGAAATCCTTTGACAAGGTCACTTCTAACAAACTAAAGATCTTAACAGATCTGAAGGAAATCCCTTAACCGGGTCACATCTAGCAATGTGTTTGTAATCTTTAACAGGATTTGCTTTTAACCGAGCATACTCTAGAAGAGTATATTTCTTAGTGGGTCTGAAATCCCACAGTGGTTTTTTCCTATTTGGGTCTCCACTTTAAATCTGGTGTTATATGTGTTATGATGATTATGTGTTTATGAGTTAGCATGTTTAGCAGTTTTTGATTATATTGCTGAAGTATAAGTTATCGAGGTTGAATCTGTTGATTTTATTGAAGATTAAATTTGTATGATTCACCCCCCCCCCTCTCATCTTGTTAGCTATTGGCATCAGAACTTTACAATTGGTATTAGAGCTTTGGACTCTAGAAGAAAAGTTTAAAGGTACTTGAGGCAAAGATCCAAAGATGTATAAAAGGGATGCACCGAACCTGAACAAGTCAAGTTTCTCCACATGGCAGAAAATGATGAAGTTGCATTTATCAGGAGTTGGAGAATATGCAACATATTATTTGGAGAATGATTACATACCACCAAGCACCAAACCGATGACCTTGGAAGAGATAAAGGCAAAGCAAGAACATATTCAAGCTATGATTGAAATAACATCAGCATTGACCGACTCATAAATTAATGATCTAGAAGGATGTAATGATGCAAAAGCAATGTGGACTAAGCTTATATCTGTGTATGGCGGTGATGAACATGTTTAAAGAGAAAAAGTAGAGGAGAATGAATGAAGGTGAGAACATAACCCAATATAGTACAAGGTTAAAGGAGACTATCAATCAAATCAAAGGAGAAGGAGGGACTATTGAAGAAAATGATGTAACAAGTAAGTTGTTGAGAACCCTTCTACCTTCTTATGCTATTCGAGTCTCTACAATCAATGAATTGAGGTTTGTACCTAACATGCCAATTTATTTGGATGCTACTATTGGTAAGCTACATGCATTTGAGTTAAGTAATTTTGATAATAGTGGGTCTTTGGTAAATAAAGTAGAATCTGCATTCAGTTCTTTTAATATTGGTGAATCCGATGATTACAATGATAGAATGAGTAAGTACTCTGAAGGGAATCACAATGGAGCAAGTGAAAGATTTCGTAAGAACATGGAAGAAGTACACAAACTGTATGAGGAAATCAAGAAGCAAGAAGAGTTTGAAGCATTATTAGCCAGAAGGTTACCGAGAGAAAAAGGTAAGTATAAAGGAAAGATACCTTTAAAATGTTTCAATTGTGATAAAATAGGACATATGGCTTCTAACTGCCCTGACAAAGAATCTAGTGAAAAGAGAGAATACCGAGATAACAGGAAGAAAGATAACCAAAATAGAGGACACCGAGACTTCAGAAGGAGAGATAGAAAGACATGTCTAGTAGCTGATGAGGAATCCAACGATGATAAATCTAATGAAACTGATACTGAGGAAGTTGTTTATGTGGCTATTAAAGATAGATCTGATGAAGAAAGGTATGAAGAAAAAGCCCTAATATCTCACATAAATAATAATGATTCTTGGATCATAGACAGTGGACGCTTACATCACATGACAGGTGATAAACACAAGTTTTTTAAATTATAAGACTATGATGGAGGCTATGTAAGATTTGGTAATGATGAACCATGTCTGGTGAAAGGTAAAGAATCTATAACACTTCTTGCCAATGCTAAATGTGATGATGTATACTGGTTTGAAGGTTTGAAATACAATTTGTTGAGTGTAGCACAACTAAACAATACAGGATACCGAATAGAATTTCAAAAAGGAATTGTCAAAGTTCATGACAAGCATGGAAAGTTAGCTGCTACCAGGACACAAACAAAAGGTAATACATTTAATCTTGACTCAACTCGGAACAAGTGTCTTTATGCTAAGATAGATGATACCTGGTTATGGCATAAAACATTTTGTCATGTAAATTTTGATAATCTGATCAAAATAAGTAAGAAGCACCGAGTAAGAGGTCTATCGAGTCTAGAAAAACCTGAGAATGCTATGTGCCGAGGATGCCAGATGGGAAAGATGACAAGATCAAGCTTTACAAGTAAGTCCTACACTTCTAAAGGAATTTTAGATCTAGTACACACTGATCTTTGTGGTCCCATGAAAGTTCAAAGTTATTATGGTGATAAATATTTCATATTATTTGTGGAAGATTACTCAAGGATGATGTCAGTCATGTTTTTAAAAGAAAAATCAAAAGCTTTTCAAATGTTTAAATGGTACAAGGCAAGAGTTGAAAATGAAACAGGAAGACAGCTGAAATGTCTTAGATCTACTAGAGGAGGAGAATTCACTTCTGATGAATTTAACTTATTCTGCAATGATCATGGTATAAAAAGGCAAGTGTCTGCACCAAGAACACCATAGCAAAATGGGATAGCCAAGAGAAGAAACAGATCAATTGTAGATTGTGCCAAAACCCTGATGATAGAAAAGAGGGTACCTCAAACACTTTGGAGAGAAGCAATCAACACTATAGTTTACACCCTGAACCGAGTTCAACTGAAGAAAGGAACTATGAAGACACCATATAAAATCTGGTATGACAAGAAACCTAATGTAAGTTATTTTAAAATCTTTGGAAGTAGATGCTATGTTCACAAAGATGATAGAAATGGAAAGTTTGATCAAAAAAGTGAAGAAGGAACATTTCTTGGTTATTATTCTAGAAGTAAAGTATTTAAATGTCTGATCAAATCATCTAACAAAATAGTAGAAAGTGCAAATGTGAAAATTGATGAATTTGCAGAAAGAAATGATGAAGGAAATTCCAAAGAACCAGAAGATTATGAAGAATTTGTTTATGTTCAACCGAGAAGTCCTACCGAGAAAGCTACTGAAGAAAATGAAGATAATGTCCAGTTATTGAGTGATGAAGAAGATCATACAGAGCCTACTAAGCCTATATTAGCCAAATATGTCAGAAGACATCATGCATCAAGTCGGATTATAGGAGATAAGGATGATCCAGTGATGACAAGGAACAAACTAAGACAGAACACATGTCTGATATCTGAATTTGAACTGAGAATAGTAAAAGAGGCATTTAATAGTGAAGATTGGGTAAATGCTATGACAGAAGAGATTGATCAAATCAAGAAGAATGACACATGGACACTGAACCCAAGACCGAAGGACAAAAATGTAATTGGTACTAAGTGGATTTTCAGAAACAAGCTAAATGAAAAAGGTGAGGTCATTCGTAACAAAGCAAGACTAGTTTGCAAAGGTTATGCTCAAGAAGAAGGAATAGATTATGGTGAGACTTTTGCACCTGTGGCTAGACTTGAGGGAGTAAGAACATTGTCGGCATATGCTACTTTCAAAAATTTCAAGGTATATCAAATGGATGTTAAATCTACATTTTTGAATGGTATACTAGAAGAAGAAGTTTATATTGAACAACCTAAAGGATTTGTTGAAGACAAGAGTAAAGATCAGGTATGTAAATTAAACAAATTTTTATATGGTCTGAAACAAGCACCTAGAGCATGGTATGAAAGATTGCACTCTTATTTGATCAAGATTGGTTTTATAAGGACAAGTGAAAACAACAATATGTACATGAAGAATGATGAGGACAATGGAATACTGATCTCAGCCATATTTGTTGATGATATTATTTTTTGTGGTAATGACTCCTTATGCAAAAACTTTGGAAATGAAGTGTGCAAAGAATTTGAGATGTCACTAATCGGTGAGATAAAGTATTTTTTAGGTTTACAGATACTGCAAATGAAAGATGAGATTTTCATTACTCAATCCAAGTACATAAAGGAAATCTTGAAGAAATTTGTTATGGAGGATTCTAAACTTGTAAGTACTCCTATGACTACCAACTGTAAACTATCAAAGAATGATGAATATGCATCTATTGATGAGACACTTTACCAATCTATGATTGGAAAGTTGCAATATGTTGTGCACAGTAGACCAGATATAACACATGCAGTAGGTATTGTTGCAAGATTCTCTGCAGATCCCAAGGAAACCCATATGACAACAATCAAGAGAATTTTTAGATACCTAAGAGGAATGAAAGATTATGGCTTAGTATATGAAAAGAAGAATGATTTTGATTTAAAAGTTTATACTAATGCTGATTGGGCGGGCAACATAGATGATAGGAAAAGCATAAGTGGTGGAGCTTTCTTTTTAGGAGAAAGACTAGTGAGTTGGCTTAGCAAGAAACAAGGATGTATTTCACAGTCAACAACAAAAGCTGAATATGTTGCTACAACATTGAATTGTACCAATATAGCATGGATCAAGCAACTATTAGAAGGTATAAATGAAAAGGTTACTGAGCTAGTAACTATATTTTGTGATAATACTAGTGCCATTAACATTTCAAAGAATCCGGGAATGCACTCTAAGACAAAGCATATATCTATAAAGTATCATTATCTCAAAGAAGAAGTTCAAGAGAAGAAAGTTGTGCTAGAATATATCAGTTCAAAGGAGCAATTAGCAGACATCTTCACAAAGCCATTGCCAAGGGACACTTTTGAGTATCTTAGAAGCAAGTTAGGGGTCCTACCCCTATCTTCTACTCATTGACAGAGTTCGGTGAAAGCATCAATTCGATAAATCTATAGAATATTATGTGTGGATTGATGCTGCTTTACGCACTTTAGAAGGTTTTCTAAAGGTGTGCAGGGAATAGTGAATAGAGACAAGTTGCTCTGACCAAGACTGAGATGATACACAACAAGGCAAATCACTTCACAGGGGAAGAAATCATGATTTAGTTCTTTTACTTTTTGGCATTGTTGTCAAAGGGGGAGAAGACTTATGGTAAAATAACAGATGAAAATAACAGAAGACTAATGACAGGGGGAGAAGATTAAAAAGGGAGAAGACTTCAGGAGAAGTCTAATAGCAATCTGAATCCGATTCAATTTGAATATGTTGTTGGTATTACCATTTAAATGTTGGTTTTGCCATGAATGCCAAAGGGGGAGATTGTTGGCATTTCAATAGAAGGAGATTGTTGATATTCATTAAGGATATTGAGAAGGTTGTTGAAGATTATTTGATATAACTGAAAAAAGGATGATAACTATCTTTATAACATTATTTTGACATTGATGTCAAGAAATCGATTTCCTGATTCAGTATGATGTTGCCATATCTTGAGAAGATTGATTTGAAGAGAATTAAGATGTCGGTAAAAGACACAGAAAGAATGTGATAAGAAAGGGGAGAAATAAGACATTCAATGGGCAACTATTACTGAGTTAGACAATGATGAGATCATGATTTTTAGATTGTTTTGATATCCTACATATGTTGTTGATTGTAAGGTTAATACTCTACTATGTCACCGAGCAAAGAACCTAGTCGGTAAACCCTAAGGTTATCGATATTGGTTAATAAAGGCAGAATGTCTACTGAGTAAAGTTTAGTATTTACCAAGTTGCAACCGAGTTATGATAGATCGCATTGGATGAATAAAAGCATTATTTAATGAAGGATGCTGATGAGCTGGAAATGTATAAATGATTGGTATGTCACGCATGAAGTTTGTTAAGGATCTATGGCTATGGAAAATCAGGAGGAAGATCTACAATGTAGGTTGAACCACAATAACCTTGTGCAAGTTCCAAGAAAGGAATGCAAGTCCCTAGGCAGGGTAAAACATTTTCAGATCGAAGGATACATTGAACCTGGTCAAGTTTGAAGATCTAACAGCTAAGATTGATCATGGGAAATGTGATCAAGGAGATTCAGCGGTTAGCAAATTGTTTATAAATAAGGAATTGTTGATGAACAATGCATGTAGGCAAGTGTAAGCACAGGGATGCTACATAGTGATTACCGAGCACAGAAGCTTGAAACACAAGTATAAACATAATAAGTGCATTTACACAACATGCATGATAACACAAGTGGAAGACTTACACCAGAATTCCTTAAGGGTTACCAACGAAGAATTAAAACCAAAAGATAAATACCGCAATTAAGGTTAATCCAATAATCCATCATTAACCCAATGATCACAAGAAGCCATTAGCAATAACAGATTACACCATTGAAAGATTGAAAGGATACATTATAATTCCACTTCAATAAGCATTTACACATATCATAAAGGAAACTGATAAAAACATCCCATACATAGGATTACATTTCTCTTCCAATACATAGCTTCTCAATATACATATAAAGATACAACTTAACCAATAACAAGGTTACAAAAGATCATGATACAATGACCACAAAGGTCTCCAAAGAATAATAATCTCCAAACATGAGATAAGCATGAGCCACGATCCACAAAAACACCTATGAAGACAATCCTTGCATGAAGGTATGAACAAGAACATCCAATGGGAAGTGGCACTACCACCCAACCATGTAATTCCCAAAATGGAATCACCCCACTATGCTAGGAGATAGCTAAGGACCCTCAAGCAAGCAAAAGCATGACATGGTCGAAAAACAATATGACTCCATGACAACACACAAAGACTCCACAATAATCTAGGTGACTCAACATCACAAATACACAAGTGACTTGATATCACAAAACACAAGTGAACCAGCATCACACACACAAGTGAACCTAAAGAGAGAGTGTCATCGCATAGCTTGATGGTTACCTCAGTAGGCCCTCACAGGTCCCGACTCTCTATCCTGGTAACCTCTCTTGAACCTCTGGCTCCAACTAAGTCTCATGCGGACCCTTCCAGCCTTTCATGAAGACAAGGTGGTCAGCTTGCCATTCCAGGCCTTCTCACTATATTATGAGCCTCAATACAAGAACTCACCTATGCGTGAGGTACAATATCTTTATTAATGTTATGATCTACCCACCTAATCAATTAATTAGATTATCACTTATTATCCGACTTTCATTGGGTCATACTGCCTAACACTTTGGGTGCAACCACCAAGCGAAAGCCACTCTCTCAAAGGACACTAAACAAACATGGTCACTCCCCGAGGACACTATGGAAAAGTAGACAACCATAACACCACTATCCAAAACAAGTGGTCAAACAATGACATACTGACTCTTGGCTAACCATAAGGCAAACAAACTACATGGTTAAGACAACAAAGCCATCATAAATCACTTAGTCAAATGTACCAAATATGCCACCACATGATGACTGAACCACAGACCAGAAATAACACAATATACACTTGCAAGGACAGCTAATTCACTAAGTCTGCACTTAGACAATCTTTGAGAAAATCAGCACCATAAGTACTTGCAACATCATTAAAGGATTTGCTGGAAAGGAAGAGCCTTGTTGACACTAGCGATAAAACCCTCTCGGATACCGTTACCAAAATTGGTAAAATTGAGGAGTGTCTGAAGAACATTGCTGAACAGAGCCTAAGTATCCTGAAGATCTCAACTAACAACACCCATACCCTCATTAGCCAACTGGATGAAGAAAAGGAAATCTAGGACATAGACCTAGAAGCTGAAGGAACAGGGGAAGCTCAAGGTCCCAAAACCCGCACTAGAGGCAAGAGGAAGGAAAAGAAACCGAAGAAGGATCTGGAAGACCTAAAAGTTGTTGGGGCCACCTACGATGAGCTGGTGATTAAGGTGGCAGATTTGCTGAAGAAAATTACTGTGTAGTACCTTCTCTGTTTCTTTATTGTTTTTTGTTGTTAAGCTGTTCTTTCTGTCTGCAGGTCTTTTGGCCAGTCTTTTTGTATGCGGACTTTAAAGCATTGTTCTTCTTAGTGCTTTTTCTCTATCTATGTTATAAAGGTTTCGGGTCCTGAAAACCTGTTTTTTAATTAATCAGAACATCATTGATTGAAAATTAAATAAAACACTCTTTCATGACATTCACACCTCATTCAATTTCCAAATCAATATTCCATCAACAATCAAATTCACGTCAAATACTCATCCGAATAAAAACATGAATTTTACAACAAGCATTTAATTCATTTCCAGAATATATCCAAATTAACCAATTTGAATTCCTAATTCATTCTTTGATTTCCATAGATAAATTTATTAAACTACATAATAAAAATCACTTGGAAAATCACCATTTTCATTCAACACTAAAACCACTTTAAAATATATTTCATTTTATAAAAATTAACTTCATTGCATAAACCGGTTTGTACCTGTAAGGGTACAAGGTCAAGCGGGGTCAAGCCAACTCGTGGTAGTGTTGTTGCCAAGGCAGCAGACACTAACTGCTGGTAGTATAGCTACCACTGGTAACAACCCTACCGATTGGTAGCAGCCGCTACCAACCAATTGCGGTACTGCCAACCGGTAGTACCACTACCGCTAGTAGTAGCTGCTACTAACCAATAGCACTACTACCAACTGGTAGTGGTATTGCCAATCGGTAGTACTGCTACCTATGGGTAGCAGACACTACTGACCTGCATGGTGGGAATAGCCCACCATGGGGTAAGATAAGGTCATCAATAAGAAAATAAAACACATGCCATCCAACGCATTCAAAACCCAATAAGCCACAAAATCATTTAACACAAGAAACGATTCATTTCTAGGTATTTCACAGGCACACACACAGAATGCCAAATCCAAAATTCAAAGGGATATTTACCAATAAGGCAAATGGTGAAATAAAACCCCACAAGGACTCCAAATCTTGGGCAACTAGATACTAGAAAGCACACAACAAGCTAAATCTAGTTAATTGTTTTTCAAATGGAAGAGGCAAACCAAGAAGTTGATTTTTAGAATAAATAACAAACAACAAATAGAGAAATGAACCATTTCTTTCTTATATGCAACCATATGATGAGAACTTCACAAAATCAACAATAACAGACATCCCTTCTTCCAATCCAAACATTTCACAAGAATCTGCAGACAGATTTGCATTTTTAAACACACAGGAAGAAACTGAAATATTTAAAAATCAAATTTCAAAACAAAAAGAGAACCTCCAACCTTGAAGCAATAGCAAGTAAAGAGATGAAGAATTTCCAGTCTTGCAAACCAAGTCAAATTTCCAGCTCCTCTAGGAAGTTTTCCAGAATTTCTCTCAAAAAATTCCCCTCTTCCTTCTTCCCGTGAATCCCCTTAGAAATAGAATGAAAATTATGTTTTAACCTAAACTTTCTAGGTTAAAAGTTATTTCATCCAATCAGATTTTAAAATATTTTAAAAAGTTCAAAAGCAATCAGATTTTCTCTTTTTCCAAAAACAATTCCTTTCCAACAATTAAAATGAAAAAGTTAAATAGAAAGGTAAAAAGAAAAGCTTTTTATTTTATTTTCTATTTTCCAAAATACTTTCTTTCAACATAAGCATATATCATTTAAATGGCTAGGCAATTATTTATTTCCTTCCACAAAATATATTAATGCAACTTTACACAATAAAATAAGCCATTTAACCATTTAATCTAGCAAATCAATAATCACAAAACATAATAATTAACTAATTACGCCAACATAAGGTAGCATCATCCATTTAATCAAATAACCATTTAAATAAATGGAAGAACGCAAAACAAAGGATGATCAAATGATGACTCACAAATGACCAAACCAAAGCACCATGACTCGCATACTAGCCAGACGAGAAAGGAAACCGACTGACAACACTCACACGGGTGTAACTGTGGTCAAGCTAGGGCCCAACAACTATCTCCTCCACTCCCATCAGATATATAAGGCATGCTCAGACATGTGAAACCAGGTGGAGTTGATACCCCGTACCTACCCGGTACTTGTACCTACAATGTCCTGCACCAAAGAATCACACATGCATATAGACAAATATATATATACAAACATGGCATGCACACCGATGAGGGAGAATCATGGCGTTCCCTGTCTCACCTAAGTGAGTGAAGGAAAATCATCCCCTTGCATCCCAATACACTTGCAAACATGCAACATATAAATAATTCATCACCATATGAGGTAAAAGTGTCAGTCTATGATAATGATCCATAAAATAACATTAAACATAAGCACTAAAATACTACATAAAAGCATACACCATACATCCAGATAAAGCATGAAATAACATTGCATTAAATCTGAATCAATATACAATAATATTCCACTGAATAGTCACTGAAGTAAATCAAAATATACAAAAAAAAATAGGTTGATCGAGGAGGGGTACTACACCATGGGTCATGTTCTTTCTCATCCATTACTTTCTATTTGAAAGTAGTTTTGAATTTTACTATAGTCATCAAGTGCCTCCTCCTACTTAAAGCATCTGCAACCCTATTTTCCTTCCCCTTAATATATTCAATTTTAAAATCATATTCACTTAGAAATTCTAACCACCTTCTTCGTTTAGCATTTAAGTGGGGTTGGGTAAAAATGTACTTTAGTCCTTGATTATCTGATTTTAATTCAAAGGGCTTCCCAAGTAGGAAGTGTCTCCATTTCTTTAGGGCATGCACAATTACTACGAACTCTAGATTATGGGGCACATAATTAACTTCATGAGTCTTCAACTTTCTAGATTCGTAAGCTACTACCCCTTCATCTTGGATAAGCAATCCTCCTAAACCTTCAATACAAGCATGTTTTATAACTGTGAAGTGTCCATTCGGATTTGGAACCCTTAAAATAGGTGTTGTAGTTAGTCTTTCTTTCAAAATTTGAATGCCTTATCACTTTTCTTTGTCGACACAAAATTTTTAGCTTTCCTTTACAGTGATGTGATAGGTTTTGCTATCTTAGAGAATCCTTCCACAAACCTCATATAGTACCCTACTAGCCCCATAAAGCTTCTTACCTCTGAAACATTTTTAGGGATTGGCCATTCTACAATTGCCTTTATCTTATCTAGATCAACTGCTATTACTTCCATTGATATGATATGCCCAAGTTATTGAATCTTTTCTTCAAAGAACGACACATTTTGATAGTTTCCCATATAACTTATGTTCTCTCAACCTTCGCAATACCATTTGTAGGTGCACTAAATCTTCCTTCTCATTTCTAGAGTAAATCAAGATTTCATCTAAAAATACCAAGACAAATTTATCCAAGTAGTCATGAAGCACACTATTCATTAGGTTAATAAATACAGTTGGGGCATTGGTTACACCAAAAGGTACTACTCTGAATTCATAATGCCCATATATAGTCTTGAAAGTTGTCTTCGGAATGTCTTCTTCCTTAATTCTGAGTTGGTGATATCTTTATTAGAGGTCTATCTTTGAAAACAGTGTCGCTCCTTTCATTTGGTAAAAAAGATCCTCTATTCGAGGTAAGGGGTACCTATTCTTTACTGTGAACTTGTTCAACATCCTATAGTCGATGCATAGTCTTAGGGTTCCATCCTTCTTCTTAACAAATAAGACTGGCGCTCCCCATGGTGATACACTTGGTCTTACTAATCCCTTAGCTAAGAGTTCCTTCAATTGCAGTTTGAGTTCTTGTAATTCAATTGTGTTCATTCGGTAAGGTGCCCTTGATATTGGTTCAACTCCTGGTTGTATGTTGATAGAAAAGTCAAACTTCCTTTTAGGGGGTAAGCCTGGTAATACATCTTGAATTATCGTAAGAATGGGGTATTTTTAAAGGTTGGGGTATTTTCCTCTTCTCCTTCATCAATTCCAACCATATAGATTAGGCATCCTCTTCTTCTTACCTTCTTTAATTGCATGGCTGATATGGTTTCCATGTTAATGGGTTTAAACTTTCCTTGGATTTTGACCCTTTTTCCCCCATCATTCAAACACTCAACAGCTTTATTATAGAAATATACACTATCTTGATGATCAGTTAACCAACTCATTCCAATAATTATATCATATAACCATAGGGGTGCCACCTAGAGATCTACCCTTGTTTCCCTAGTTGCCTTATCCCCATATTGAACCGTTCATGATGACTCCATTTGTTTAACTCTTAATGCAAATTTACTTACTAATTCAAGTGAAATGAAACATTCAGATGACCTAGTGTCAATTAGAATTGAAATTGGTTGTTCAAATAGTGTACCCGAGTTTCCATGGGGACATTCTGAAATCTTGTTATTCAGTTTTTGACTATTGCATGAATCCTTTGTTGAGGCCCTTGTTGTGGTTGATTGGCCCTGATCTAACCTTGCATTATTTGGCATTCTTTAGAAGAATGGTTTCCTCCACACATAAAACACCCACCTGGCGGTCCCCGCCTAACTTGATTCCTAGGGGGATCATTCCTTGTTTCATTGGTCCTTGGTGGATAACTTATCTTGTTGTGCTGATCATTCCTGTTATAATTGCCCTTGTTATTATTGTTATTATTTCCATTCCTCTGATATTGATAAGGGGGTAACCACCTTTCAGAAGAATTATTCCTTTGACTTTTATTGAAATTGGTGTTCCCCTTGAATTCTTGCTTCCTTTTAAATGAGTGGTTTCCATTAGAGTTCTACCGTGCCACTGTTAGGGCTTGAATCTTTCTCTTCTGACTTAGGGACTTTTCAAGTACTTCATTCATGTTTTTGGGTCCATGCATGTCAACCTCTGCCCCTATGTTGGTATTCAGCCCCAAAATGAACTTCCTGGTTTGACCTTCTTCATCCTTCTGGTACATAGGTACGTACTTAAGCAATTTAGCGAACTTATCCCAATATTGCTGGACTGATAAGGACCCTTGTCAAAGATTATGGAATTTTGTTGCCTTCTCATCAAAGAACAATTGTGGTACCACCTTTTACAAAAATGGTGAACAAATTGATCCCATGTGATTGTGTCCCTTCTATACCCATTTTGCTCCTTTGTGTTGGTCAACCAACTAGCTGCCTCCCCTATGAGTTAATAGGAACCCCATAAGGCCTTGGATGTTTCACTAAAGTCCCATAGTTTGAAGTACTTTTCCATTTCGTTTAACCAATTTTTAGCTCCTTCACCAATTTTTTTCCCATCGAAAGTTCTTACGTGGGGTGATTTTCTTCAAATCCTTAGAAAGCTCCTACATGTTGTTGTCCCTCCTATTTTCTATCTCATTCCCTCAATTGTTTCTAGGGTTCCCATATTTAGTTGCACTTCTATTTTTGATGTCATTATGCCTTGTTCTAAGGTCCTGCATTGATTGCTCCAAGAAGTTGATCTTATCCCTTTGTTTGGTTAGCAAGTTTATTATAGCTTCAACCCCATCTTCGTTATTCCCTTAGTTTTGTTGATTTCCTTCTTGGTTTTCTTCATGGTTTCCTTCTCTTTGTCTCCTAGTGGTAGCACATCTTCCATTTCCCCTGCCTCTTCCTCTTCCTCTTCCTCTTCCTCTTCCTCTTCCTCTTCCTCTTCCTCTAGCCATCTAGGGTTTACTTGAAATTTAAATTATATAGTTAGTTCTTGATTTAAGATTTTACAATTTTATCTCTACTACTTACAAGACACTTCTTTAGTTGTGTATGTTGAAGTAAGCTCAAGGCCTAGATTTGAACCTTCACTCTAATACCACATGTAATAACCCACTCTACATAACACAAGAATTTTCAACTACTTTTTAAAAAAAATTATTTAATCATTTGTGTTTGATTCAATCACATACTATGGGCATCTATCCAATTGGATTAGGCATTCATCCATCTAGGATGAGCATCTAACCATATGGGTTAGGCATCTATCCATACGGGACATGGGTTTTCTTCTATCCAATACAGGATAGGCATCTACCCAAATGGGGTAGGCATCTATCCAACTTGGGATAGGAGGTGCTCTGGCCAGAGACTTAGACCTATCGGGACCATCCGGGTCTTAATTCACTCACTAAGTACTACATTCCTCTAATAGGAGTGAACTGAGGTTCCTGTCCTTAGGAGAAATTAAAATAACATAATGCAAGCTTGAATTCCACCTCGAAATTTGGCCTAAAGCCTTGGGAAGTCAAGCGAATCCATACAGGATTCCTTCCGAGTATGCGTTGAATTACTTTTTCCTTTATTTCACTTATCTTTCAATTATGAGACTTTGCAATCCATCTACTTTACCAAATCCTAGACCCCATCCCTGAATGCCCAAGTACTAGGGACAACTCTGTCCCTAGACTACCTACATACCCATTTTGGCACGAGATCAAGCCGTAAAGTATGTAGTTTTATTTTCTAATCTATAGTTTAATGTAAACTCTTTTGGTGGGTATGCAACCCTTTCTAGGGTCAATATCCCAGATAGTTTCTCTGTGGTTGCTACCCACAATGGTAGCCTTAAGCAAAGGCTCAAGGTGGCTTATTGCTTATGGCCTAAAAAAAATATGTCCTAATACTTATAATAAGCATCACCCTTGACACAATTAGCAATTGTCAACAATCATCAAAATTAAGCTAAGTTTTTATAATCATTTCACTCAATCAGTTCCCTAAAGGGGTTTCCAAAGGTTTAACTAGAAGATGTAAATTCATTTAAGGATTATCTTATTAGATTATTGATCCAAGGGGGATTACCTGCCCCTTGTATTTTAACTTCCATGTGACCCTTATTACTCCCCGATGATTTATAGGGACGATGCCACATACGTCGTTGATGTAGCTTTATTATGTGCTAGGTGTAGTAGTTCAACACGATGACATTACTTGTAAGCGTGACCTAGAGGCACCATAGATATTGAACGCTACTAAGTTTTCTTTTTTCCAACTTCTCTTGTTTAGTTTTTTTTTTCCTTCTAAGAACTCAACTAAAATGCTTGGTAAGATTAAAATGAACATTACTCTAATGTAATTGAGATCATTTTGCAAGAATTAAATAATTGGTAAAAAAAATTAACTCATGAACTGATTCTACAAATAGAGAAAGGAGAATTACTTGAAAATAACAACTTACTACTACTAGGTGATCAATAATCACAAGAGAGAACTATCATCTAGTTCTTGAAATGTAACATCGATTCCCAAACTAGTTTGATAACATCTTATGTACAAGTTGTAACTTGGATAAAATAAACTTGCATGATAAAACCAAATTTGTGTGGCATTATTAAATGCAACTTGTATGGAAAAGTAAAGAAAGGGAGGTTAAAAATTGTTTTCTAAAGATGATTAATTGGAAAATAAAAGTTCACTTGGCAACTTGATCTTTGAGTAACTAAATTTATATATTATAATCATAGAAATAGAATGAACCATCTAATCAAATAAATATATTTATATGAATTTATTTTCAAGTCAATCTATAATTTAACCCATAAGATATCCTTAGCACAATTTCCTAATCCTTCTAAGCTTTATCGCAATCACTTGGCTACGTAAATCTCCAACTTCTATTCCCTTTGATAATCCAAGTTTAATGAAGAAATAATTTGAAATTTATATTAATAAACTTTTTATTTTATTTTATTTTCTTTCCTTTACCCATGAACAATATGAATCCAATTTATATTTTAAAATTTGTTTAAATTAAAACAAAACTTATTATTATTAAACAAATCAAATTTTCATATTATATATATATATATATATATATATATATATATATATATATATATATATATATATATATATATATATATATATATATATATATATATATATATATATATATATATATATATATATATATATATATATTTTCAATACTCACTAACACATAAATTTATGTTTATAAATTTTAAATTTCTTTTGTTTTAAAAAATAACAGTAAGGGAGGAGAGAGTGGGGCCCGCGGCCTTTCCTCTGTTAGACACAATGCACCACTAAGAGGGGGAGGGGGTGAATCAATGGTTCACACATATTTTCCCTTTAGAAAACCTATGTGAACATACTAGTTGATAGGTCTGAATCAATGCAGACTTACTAGTTAGTGGGGAGACTAACACAAATGCAATCACACAAGGGACATGTCATAACACTAGCATATACGAGGAAAAACCAAGATGGGAAAAACCTTGGTGAGTGGTGTTGTTGGAGTCTACTGCTCCAATCCAGACTCACAATGAAAAACATTGTTACAAAGTTTAGGGCACCAACCCAAGGAGCACCAACCCCTGCACCAAGTTGCAACTCAGTGAACACAAAGATATCTTTAATTACAAAAGTATTTGTCTTGTTACAAGTGAATCTTGCAACCTCATCATATATCTTACTCTGTCGATAACATACTTTCTCTTTTACACCGACTCACTTCTCTTGATGGCCTTCACCTATTGCTTCTCTATTGGTCAGCCTTACCAATTCATTTCTCTTTTGTTCTGCTCTCACTAAATCTCCTCCTTACCACTTTGCTCTTCACTGGTACTAACACTCTGTCAGTTCTCTATCTACCTTCTATGTAGCCTCGTTCACTTCTGCTCAACTAGTATGAACACTACCGGTTCTTCTCTCCAACCAGTTGAATGCTTCAATTAGGTTCTCTCTCTCTCTCTCACTCACTTCTCTCAGATGCTCATTGAGCACTTGGCTAATTTTCTCTTCCTTGCAAAAGTATCCCACTTTGCATTAGCACAATGATCTTCTATCTAGCAGCCCTAACAATCTCTTTGGCCTTCATACTTATAGCCCAGACTTCCCACCAAAAACCAATTCAAAATCTGGGCGGTTAGGGTTTCCTCACAATCCTAAAAGCCGATCAAATCCAATCAGATCTTGCAAGATATGATCTTCCTAACATTTACCTGCACAAGTCCGCCAATGACACGCTTTCCAAAATACACCTTCCATTTTTAGCAACCTACAAATAATCTGTCGGCATACATCTCGGTCAATCACCATTAAAGCCTCTATTGTTTCCTTCTCGAGGTCTTCTAACAACCTGATCTTCTTTCTTTGATTCAGGCACCAACAACTCCCTGATTCTTCTCTGTTGTTCATTCTCCCTCGAGCCACATGCTTCTGACCCGATCCATAAATTATGGGATCCACTTTCAGTGCATGCCTGTCGAGATACCTAACTCCACACGACACTTCACCAACCTCTATGAGCTTGCCACCTTGATCCCATGTGGCATCCACATCAACCATTTGTTAACTTGAATTTTTTAGTCGATCCAGATAGGATCATCGATCAACCTACCGATCCCTCTTCTCTTCCGGTTTGCTAACCTAGCCGATCTTACTTACTGTATCAGTTACCACATCATATCTACCCTTATCTTGAACTATCGATGGAACTCTCAAACCGGTCTCTAGACAGGTAAATCCAAAATATGCTTATTCCCACAAGTGGGAAGTCTTCTGCATCTGCACCTTGCTTATATAACTGGTGGACTTACATACCGGTTACCACTCTTGATGACACCATGTCATCAACCTTCACAACACTCCATCTTCAATCAAGTCTTTCTATTTCAGACCGCATTTCCTTGGTCTTGCCTTTCTTCCTGATCAATCTTGTTCATTCCTCTACTGGTTTGTCAAGATGACAAACACTTCACACTTCTCTCTCCAAACTATAATGCACTCAATGCATAATAGGAGATAAGATCCACTTACTTGGTGGAGTAACACCATCTACTTTCTGCCATATACTTATGTGACTTCCTTGTTTATACAACATCTCTTCAAGCAGGCACATGTGATCTGAAGTGAGCACATTCATTGTCAGTCATTGCTTTTCATGATGACTGCATCTTCATTCGATGGGAGTCCTTCTATTCTACAACCTCTCAGCACACCAGTTCATTCTTCTCTTCCAGTGTTGATGTGATTCAGTTAACATTCTACCTCTTCATCACAAACAACCACTCAAACACCTTGCCCATTTGTCAACACATCACTTGCTAGTTGACATACTTTCCTTACCATTACCGATGTTCTGCAACACAAGGTGATATCCAAGATATCTCATCCTATCACATCTTGTACTTCTCCATAGTAGTGTTGCACATACATTTCTACTACCGGTGGTCATCCTATATCGGTTGACATCAATGACAATACAATGCCAACATCCTCACCCCTGCGGTCCTTCTGAAATAGGCTCATAGGAGTGGGCCCGCACCCCCCCACTCCCTGTGGCCACTTCCTAGGCAGTGGACCGTAGGGTAGTGGGGGTACATGTAATGCCCTACCAAGAAACCCACAAGGAACACACACAAACATAGGAATAAAAGCAGAAATAATTTTTTTTTAAAAACATAACATAACATTAAGGTGCATTAAGTTATAACATTGCACTAATTAAATACACAAGCAGAAGACTTAACCATATTCCTAAAGGGTTTCCAACGAAGATTACTTTAAAAAGAAACTGAAAGCATTAGGTTCACTCATCCTCTTAAGATGGATGTTATCTATCTCTAATACATTGCAATGATATACATTTAATGAATTGAATTAGACATGTTTAAAATTGCATACTAGCATTTGATTTCATTACATACTAATGATTGCATACATCAAGTTTACTACACTAATCCATTCAATAACCCCATAATTACCATTACAAAATATATCAACTTATATTATTTTAATTACATTGTATTTAAATTACAGGATAACATATGAATTAAATACAGATCATATAATGATTTACATTATTTACAACATGCCAAGAAGGCATAATAATACAAATGATACAACTGAACTCATAAGGTTCAAATAGATACAATAATTAATCCAATGAGTACAAAGGGAATCCAACTGGAACAAGGAGATGACCAAGTCCAAAGTGAAATTGGAACACCTGTAAAGACAACCCTTGCAAGAAAGAAGCGAACATGATACCAATGGAAAGTGGCACTACCACTCGGCCATGTGGCTCAAGAAGAACCACCCCTTGTGCTAGGAAATAGCACTAAGACCCACTAGCAAACAAGGAAAGAATACATGGTCTCACAGAACATCGGATCAAATCACAAACAATATACTCGCAGAACATGACTCCACATCAAAAATGGGAAATCAACAAGACTACACACTAATGACCATAAGGGAAGTGTGTCATCACATAGCTTGGTATGGTTATCCTGGAAGGCCTCCATAGGTCCCAACCCCCATCATGGGTTATCCTGGTAACCTCTCCCAAACCCTCATTCCCATCCAAGTCTCATGTGGACCCAAACAATCCTTCTGTGAGGTCGAGGTTGTTGGTTTGCCATTCTAGGTCTTCTCGCTGCATTCTGACTCTATACTAGCACTCAACCATGAGCGAGGAATACTTATCTTATTTAGAGTTTCATCTACCAAACCCCCTAAATATTATTAAGTTATCACTTACTTAAGAAAACTTCTGATGGGTTACCCTGCAACCACTTTGGGGGTGGCCCCCAATTGAAATCCACTCTCCCATATGACACTTAACCAAAAATCACACGAACTCCCAAGCCCAAGGTACAACAAGAAATAAGACACGAAGTTCAAACGGTAGAAAACCCACTTGGCCAAACAAGCCCTTACCTGACATGACCAACTGACAAATTCTTATCATGAGACATAAATGACCACGTAAACCACCACACAACAATGTTTAACAATCTGATCAAGGATGTGTAGTTTTGAAAATAAAGACAAATGCAGTAAACGCATTTTTGCTAATCTAAAATGATAACAATCTTTCCATTTCGTTTAAAGTACCAGTTGACTGAGGTTTTCTAATTTGTCTAATTTTCAAAAATACAATATTTAAAAAGAAAAAACACCTTTACGAAATTAACTTAACACCAAAATTCCATTTATACAATAATACACATCTTCTAATACATATATAAACAAAATATGAATTATCTTATTTATTTATTAATCTATTATTTATATTTCACTAAAATAAAAATATTAGTTAATTCCCAACAATAATTATACCCCTCATTTCATTTTTCAAAATTTCTAAATAACATTCTTTTAAATCTATTAATAATAAAAATTAATATATATATAAAAGAACTTAAAAAAAAAAACTTTAACAAAACAAAAGGCAATTGGTGCTGCAACTCCACCACGTGGTGGGTTGTAGCCCAAATCTATGGGCCTGTAGCACCACGTGGGATGTTGCAGCACCCATAAAAAGGGAAGGGGTGCTACGTGGGGTTGAGCTATGGATCCCCCACCGCCCCCAAATTTTTTTATTTATTTTTTTAATAATAATAAATTTTTTATTTTTCCAGAATTCAAAAAAAAAAAAAAACTCAGAAATTTTTCTGAGAAAAAATAACAGAGAATAATTTTATTTTTTTTAATTTTTGGCAGCATAACAGCTTGCCAGGGAGATTTTTTCAAAAACCAAATAATCCCAATTTTGGGAAGAATTTAATAGGGAATAACAACCAAATATAAAATATGAAATTTGCCAAGTAAAATACAGGAATAGCTAATCTCAATTTTAATCTAATTTTTGTTTTGAAATCAATTCTTCTCATACAAATCCAAAATTGATTGGGAAATAAAAAATGAAGCAATGAGGGATTCAAATTTCAATTAAATTCAAACCATTCCTCTGTAGGATTTGAGAAATACAAATCCACAGAACCCAAAAGAAACTTGCATGCAAGAAACCTGTCACAAAGAAAGAGAGAGAACGAATACAAGAGTTTTGGCTCTGACAAAGAGAAAAGATGTATTATCAGAAAAAAAATGAATCAAGAATATGAATAATACAAGAGATCAATCCTTATAAAGGAGATCAACACCAAAAGGAAAACCTAACCCTAAGGTGTGTGCATTTAATAATTAAATATTAATTATTAAATGACTAATGTATGCATAAAGAGAAATCTTAAGAGGAGAGCAAAGTTAATTAATTACTTTACTCTAACACCCCCCCTTAAGATGAGCTACAATGTAGCTACAAACAATGCAGAAGAAAGCAAAGGAACTACAATGCAAAAGAGGGTCCGGCAACAAGGCCTGATCAGGTACCCTAATACAAGAGAATCTCTATAAAGCGGAGTAAAGGAGAAAACCCAGTGGGAAAAAAACTCCTCTCCAAAAAGAGATACAGAGACATGCTGAAAAGAAAACATGAAGGAAGGAAGGCCTCACTGAGACCCCCCAAGGACAACTTCCTTCACCCCAAGCATAGAGCGCAACTGAAGATAGCGCGAAGATGCCAAAGGTTTAGTGAAGATGTCTGCAACCTGCTCCTCTGTAGGAATATACTCCAAGATGAGAGAACCATCCTGAATCAACTGTCTGATGAAGTGCATGTGGATTTCAATGTGCTTTGTCCGCTGATGCTCCACTGGGTTGCGAGAAATATGAATGGCACTCTGATTATCACACCAAAGAGTAGTGGGACAATCTGGAGGAAACCCAAACTCTGTCATCGACTGCCGAAGCCATAAAACCTCCTGACTGGCTAACATTGTTGCATGGTACTCAGCCTCTGTAGATGATAATGCAATAGCAGACTGCTTCTTGCAAGACCATGTAATAGGACCAGAACCAAGGCAAAAAATGAAGCTAGAAGTAGATTTCCGATCATTGACATCACCAGCCCAAACAGAGTCAGTGAAGCCAATGATGTGAGGGGATCCTGAAGTGTAGTGAATGCCATAATGGGTGGTGCCCCGAATGTACCTCAAAATATGTTTGGCTGCTTGCCAATGGCTCTCATGAGGATCATGGGAGAACCGAAAGACAAGACCAACCGCAAAGGAAAGATCCGGACGAGAATGTGTCAGGTACAACAAACTGCCAACCAATTGCCTGTATAAAGTGGGGTCTACTGAAGGAGTAGAGCAAGTGGAAGACAAAACAACACCTGACTGAAATGGAGTGGGGGCAGACTTGCAATCAAGCATGCCAAATCGGTGAAGCATATCAAGAGCATACTTTTCCTGAAATATGGAAATCCCATCCGAAGACTGAATAACCTGTAGACCCCGAAAGAAGTGCAAGAGACCAAGATCTGTCATCTCAAACTACTCCATCAAAGCTCTCTGAACACTCTGAATCATGGAGGATGAGCTACCTGTAATGATGAGATCATCTACATATAGCACAAGAATCAAAAGATCACCCTCGTGACACTGAATATACACTGTGTGATCGGAATGACAGCGTGTGAAGTGAGAGGAAAGCAGGAATGAGTCCATCTTCTCATAGCAAGCCCTGGGGGCTTGTTTGAGACCATACAATGAACGACGAAGTCTGCAAACCAAAGAAGTGTCCTGCACAAATCCCTGAGGCTGCTCCATATAGATCTCCTCATGTAGGTCTCCATGCAAGAAGGCACTCTTCACATCCATCTGAAACACTGTCCATCCTTGTGAAGCTGCAAGTGAAAGTACTAGGCGTATAGAATTCATCTTGGCAATAGGAGCAAAGGTCTCAGAGTAGTCAATACCCTCTACTTGAGAAAACCCCTTCGCAACAAGACGGGCCTTATACTTATCAATAGAACCATCTGCAGCATACTTGGTACGATACACCCACTTGCACTGAACCAACTTTCTTCCCTTAGGAAGTGGACAAAGATCCCAAGTATGATTCTTCATCAAAGAAGAATACTCCTCATCCATGGCCCTATCCCACTCAAGGTGTCCGGTCACCTCTAAAAACTTTTGAGGATCATCTGAAATGGCATGACTCAAAAGACTAGAACCAGATGTCTGAGCACGAGTGCGATGAGTATCTGAAGGATCACCTGCCAAAGAACCAGCTGCATCAACAGTATCACGGGCCCACTTCAGAAAAGACGGAGCAACTGGTGGTGGTGGAGATGGTGGATCATAATCTACATCATCCTCAAGAGATAAGTAATCCTCAAGAGATGAAGAGGAAGGAGTAGGCAATGAGGGAGAAGCTGGTGATGGAGAATCCATCTGAGGATAGCACTCATCAAACTGAACATCCCACCGAAACAAGACCTCTCTGGAATCAGGATCAAACAACCTGTATGCCTTAACATCCTCACAGTAGCCAACAAATATGAGTGGTCGGCTCTTCCTCTCCATGGCTATCCGCTGAGCATCAAGAATAAATGCCCAAGCCTCACTACCAAAAACTTAGAATGTAGAAACATCAGGCTTGACATGGGTCCAAGCCTCCTCAGGAGTCATATGTCATAATGCCTTATGGGGTATCCGATTCTAAATATAATTGGCACAATTGACTGCCTCAGCCCAAAATGAAGAACTCATAGCTCGAGACTGTATCATACAATTTGCCATCTCTCGTAAGGTTCTGTTCTTTCTCTCAGCAACACCATTCTGTTGAGGGGTATAAGGAACTGTAAACTAATGCTGTAAACCATGCTCAGTGCAAAAATCTCTGAAAGCCTGATTGACATACTCCCCCCCATTATCTGTGCGTATCCTCCTGATAGAAAGTCCAGATTTCTTCTCCACAAATGTCTTAAACTTCCTGAAAGAGTCAAAGACATCAGACTTGTACTTAAGAAAGTACACCCATGTACGTCTGGAGAAGTCATCAATAAAAGTGAGTACATAACGGGCCCCTGAAAAAGAAGGAGTCGGAAAGGACATAAGATCACTGTGTACCAACTCTAGGGCTACCCTAGCACGAGAGGCTCGACCCTTAGGAAAAGGATCTCGATGATGTTTGCCAAGGACACAACCACGACATACACCATCCATACAAGAAATCTGTGGAAGCCCAATCACAAGTGCCTATGTACTCATCTGCTGTAGATATCTATAATTGACATGACCAAAACACTCATGCCAAAGCCTGCTCACTGAATCTGCATGTGCTATAAGAGAGGAACCAACAGTGTCTGAACTCTCAAAGCCATCAAAACTATATAAGTGAGATGCAGAATCCACACTCCCAGTAGCCACAACCAAGTCAGGATCATGAAGATCTCGAATAACCACATCATGAGGTGAGAACTTAACTGTCTTACCAGAGCCAGAGTGGCAAATCTGATAAATGGATAGAAGGTTTCTCGAAATGTCAGGAACCAAAAGCACATCCTGAAGACAACCACCATCCAATGAAACAGTACCAGAACCCTGAACGAAAAGTTGTGCTGAGTCACCAACTGCAATATGTCTAGTGCCTATAGGAGCAAGAGAGGTGACCAAATCCTGTGTGTGTGTCATATGGTGAGAGGCACTAGAATCTAGAATCCAAGTGGACGCTGAGGAAAATGCTCGTGCAGAAAGAGCATGACCTTTCCCTGTGGGCTGTGAAGGAGGCTCTGGTGCATTGATATTATGCTACTGCATGGCTTCCTCCAAAGCCTCTAAACGTTTCCAACACCTGGAAACGGGATGTCCTTCCTTGCCACAAAAACTGCAAGGATCACCTGATTTCTTCTTAGTCTTGGAGGAAGACTCACCAGACTTTGAAGATTTGCCCTATTTAGAATTGGACTATGGTTTTGAATCAAACTTAGGTGGTGGCTTAGAGGGATTCTCACTAGCCTCTGAATCTTTCTTAGGCTTCGGTTTCTGCTTTTGTTTTCCTTTGGAGGACTGGGCTACCAATGCTTGGTTTTGTGAACCTGAAAGGGAATCCAACTGCTTAAGCTTAGCTTGCTCACGAGTCAGATGATCACAAAAGACTTCAAAAGAAGGCATGACATGGCTAGCACCCAAGGCATCCATGGTGGAATAGAAGGTCAAAGAGAAGATCTGAAATGGACCCCGAAGCTTGGAGAGAATCAGGAAAATGCACTCTGTATCAGTCTTAGTCTTACCACAACCCTGCAAGATAGATCTTTGCTGTTTGAACTTCATCAGAAAGTCCTCAATAGAAGGAAACGAATCAGGTACCAAGGAAGTTAACTCTGCCTCAAGCTACAAAGCTCTGAACTTGTTGACAGTACCAAAAAGTCCTTCAAACTTGGTCCAAATGGCTCGAGGAGTGAGACAACCCTCAAGATGAAACTGAAGACTGTCGGAAATGTGTAAAGCCATCAATCCCATAGCCTGATCCATATTGTTCCTGTGCTGCATAATCTCAAAAGGACGTGTCAACTGAGGTTGAACCTCATCCAAACAGAACCATAACCCTTTTGACTGGAGAAGATTCATCATGCGACCCTTCCAAGTGTGGTAATTATGCGGTGTGAGAGATTCAATAGGTCTGTTTGCCATCCTGTGAACTGTGCCTCAACTGCTCTGAATTTTTAATTATTATTAAGTGGTCTTTCAGAACTAGACAGAAGATGCAGAAGAGGGTTTGATTTTTTTGTATTGGTGTTTGTAAATTCTAGTTTTCTAATGTAAATAATAGAAAGCAAGAGAAAACACCCCCCCACAATGCAAAAAACTAATCCCCAGTATAAACTGAAAGCTAAAAAATGATAGAAAGCAATAACGGGTTGAGACAAAATTTGGAGCACCTGAAGAATTTTCTGATGAAATAGACTATAGATCTAGAAAAATCACAAAACCACCTTTTTGACGCCTGTTCGCTTGCAAAAAATGGAGTCCGTATGCAAAAGATATGGCTCCTGGAGTGCAAAAAACTTGTTCTGACTTTGACTGGCAAAAAACACTGCAAAACACCAAAATCAGAGAAGAAGACCTCATCAATTAGATTGGGCTCGGAACCAGCTTTCCAACGCCTATTTCCATTCAAAAATCCGAGCTAAAATGCCCGAGTTATGCCCGATTTTGTAAAAACAGCCTCAAAAGGCCCTGATAGGCCCTTTCAACCCTCAAGGGCTAAAAAAAAGAAGCCCCTGGTCCACTGGGCAACCAGGGGCTAGCGTTGTTTGGTGGCGGCGGCGGCGGTGGCGCAGTGGCGGCGGGCGGTGCGTGGGCGGCACGCGGCGGCTGGCGGCGGGCGGGCGGCGCCTGAGCGACGGGCGAGCGGCGGTCTGCACTGGGCGGCGGCGCGGAGGTTACCGCCAGCTGCGGTGGCCGAGTGGTGGCCGCCGGGGTGGGCGAGGGCGATGCTGGCCTTAACACTGGCTGCACCTGCCGGAAACCAAAAAACGGCGATTTTTATATATTTTTTTAAATTTTTCGCCTCGGTTTTCGCGCCCTAGGGCCGTACGGCCTTGGGGCAAAAAAAATTTGCCTCCTGGTGCAACTGTGTCCAAATCAGACGAATTTTATATGGAAATAGGGGTTTTGGGGTGCTACAAGCTCAACGGTGAAGTCCGTTTGGGCTCAAAGTGCACCGAAAAATAATAGCCCCCTATTCCAAAATAAAAAACAGAAGACAAACACAGATCTGATGCAACCAAAACCTGGATCTCAAAATCTTTCAAAAGTCTGAACAAGTTGCAGCAGATCTGGCTCTGATACCATGTAGGATTTGAGAAATACAAATCCACAGAACCCAAAAGAAACCTGCATGCAAGAAACCTGTCACAGAGAAAGAGAGAGAACGAATACAAGGGTTTTGGCTCTGACAAAGAGAAAAGATGTATTATCAGAGAAAAAATGAATCAAGAATATGAATAATACAAGAGATCAATCCTTATAAAGGAGATCAACACCAAAAGGAAAACCTAACCCTAAGGTGTGTGCATTTAATAATTAAATATTAATTATTAAATGACTAATGTATGCATAAAGAGAAATCTTAAGAGGAGAGCAAAGTTAATTAATTACTTTACTCTAACATCCTCTTCCAACAAGAATCTTTAATTAACTTGCAATACAAAAATTTCCAAAAACAACATAGAGATTTTCAAATCAAATGATTTTTTTTTAAAACTAGAGGTATTAAACAAGAATCCAACCTCAAAATTTGGAAGATTTCTTCAACAAAGGTGCATCAAAAATTTTATTTCCCCAAAAATTGCCTTCCTATTCCTGTGAAGAACAAGGTAGAAATAGAAAAAAAATTAACTTAAAACTATTTTAGGTTGAAATTTTTTTCTCAACCAATCAAATTCATTCATCATAAAATAAATTTTTTTTTAAAGTCTTTCTCCAAATTTTATTTTCCAAATAAACTAAAACTTAAAATTCTATTTCAAAAGTCAACGAGGGAAGATATTTCTTTTTTTCCAATTTCTATTTAACTTTTCAAAGAAATGCAAATACATGATTTAATTTTCACAATTTAGAATATCAATTAATCAATCCTTATTTTAATGCATAGAACAAATTGATTTAATCATTTATAATACTAAGGGATCTAATTTAACTTTTATCCATTTATTTAAATAAACAAATAAAATATATTAAATAATAAAACACTTTAAGGTTTAATAATATTTTACCAAACGCATAATACGCAACTAAAATAACTCAAATAAACACATGACTCTCATACCAAACAAAGGGAAACTGACGAATGACTGATGACACTCACTTTGAGCACGACTAGGGTAAAACGTAGGTCTTAGGACTATCTCCTCCACTTCCATCAGATCAGTAAGGTATGCTCGGACCTGTGAAGCCATGTGGAGACAATACCTCATACCTATACGGTACTTGTACCTGCAATTTCCTGCATCAACGAACCACATATGCATATATACAAACATAGTAGACACACCGATGAAAGAGAATTGTGGCATTCCCTGTCTCACCGAAGTGAGTGAAGGAAAATCATCTCCTCATACCCCATACACTTTCACACAACATGCCAACAAATACATAAAGCAACTCGCATGTAAAGTAAATGTGTTAGTCCATCATTAATAACACAAATAAATTTAACATTTCATCATTTATAAAGGACAATGGAGAAGCAGAGTTTACAACTACTCATCAATAAGCAATAATGTAAATTCAATATCTATTCCTCAATGTAAAATAATGCATAATCACATGCACCTAATCACATTCCCAAGCATAACACCAAAATAACACACCACAATCACAATAAATCAACCATCCACGTAAGCCACAAAAAAGACAACCTTGGTCAACGAGGTCAAAATGGGTCTGAATAGGGTAGGGGTATTACATTCTCCCCCACTAGGGTCTGACTTACTCCTGGAAGTCATAAGGCTAGGATGGAAAACAAGAACATCTAAGTCATCACACTCACATATCATAACTCAACTTAAGGAGAATGCAATCCACAAAATCAATATACTAATGTATAGAAATCAACATCCAAGTCATCTAATTTAACAAAAAGATTTTCTATCATTACTAAATCAATTATTTAACATTGAACAATCTTCCTTTTATGCTCCTTAATTACAAAAATCAATGCATTAAAAGAGTTACAACAATATTCATTATCTTTAATTACCTAGGTTAAACATACTAACACCCTTATTCAACTTCTAGGATCCACTATTCCAACATACATTCATACAAGAAAAGATCTTCTATAGAAATCCTTATCCAAAAATATACAAATCATATTGTATAAAGCATAATAACTTAGTCTATCCAATCATGGAAACATTTATTTTATATCAATAAGCATCACAAAATGATATTTACATGTCTACTGCAACATCCTAGTTATACACACTTCTCTGCATTACCGGGTTAAGCAAAACATACTCTCAAATTGAACTTTAAATTTTAGTCATAACTAATATTTCACACTACCTCTAAGGTACATAATGCATACACATTAAAGGAATAAAGGTTTAGGGTGCAAAATCATGTCAATAAAACATCAAAACATCATTCTTGATACAAGATACAACCTCATAAGAAAGAAGAAATGAATATATAATTACCTACATTCAACCATCTAAGGTCTACTTGATTCAATTAGAACTCTTGTAGGCTTTTCAAACACTCAACGAGCCATAAGTCTACAAATCATTAATATTTATCTAAAGCTACCACATAATTAACTAGGTCCAATTCACACTTCTTTCTACTACATCTTAAAATTCAAACGATTTCAAACCAATTTCATCAAAGAAAATACACTTATTTCCTTAACTAATCTCGTTATTTAATTAGTTACCTCATTATGCCTAGAATCACTCTCTACGGTGTTCTCCCTTAACACACCATCAGAGGTTCAAGTGATCGTGATAGATATAACACTTAACACATAGTCAGACCAGAAGATATAAACATTCAAAATGACCACCAGAGATCTCAAAAGAACATCATCCAAATGATGATCACCAAATATGACGATAAATAGGAAAAATGCCAACAATTTTGAAAATAAACAAAATCAAAAACATGACGAGTGTCAAATTTAAATAGAAAGGAACGAGAATTTTAGTGGTCGTTTCGTCATAAGAAATTTCAAAAGAAAATGCTAGCCCCTTAGCCACAAAACACAAGTTAAAAGACAGTCAAAACACCGTCGCAATAAAACAAAAATAACATGAAACAAAGTGACCATTTTCAGCCACATCATAGGGAGTAACCACTACACTACATCCAAGATCACACGTCCTAAGTGCATTAGAGAATTAACCATAGACACTAAGGCTATTAGACTAACTACTATACTTTAATATCATGCAATCTTAATTCACAAGTGTCACCTTCCCAACATTATCCTTTATCCATATTATTAGAATTCACAAATCGAATAAGATAAGGAAGTAACATCTTTTCTATATTTTCATTAACCTAACACAAAATTCTTTTAGTTCTTAACAATTACACAAAGGTTTTCCGAAGCTAAGAATTCTATTTCCAAATAAAATGGAATCACAAAAGATTAATTTCCTATTCTCCACACACATTCTACATGCAATGATAAGATTATCTTAATCAATACTTTTTTTTTCCCCTTCATGATCTATCAATCATCTAAGCTACATGGATTACCTATAAAATATATGCAAAAAGTATTCCATTTACTTACTTACTCGACATGATGCACTCATAGGAAAAATGACCCACTTTGGTTCTCAATGAAGAATGAAACGGACACTCCTTAATACATACCTCTTAATATTCATTGCAAACAATCAATTAGTTCTATTTAAGTTTTAATTGCATCATTTAATATCATTTATTTTAATCTTCATAACTAGATAAAGAGAGAAGGGAGAGAATTTTTGACAGTCAACCACTTCACACATATGCACATAATCTACAAGTTCACACAAGTAAGACTAAATTTCTCCCTATATGCCTATCATCCTTATTGTACTATTTTTCATTTCACTTCTGATATAAAAGAATACAATTTGTCTTATCATGATACTTCCTTACATTTAAGATGCCACTAATGTCTTAGTCTCCAAATGAGAATAATAAGATTTCAATCTTTCCTTACATGTTAACTTCAAGCAAAACACTCATTACTCTTAATTGATAAGAACACATCATTAACTATGACTATTCATTAAATGTCAAAACATGAGGAGAAGAAGGAAAATTGAAATTACCATTTATCTAATATGTGGTTATGTAGGCACATCAAACATGTTCTATATTTACACATTTTATTTATACATAGTCAATATAATATGCCCACTGCAATTGCATTATTGTGCTATTCTATAAAATACACAATGAGATCCTTAATAAAAACACATCCAATTCCCTCCTATACCACTACACATAATCCTCTACCCATCCAGGATATCTTCTAACATTTAAGTACACACCAACCTCTCCAAGATTCACATAAGTGTTTCAGGAAAACACAACATACATATATTTTAATTTTTAGAGAGGAGGAAGAAATACATCTAATTCACAATGAATACACTCAACATTTTATCTACAAGCTCTCATAGTTACGAAACTAAATACAATTATAAGTATAACACAAGCCCAAAATCATACTTTCAGATTTAAGACAATGTATTATTCAACCTATTAAGCTAGTCTAAATAGTATAATACCAGTTAAGAAGGTACATCCAATTAACTCTGAAAATAAGAAAGATAATATTGATTATATGTGTGATTATTCAAGAAAACATATAAGAAAACATCACACATAATACTGATTATATGTGTGATTATATGTGTGCTTAATTGTGTGATTAATTGAAAATAAGGTGATTATATGTGTGATAATACAACAAACCCATCCCTTTTCCTTTGAAAGAAAATATACAAGGAGACAAGAATGGAACCTGGATTATTTGTGGACGAAGAAAAAAAGAAATTTTGTTGAAGCTTCTCCTATTCTCTCAGTTGATTTTCTTCAATCTTCCTTTGTAGCTTAGTAAGATCCCCTTCAAAATCTGGAAAATCTATCTGCTACAAAACAATTTCCTAGAATATCTTCCTACTACTAACGTATTTGCAAGAACTCAAGAAAAATACTTTTCATCAAAATACCATAGCCTCTTTTTTGAAAGTTAGCCTACATTATATAGACAAGATTCACCAATTCTATTATCAGGAGAATTAATTGAAAATAAGGATTCTTTTCCCAAATTATCCTTATGCAATGGTGTCCTACATGCTTGCATGTAGGGCCAATGGAGCCTGATGTACTCTAAATATGGGAAGGTTTATGGGCATTTATGAAATTTGTTTTGAATTATAAAGTTGCATGTTTCTTTCTTATGTTCAATTTTGTATTGATTTTTTTTGCAAGGTTGGACAATCCATTCCAAACCCTCCATAATTTATTGCATCAAGTGGTATGAGAGTGATATTTGAATCCTCTGGAAGTGTGTGTTCTAGAAGACCTTGGTGTGGATAGATCACTAACTCAAGGAAAATTGTGCTTCTTGTCAATTGAGTGATAAATTGAGGAATTTCTAATCTTGACATGGGGGCTTCACTAGTGAACCTAGGTTATATCTAAATAATCCCCCTATTTTGAAAAAATATTGTCATAAACTCGTTTTTTGTCACCGTCTCCCAATACACAACCTGAATTAAAAACCCCCTATTTTCACCAGATAGGCAACATATTGTTTTTAATTTTTGGGATATATAACCCCCCAATATGAACACACATGATATAGTATTTACTAGCCAATTAAGCCTCAGTGAATCTTGATTGAGACTCATGACCTAAGGAATTCACACCTAATATAAAGAAAATATTCCATTGCAGAGGATGCTAGTAATGACCAATATCACTAGAAGGGAAGAGGAGATGATTGACATGATAGGAGAAATAAATAAACAATTGTATGTCATGGGGGAGGATAGAAGAAAGGGCCTAAATCATAGATCAGTGGAAGAGAGTGATTATGAGGAGCTAAGGACCAAGGAGAATAATAAGGAGAGTCAAGATTAAGAAGAATAAAACCAAATCAAGATAATGAAGGTTATTGACAAAATTGGGAAAAGACGAAAGATAAAGATCCCTATCTATGGTAAAATTTTGAATACAAAGGAACTAATTAACTAGATAAACGAGATGGAAGAGTACTTTGAGTATGAAGAGGTTTGATATTTGGAGAGAGTCAAATTTTCCAAAACCAAAATAAAAGGGAATACTGCTATTCAATGGAAGGAGGTACAATTGGATACAAACCAAAAAGGGAAGTATTGGATAAAAAATGAGAAAGGATGGTGGTAAAATTGAAAATTTAATTCATAACCCATTCTATCTTATCCCACTAACCCCTTTCTATCTACATATTAAGTATTTCTTCTCTACCTTGTGTGCTTTAAGACAAAAGACTCATTTGTAGAGGTAAAATTAAACGTGTGTACCTCACATTGAATGTGGTCTTTGAGACCTCCCAAAAATAAGTCATTCAAGTTATCCTTTGTAATTGTATCCCTTCTCATAGTTATATTTTAAAATTGTTGAATGTAATCCTTTACATATCTTTCTTGTCAAATTTTAGCTAATTGGTTTAAAAAGTCGTTGGTCAAACTATTACTATATTGTGATTGTAGCTCCTCTGTAAAAATTTACCATGAGATTGTGAGACCCCTTTTCTATAATTGAGTACACATCCATCAATACCAAATTAATTTCTCTAGCTCTACATATAAGGATACCATAGTCACCTTTTGTCCACTTGGTATTTGATGCACATCAAAAACATTCTCCATTTGTTTTATCCATGTTAGTGGATCATTGCCATCAAACTTGTGCATATCCAATTTTGGTATCTAACTCTTAGATCCCAAATGATTATTATAACTTCAATCAAGACTCACTAACTTGTATCATTAACCTTGCTTGCTTGAGACATCATTTCTTGATCCATTCATATAAGAAAATGGTGTGCTCTTAATGCTGGATAAATCTACTCCTAGGTTTTGCACTTCTCCTTGAAGTCGATATACATCCCCCTTCATTAATGATATTTCTTCCTTTAACTTGCTTATTTCTTCATTAGGGATAATATCCTCAAATTTCCCCTTATCCTTATCAAGAGATATTTTTGGTGTGGCAAAATTCTTTTTGCCTCTTGTAAAAGGCCTCGTCAATGACACAAAATAATGATTTTGAAATAAATCACACAAATGAAATATAAATTATCTGAAAATTTAAGTGTAATTTCCTAGGGTCAAAATAGCACTTACCCAAAAAAATCTCTATGAGATCGGTAGATCTACAAGCTTGCGAATGAAATTATTAGAAACCCTTATTTTTCAAATAAGTCATTTGTTTATGCTCTAATTTCTTTGAAACTTGGACTGTAGAATTTGGAATAACCTTCTCAAATCCCCTTTAAAAAATATGAACAAATTCATTCATATCTAAAAGATGTGCTTCAAATTTTTTTGTGTAAAAACCTTAATTTCATAGTAATTCGCTTAATTCTATTCCAATTTCTCTACAATTTGGATAAAAGGTTCTCCAACATGATCTGAAAAAATCCTTTGTAAATAAGAAAAAAATTCACTCCAACTTGAAAGATGCAATTTCCAAACTAGCCTCCAAAATTAATAATAAAAACCTTACCTCCATGGTACCAACTACCAAGAGCATGCTCTGACAATAGTTGAAATGAATTAAATTACACAACTGAGGAAGATATTGTAAATTATTTATAATAGATAAAATTAATAAGCCACTTTGAGGGGGAAAACCTCCAAATAACTTCAATGAGAACACAATTTACAATATGATGATAAAATAAGACTCACTACCTCCTATATACCCTACTTATGCCTACAATATCACCCAAGTTGACCTAAATATGGCTATATAGGCCCAAGGATGACCAAACTAACTAAATAACAATGTAATAATGATAATATGACTTAATTAAGGGTTATGGTAGCCACAAGTTGACTACTCATAGCCATATGCATACTCTAAGATTACGAGAGTAAATACTTCATTGTGAAAATAAATACTTGAGCATATAATTAGATATTCAAGGAGACAAATTTTCTTTCTAAATAATTACAATGAGACACCACTGATGTGCAATACAAAAACATAAGCAATAATTTTGAGAAATGAATACATCTAAATCTAAAAATTTCATGCAAAATCAACTTTAAATTGAAAATAAAAAATTAGATACGTGTAAGACATGTTAGGTTCACCAAAATGAAATGATGGGAAATGTGGTCTTAACCTAGAGACATAAACCAAGATCCAAAATCAGTATCATTTCATCATAATTTAGAGGAAACAACCAACAAGATCCAACTTTAGTCTTAAAGGTGAGTTAGATACTATGTATGATTATTTCTTCTTTTTGTGCTTGATTTAATTTGATGTGAATGTATGATAACTAGGTAAAACAATGAAAAATTGACAATATTCAGTATAAACATAAAGATACAAAATTGAAATAAAACACAAAAGTATAGATCTAGAAATGAGAGGCAAATTGGAGCCCATCACTAAAATTTGAGTCACAAAATGGCAGTCAACTGTGCTAGTCTCCTAGACCTGGATATGCTTTCATCAACTAATGTTGCATAGATTATTCCCTAAAAAATTCAACCAAAAAGTGTTGGTAATAACTCTAGAATAGCATAGACCTATGGTTTTTGCTTGTTCAAAGTCTAAGAGTGTTCGTCACAGTCTATTCTCTACAAATCTCCAACTTTCGGCTATTAAATATGTAGCCTATGTTGAATTTTGCAACACAAGCACCTACAAGATTAAACGGCTAACAAAAACACCTTCCAGAAGAGAGAGCTACACAAATCAATTTTATATTAATCAAAATAAAAGAATACAAAATGAATTGCAATTGTACAATGAGGTTCTTATAAAGAAAGAACAAAGATGCCCTAAGCTAAATTTAGGAGAATTAAAGTGCAAGTATGAGGAGATAAATAAAAATCAACCCTAGCTAGACTAGATACACAAAATCTAAATTAGAAGCAAGCACCCCTAATTGAACTTAAGAAAAATAAGCATAACTAGAAGTTAAAAAATAACTAATAGTTAAAATTCTCTAACACCCTCCACCCCCCTTAAGTGAAACTTCTAAGGTGAGTAGGAAAACTCTAAATGCTTGAATGTAGAAATGGGTCCTAGCAACTAAAGACTTAATTAGGTATCCATGTACAAAAAAAGACTCTCTAAATGAAGAAAAGGAGAAAAACCATGTGGGAAAAACCCCCTCTCCAAAAGCGAGAGATGCAATACATGAAAAAAAACATGAACTGCTAAAAAAAGGAAGGCCTTAGATAGACCCCCCAAGGACAACTTTCTTCACAAAAGTACAATCAAGATTCCCCCATAAGAGAGAAAATAAGAGATGATGTATCCCCCCCATAATAGAGAATCTCTAATGCCAAAGATGAAGGCTTGAGGATAAATGCTAAATATGATCCAAGAGAAGAAAACCATGTCTCCCCTTAGGAAGAAACAAATCCACTATTCAAGGCTAAAGAAACTCCATAAAAGGAGATTGAAGGAATAATCTCAATATGTGTCATGAAAGACTACTCAATTTTCCACATGTCTAAATCATGATCAATATACCAAATCAACCGAAGAAAATCCAAACAAATATGAAGATACTAGATGAACAACCTCTAAAGGAACTAAAGATGAGATGATAGGAATGCTTAAATTATCATCAAAGAGTAAGTGAAGATCCTCAAATATGTCCCCAATGCTTGTACTGTGTGACTCAAAAAATAGCCCCACAATACCTGGCAAGAAGTCATCCCACAAAGCTGAAACTGGAAGAGAACAATCAACCTATTGAATTGGATCAAGAGGCGCTATGCATGAGCCAATACCAATCTAGTTAGGAACAATAGAAGATGATGAAGACAAAGATGTTGTCTCAATATGGGGAGTGATATCTAAGATACAAGATTTTGATCCATTAAAACATTAAATAATTGTGATATAATCAAGCATATCAAAAGTACCATAATTATATGGTATACAATCTACATGTGCAAGGGGAATGACACAATATGCTACAAGATTTTTTGGAAATGGAGAGATATGAGGGTCCCCGTAGATATCTCAAAGGAGACTCCAAAGTGCACTAGGACATTTAATGTCAAATAAAGAATACATAGTATCAAGATCAACACTAGAACCAATTACTCCTACAACATGGTCACTAATGATCGTCCAAGCATATTGAACCCTCTCTAAATCTGGTTGATGGATGAAACCATATATATAGGAAAAAAAATCAAGCCACCTAAGATGTGTCAAGATGCCCTTTCTCCAAGAGTCATAATTGCTCTTTGTTAGGTTGATAACATAAAGATGGACAAGAAAAACCCACGATGCTTCCTCAAATGAAAATATCAAACCCAAATAATCTCAATAAACCACATGAAATAGAGCAACTTCCAATAAACATATCCATCTCAAGTGCAAAAACATCCAAAATATTAACCAAATAGTGAAAACATGGAAATCTAAATAAAATATACCTAGAGTGCAATATGAAAAAAACAATAGTAGATTTGGAAAGAGGACTCTAATGTATTTTTGATGATATACGGAAATCGAGAAAGGTAGTTGGTTTGCTCAAATATCAACCCTTGGTTGTATGGGGCCACACTAGGTGTTGATATCAATAGGGAATATTCTTCCAAAAAGAATACAGTTCTCCTTTCATTAAAAAATCTTAAAATATGTCTTTAGAAACTAATATTCTCCCACGTAAACTAAAAATTACAAAAAGAAGAGAGAAGAATATCCCAAAGAAATATTCCCTTGAAAGGAAATGTGCATGTGGAATACTTGTTGATGTCAGCACCTAGCAGGCTTGTACTATGCCTATGTAGGCATACCTCAAGACTTTTCCATTAGTTTTTTTATTTTTAAAAACTTTTTGACTTGTGAAAAAGAATTTAAAAAAGTTTTACCAAAAAAATTGGCAAAAGTTTTCACCAAACAAACTCTACATGATTTTTTTTTTGCCCACAGATTTTGTTCAATTATAGTTGATGCATGTTGAATTTTGCAACACAAGCACCTATAAGGTCAAAAAAAAAAAACACCTTCCACAAACCAGAACTTTTATCCAAATTTTGACCCCTTAAAAAAATCACATACCCCTCAAAATTTATAAATAATTTTAGAAAAAAAAATGCAATGATAAAAAGAAATTGTAGACCTACATGGGATTTTTATACCTAGGGCACAAGTTTGTATGACAATACAGATCCATATGGTATGGCACAAGTTTTTGTGCCACTACAAAAATTTGCAAAAATTTCAATTGCTTCAATTTTTGCGATTTCATATGCGATCTTAGGGTTTTCAAGCCTTTTGAGCACAATGGTGAGGCCCATTTCACTGCACAATGCCCAATTTTTTTTCTAACCCCTAGAACAAACCTAAAAAAATGTGCCCTCAAAAAATTAACATTAAATTTAAATTGCTTGGATTTTGAGAAAATGACAGTCGATCTTAAGGTTTTTCGACATTATGGATGCGATAGTAATGCTTGTTTTTCTTGAAAATTGATAAAAAAGATTGCCACCACTAGATCCAAAAAAAAATTTGCCAACTTGCAATTCTTTTGAGAAAAGAAAACCCGCAAGGCTTTAGAAGGGGTTTACAAAATCTATGCTCTAATACCATGTTGAATTTTGCAACACAAGAACCTACAGGATCAATGACAAATGAAAACACTGTTAGGATTCCTAAAGATACTGAGAGGGGGGCGGGCGGGGGGGGTGAATCAGTATCTGACTGGTAATAATATTTTCTTAACTTATAACATGAAAAGCATATTAAAACTGTGTACCGATAAACCAAAAATAATGCAGCAAATAAGAATAACAACCACAACATGAAAAACACACCATAACACAATGTTTTAATGAGGAAACCCGGTGTGGGAAAAACCTCGGTGGGATTTGTGACCCACAATATTCACTTACTGGCCAATAAGAGAATATTACTGCTACAACAGGGGCCTGCACATGCAAGAAGGCCAAGTGCCTAGAGCTAACTATTCAATTACAAAAGAAGTCATACTGACTTACAAAAATGGATTATACTAATCCAATGTCTTGTATTGCTTCAAATTAGCATCTTCTATGCCAGATTCAGTACTGGTTTAAGCTCTGCTACATATATAAACCCTTATCCAATAATTCACATAATAGGTCTGCTACCTTCTATATTTCACATCATACCCTAACATGTATAAAGTGATCTACAATGATCTCATACATATATGAGTCATATTACAATCCGCCATGTCGGCTTACAAAAGATTTTACAATTAATTACAAAATAGATTAATACAAAATTGTTATCGGCCAGGGTGCCAGTAATCTTCCTTTTCAGTGCCGATGTCCTATATGTCGGTGTAGAGTCTTTCGATGCCAGTGCCAATGTCTGCCTACTAGTATCACATGATTGTAAGGTTGCCATCAATGGCAATACCTTCAATCACCTACAATTTCTCATTGGAGTGTGAATTTTTCAACAATCTCCCCCTTTGGCATTGATGGCAACACTCATGAGAAAAATTCAAGAATGTATCCAAAAATTGAAGTCCAAAAATCTTGCCAAAAATTGTACTAGAAATTGTACCAGATGTGTGCTCCCCCTGAGTAGATGATCTCTATTTATGGATTTTTCTCATCTCTACTACTCCCCCTTTGACATCAATGACAAAGGTTGTCATTCGTTGTCAGTGGAGTCTTGCCTGGATTCTTGTAGTCGGTGGGTTACAATCTGAAAAATATCTATCAAAATCAAATTTAAACCATTGTTGAATGATTTGTTGTCTTTTAGTGCCTCTTGAGTTCTCTGCACTGTACCAGTGAGTATATGTATTTTCTCTTTCGGTGTCTTCAGTCCGGGAACTAGAGCCTCAAATATTTCTTTTCACAAAGAAATGAGGTAATCTAGTTTTGGACCAAGTCTACATTTTAAGTCCTTTACTTTATCCTTTATTATTTCTTTGTCCTTCTCTAACTGCTTGATTTTCTCTTCTTGCTCTACAATCTTCTTCTCTATCTCCAAAAATGAATCCAATGTACCTATCAGATTGTCAACAATATTGTTAATCTTATCTTGTGCTTTGCTGATTTCCTTGTCTAGATCTTCTGTTAAAATATTTGTTTTACAAGAATCTCTATATAGTTTCTTGAAGTCAAGAATTATCTCTCCAAGTTCTGGTAATAATGTTTCCATTTTCTCCTTATTCTTCTTCACAATTTCCTCAAAGAATTTCTCTTTTTCTTTAATCATTCTCTTCTTAAATGTATCCTCATTTATTTGATCAACAGTCAATATGTTGCTGGTGATGAACTTAGACAATGTGTCTAGTTGACCTAAAGAATCTTTGTTATCTACAATACACTTTGGTGCTATCGGTTTAAGAATGGGAATTGTGTCATCAATAGCCTTATAGGCTTGTGCATTGCACTCTGTGATCTTCTTTATTGAATCCAATAAGACCTCTATTACATTCGTAGGTCTGAATTCTACCATAGAAGTACTAGATGTATGTCCAACTACCTTCACAATAGCCATGCTGCTGGTTGTAGTAATCACCTTTCTTGGTTCGACCTCTAGTAGGTCAATCTATGTTTGTATTTCTACAAGCAAAGGTTTAGGCTTTCCAGTTTTGGCCAAGGGCACTGTTTCTGTCTGAACCTGTGTCTCAACATGTACCTATTTCAATTTCTCTATTTGTATCTCAGAAGGAATCTCTGAGCTCTCAACTGCCAGTTTTTTAGATGTATTCTCAGTTTGTACCTCTATACTTTCCTTAGCCAGTTCTTCTGATGTTTTTCCAGTTGTATCTATCGGTTTCTCAGTGGTATCCTTTGTCGGTTGCTCTGTCTGAGTAGGTTTTTCTATGTTTATATTAACTTCTATATCCGGTAACTCAGTAGTCACATCTATCTTCTTGTCCTCAGTGGTTTCTCTGTCAACCAAAATATTTACTTCTTGAGTATCAATATTTACAGTGTACAAAACTCCAAACTTAGGATTTGTATCCTCTAATGGATTCTTTATACTCTCAGTACCCGGTTGACTATCAGTAGTATCTACCAGTGGAGTATCCGAAGGAGGTGGGGTTAAGTTATCAGTTATTTTCAGGCTTGGAGGTCCACCTACCTTACCTTTCCCCTTATCTCTGTCCTTTTGATATACTTTAATAGTCTTTGGTCTAAGTAATTCTTCCTAATTTTCTTTTTACACAAAGAATATATCCCATGCATCTGTTGTTTCCTCAGAGACTTCATGTACTCTACCTACCATTAGTGCTACATGTCTATGAGAAGTGGAGAATACTATCTGGTTTGCTTCACTGATTAGTTTATCTATTTCATCAGTTGATTTGACTGGATGTATTGCAAGTAATTTTTCAATCTTGATTTTCTTGTCCATCTCAACGATGGCTAACCTTCTAGCTTCTAATCTCCTATATAGATCATTTGGTATTTCATCAACAACTTCCATCAAAAATTTCTTATAAATATCTAAGTGTAAAATTACATTGTTCTCTATGCTTTCCTTATCATCTGTTGATAGTGTGTTGTATATTTTGTCGATGTTCTTTAGTTTTCCATCTTTAGTTATTTCGCACAAGAGTTTATCTAGTGGAGCAATATTATGTTTTGTCTTCTTTTTCTTTGGAGTCATTTACTTTACCAGAGGCCTAACTACCTGTTGTTTTTGTCTGGTTCTCCTGGGTGTAGGTGAGGGTACCAGTAAGGGTTTTCTTTTCCTTTCTACCCTTTTAAATACTGCTAGTATGTCACTCTCAGAAGAAGTTCCAACCGGTGAAAGATGAGTTTCAGGTTGAAGTGTTTCCAACTCACTTTCACTTATACCAGTTTGCTTCAAAACATCTTCTATATTTTTCTTTAGCTTGTCGAGTTCCTTTCCTTACTGTTGCTTCAACTTTCTTAACCCTTTTCCTAGACTGAATTCCACTTTCTATTGTTTCAGCATTTCCAAAAACTTTCTCAGTAGGTTCCTTGGGTGCTTCAAGGAGGGCTTTTGCATAAGTTTCAATAATATTGGCATCTGTCTCATAGCCCATTTCAGTTACCCAGATAGTTCTAGGGACAATTGCCTCCATCCAGATTTCATCCTTCTTGATTACAAAATAGATTTCTTTATGATATTTGTCCACAATAGCTTGTGACAGTCTTACCCTAGTTTTCATTCGAGCTTTTAATGCTTGAAAGTATTCATTTAAGTTTTTCTCCTGGCTTTCTCCCATATTGCTCAATAGATCCAATAGTTGCTTTCCTACCAGAATGTCAAAACCAAAATTTCTTGCACCAATACTGGGTACTTGTTTAGTTATGTACAACATTAGGCAAACAAGCAAATGTCCAAATCTGAATGTTCCTTTCTTATCTCCTTTAATCTTCCCTAGATTGTCTATCAATTCATCTTTGAGCCATTCACATATATCTATTCTAGCATTATTGTTGACCATGTCATAAGCACTCTTAATACATAGGCTAGAAACTAAGTTCAACCTATTTGTATGTGTAGCTTTATAACCTAAGATCATACTGATAAATCTGACATTTATATCCTTTACATTGTTTACCCTTATAGACCTTTTGTCGAATGTTGCACCGGTTAAATCCATCACTATGTCATTTGAGACTCTCTTCATTTTGTTAGGTCTGCTACTAGTGGAAGGTAATCCTGTTACTGCCTTGATAGCTTCCTTTGTGATTTTATGAATTGTATCCAACCAGAAGAATTCACCATGAACTCTGCTTAGCACAATCATTATAATATCCTTGGGAAAATCTGGGACACTAAGGATTTCAGTAAAACCTAGGGTTTCCACTATCTTATGTTCTGGCTTGATATTTCCAGACTCATCACAAATCATAGTCTTATACATATTTTTGATCTCATCATAACCTAATTCCTCTATATGACAATGTATATACATTCTATGGTCTTCAACATATACTAATCCCATAGGAATTTGAGAAATGCACCTATAATATCATCTTTCTTTGCTATTTCAGGAACCAGTTTGAATATGGGTCTAGGGCACTTAATAACCTCAACAACAGTAGTGTTTGCAATAAATTTAGGAGTGGATGAGGGTGCCATGATTATAAATACCTCAATCTACCTTTAGGAAGAATGCTTTGATGAACTGCTTCACTTTTTTGCTAAGGATGCCTTTGCTTGGGAATTTTCCCACTCTCGAAGGTTTGAATTCTCGGTGAATGAAAAAGGAGCCAAAAAACTTGCTTTATAATGTTATTTTCTCCAACTACCACATTTAATGCTCATTGGTTAAGTCACAACTTAACTCATCTGTCGGTATAGAATTAATTTCAACTTCTCACCATCAACCGAGAGAATAATAGCATGTTTTTCATTTTGTTGCTAAACCCTCAAGGATTTTCTTTCAGTTAGATGAAGAGTCTCCTGCCGGTGGAGTGTTACTCCATTCTACCAGTGGAGGGGTATTCCCATCAACATTCTGATCTGACTTTCTGATCCATTGTTTTGAGAATTCTTGCTTTACCTCTTCAACCTTTTCTTTACCTTTCAAACTAGGACCTTTGTTATTTGCCAATGGGGACTTGCTTCTATAGAATTTTGCAATATGTCCAATTTTGTTACAAGCATAACAAGTCGCATTGTTCTTCTAAATAGCTTTCCCATATCCTATGTCGGTATGTGTTTTGCATTGATTAGATAAGTGTCCAAATCTTCCACAAACATAACATCCTACATTCATTCTGCAATTTTTAGAGTTATGACCAACTTTGTTGCATTTATAACATTGACCGGTGGGTGTAATAGTGTTCTGATAATCTCTAGATCTACATTGATTTTCTCTATGACCATACTTGTTACAGTTAAAGCATTTCCCATTGAATTTGTAAGCATTAGGTTGTCTTACCAGTTTGCTATGGTCATGATTGTTTGTAGTACCGGATCTTTCACCAATTTCAAAACCAAGGCCATTTGTATCACCATTAGGTTTCTAATTCTTCAGCATGTCACCAAGTTCTTCTGAACTTTTCTTGAATTTCTCCTTGTGTTGATTTGCAGCAGTTAGTTCATTCTCCAAGATTCCTTTCTGTCTTATGAGTTCAGTTCTGTCATTTTGTGTGTGCATCAAATCTGTCTTCAACATATCATTTTCATGACTGATTTTTGTGTTTTCATTTCCAACATCATTTAGTCTTCTAACCAAGTCTTCTTCATTCTTCTTTCTGTCTTCAATTTCTTTACAAAATCTTATAGTCATATCTTGCATCTCATTCTTTGTTGTACTGATTTCTTGTCTTAGCTTGTTTACCAAATCATTAAGAGTTTCCTTTTCATCTTCCTCTTTCTGCATCTTCTCACAAAGTTCTCTTCTTTTATTCCTTGCTATAGTGTAATTTTCTTGAAGTGCTTGAATGATATCTTGAGCAGCCTTTAGATCATCCTCAAGTTTGATATTCTTCACCTTTTCTGCATCATAGTCTGAAAGAGTTGTTTCTAATTGCTTTGTCAAGTTTTCCATCTCTACCAGTGACATGATCTTCCTCAAGTTGTTAGGCTTCTGAAAATAAAGGACCATGCTCTGATACCAGTTGTTAGGATTCCCAAAGATACTAAGAGGGGGGGTGAATAAGTATCTGACCGGTAATAATATTTTCTTAACTTATAACATGAAAAGTATATTAAAACTGTGTACCGATAAACCAGAAATAATGCAGTAAATAAGAATAACAACCACAACATGAAAAACACACCATAACATAATGTTTTAACGAGGAAACCCGGTGTGGGAAAAACCTCGGTGGGATTTGTGACCCACAATATTCACTTACTGGCCAATAAGAGAATATTACTGCTACAACAGGGGCCTGCACATGAAGGAAGGCCAAGTGCCTAGAGCTCACTGCTCAATTACAAAAGAAGTCACACTGACTTACAAAAATGGATTATACTAATCCAATGTCTTGTACTACTTCAAATTAGCATCTGCTATGCCCGATTCAGTACCCATTTAAGCTCTGCTACATACATAAACCCTTATCCAATAATTCGCATAATAGGTCTGCTACCTTCTATCTTTCGCATCATACCCTAACATATATAAAGTGATCTACAATGATCTCATACATATATGAGTCATATTACAATCTGCCATGTCGGCTTACAAAAGATTTTACAATTAATTGTAAAATACTTTAATACAAAATTGTTGTCGGCCAGGGTATCGGTAATCTTCCTTTTTAGTGTCGATGTCTTGTATGTCGGTGTAGAGTGTCGGTGCCGATGCCGGTGTCTACCTACCGGTATCACATGATTGTAAGGTTGCCATCAATGAAAATACCTTCAATCACCTACAATTTCTCATTGGAGTGTGCATTTGCCAACAAACACCTTCCATGGGAGGGAGCTGCGTAAATAAATGCTATATTACTCAAAAGAAAAGAATACATAATGAATTACAATTTTACATTGAGGTTCTTGTAAAGAAAGAACAAAGATGTCCTAAGCTAAAATTAGGAGAATTAAAGTGAAAGTATGATGAGATAAATAAAGCTCAACTCTAGCTAAACTAGATGCACAAAAGCTAAATTAGAAGTAAGCACTCCTAAGTGAACTTAAGCTAAAAAAACATAACTAGAAGTTAAAAAATAACTAATTGTTAAAATGCTCTGACAACCTACAAACAAAGAAGAGAGAAAAATGGTTGTGTTGTGAAGGGGCTTGCCTTAGTCAAACCCTATGTTGGCGTTTCCACCTCCACAACAACTATGATGATGAGAAAAATAGCTCACCCCTAGTATGGAAGAGGCTAAATCGGTAATGAAATGGTGAATTGACAATGTTATACCTTAGAATTGATAATCATGGCAATGAAATACTCTTTAGATAAGTCCTCCAAGTGTTGATACAATAACATGACAAATTATAACAAAATCCATCCTGAAAAAATACTTAAAGATAGCTTGTTGTAGCTTCATGCTCCTTGTACTCATATTTTCTCTTGAATGAAGGAATTAGGACTTGGAATGAAATTCCTAGATTATGGAAATATGGTCAAATGAATTAGAGATGATGCCTTTATATAGGTTCTCAAAGTATTTTCACATAGGCCAATTTCCAATGGTTATATAAAAATATCAAGATAGGATCACAAATGGCAGGAGTCAACAGTCCAATATATTAAAATTTGGGCCCATTTTGGAGCTACTAAGTTGCTAGGAACCACATTTCACTAGGAATAGGGTACAATGTGTTGGAAAATGTTATCATTGATGTCAACTATGTCAAAAATGTCATAGCAAGTTGTAGAGGTGAAAATAGCATGGCATCATTGTTCTAAGTTGGCCTTATAACATGCTTAACTCATCGAGTTTCGTCTATAGTGTTGCGGATTAAAAATGATGATAATTCATAGGGTTGTCACAATGACATAGGTTATATACCTAGGGTCCTTCATCATTTTATAGTCAAACTTTTGATTGACATTTGGCCCATTGCAAAATAGCAAAAAGAAACTACAGACCGCGCGAGGTGAAATGAAATATGATTGTGGGTAGAGGATTATTGTTTTAGCCATTTTGTTGGGTGACCACCAAGGAAAACCATATGGTTTCCAAAACAATGAAAAGATGGGGTGACTGCGAAGGTTAAGTATTGAGGCTCACTTCATCCTTGTGCTCATCGACATCGAACTGGCTTGCATCTATTGGTCCATCTTGGCGATGAGGTTTTCTTATGGGGGCCACCTTTCTTTTTGGCAAGAGATTGTCTTTCGGTATTTTTAAGGGCTTTTCGCCATTTCGCCAAGATACAAACGTTGAAAAGTCAAGTGTTGGCAAAATAGTGAAAGTAAAATGGTTAACCGCCTGCGAAACCACAAAAAGAAAAATTTGACTACAAAGTAAACAAAATATGTTGTGGTGAGGGTTAAATGGCATTTTTTTCCATTTCTCAACGGTGACTGCCAAAGATAGTAAACCACCTGTGAAACAGAGATGAATGCTATGTGTTTTCGCTAGGTCGTGGGTCACACTTTCCAATTGATTCGACCCATTGTGAAACCGTGAAAGGCTTAAGGCTTTTACTATTTCACGGAATAGATTGCCAAAGGGTTTTAGCCACCAAAGAATCAATGAAAAGGGTTTTAGGTCAATATGACCTTTAAACCTCTTAGTGATAAAAACCTACTCGTGGGTTCTAACCATCTGAGGTGATTTTGATGCCACGTTTGCATGTCAATAGACATAGAGGTCCACATGGGTGTTGACCAAGTTTGACCAAGTGAATTGGACATCTTATATGAATACTTGTGGCTACTAGGTGGTCTAAAGGAAATCTAATATGTAGAATTTGATGTTCATAATGTTCTTAAATGAGGTGGTTGCCAATCCAATCAAACTAGGTCGAGAAAGGATGGAGAATGCATTAATGGCATCCATGTTGCAGATTGGTAATCTAGATACAGGGAATGATCAAAAGACAGGAAGGATACATTTAATATGGGTGACCAATCTGAGAACACTTTCAGGACAGAGAATCAAATCTTTTGTTGTTGTGATCCCTTAGAAGTTAAGAGAATTATTTTTAAATATTATTTTGGAGGGAAAATCTTACGAAAAATAGAGATGACTGAATGATGAGGTTGTTGATGAAATTTAACAAGTGGTATATGAGCTAGATGAGTTGGTATAGCCATACAAGTTGGATGGTGATCAAAAATAGAGAAGGGCATTTAGATGAATTTATTTGTTGACAGGTGGAGATAGTAGAGTGTTCAGTTGCAGAGGGTTAGATAGAGAGCATTGAAAGATATAAATTAATTAGATAAGTGAAGAATATAAAAGAGAAGTGTCATCAGTAGAGATTGAAGACCATCAAAGAAAGAAGACTTGAAGGCAGAGAATATACTTTAGAAGGGCAACATCTCAGAAGTGCAATATGTTCATAAGGGTTACAAAACTCATTTGTAACAAGGAATTCAATTGTATTGTAAAAACAATTAACTCATTGTATTTCTTTGATTGGGTGCTCAGAGAAGAGGTAGGTGCTCCTTGAGTAGGTGCTAAAAATTCAGGGGTTGGTTCTCCTTTGGGTTTTCCTTGTAAATTCATGTGTTATGTGATTTGTCTTTGTGTGTGTGTGTTTTTTTATCTATTTTTATTTGCACACTTTTATTTAAAACTTTACATCACTGGTTCAACCCCCCCCCTCTCAATGATTACTTGTTTTCTTCAATTGGTATTAGAGCCCAGGTTCCCAGTTAGATAAGATTTCTCTAGCTTGGGTAGATTCTGGTTAGTGTTCACTATGGCTAGAAATGAATCCTCCTTTGCTAAATCACCTATATTTGATGGCACAAACTATGCCTTCTGGAGTAGAAGAATGGAAACTTATTTATCCTCCTTAGCCTTTAATGTATGGATGTTAGTAAAAAATAGTTATACTATTCCTCAAATACCCCCTACAGACCCTGATGCAAAAGGGAATATGAGTACAATTCCAAAGATAAGAATGCAATCTTAACTAATCTATCAGATACATAATTTATCAAGGTAATGCACTCTACATCTACAAAATAAACATGGGACAAGCTGCAAAGAATCTATGAAGGAGATGTCAAGGTAAAGGAGGCCAAACTGCAAATTCTTAGAGGTCAATTTGAAGGACTGAAAATGAAAGAAGAAGAGAAAATAGTCAAATACATTCAAAGAGTAGATGAAATTGTAAATACTATAAGAGGACTTGGAGAGGATGTCTTAGATGAATTTATTGTCAGGAAGGTCATGAGATCATTACCCACAAATTATGACACAAAGGTCTCTACAATAGAAGAAGCTAAAGACCTAAAAGCTTTCTCCATGGATGAATTATTTGGCTCCCTATCAGCTTGTGAGATGAGGACAATTGGTAGTGAAACTTCAAAGAGAGAGGCTACTTTCAATACTACAAAGAAAGGAAAAGAATAATTTGTCAATGTGGAGGAAGATGACTCTAATACTGTTATAGCCAACTTTGGGAGGAAGCTCAAGAAAGGTTTAGGGAAATACAAAGGTAATCTCCCTTTCAAATGTTTTAATTGTGGTAAGATAGGATAATTTGCTTCTAAATGTCCATATGAAGAAAAAGGAGAAGATGAGAAGCACAATATGAAGGCCCTTGGTAAAGAGAAGATGAAGAAATCATACAACCAAGGAGAAGGAATTATAGAAGGAAGAACAATATTTACACATTTGAGGATGATGCCATTGATGAAGAAATTGTCTCTGATGAGCACTGCACTGAGGATGAAAAAGAAGTCAACCTGTTTATAGCATAAGAGGGATCGAATAAAGAACATATGACTAGTGATGATGAAGAGGAAGTTTAATTTGAGGTATATATTGAAGGTGAACTTGTGAGTGCACCTGAAGAAATCATAAGAGTAAGAAAATAATAAAAAAATGTGTAGGAATGTTGCCACTGAGGAACAAGGCCGATTGAATAAGTATCTTGAAGAGTTTGAGAAAAATGTTATATATCTAAGAACACATTTGGAAGAAGCCAAGAGAATGCTTGAATTTTCAAAATTAGATTTGGAGGCTAAAGAAAAGGATTGTCAAAAGTTGGAGAAAGAAATTGGGAGTCTTAGAGAAGAGCTTGAGAGATGCAATGATGAGCTCAAGGTGAGAATCAAGTATGAGGGCAGCACCAACTCATTGGATAATATGTTGAACATGCAAAAAGACACCAAGGATACCGAAGGTGTTGGATGTGATGTTGGTCAATGTTCTACAATTAAGGACTTATCAAGCAAAGAAATACACTTTACCTCTTCAAGTGAAAATGGTAAAGGACAAAATTTCACTGTCAGCAAGACCACTGAGAAGAAGACATATGTTGTTACTACAAAGAGAAAACATGCTGATCCAAAAGGAAAAGCCAAAGTGGATGATGGAGGCTTCTTAAAGGTCAAGAAAACAAGGAAGAGCTCAAGAAGACTGAGTTATGCTGCTCCAAGGAGACCAATGAGAAACAACTTCAACAATGATTGGTATGTATTTCAATTCCATGGCTACTATTACAAATGTAATTCTTGTGGTCATAGAATTGTTGAATGTAGGCTTATGCATAGGTCTCCTCCTAGTTATGAAAGTAGAAATCCTTTTTCTACTGTTAAATATGTCAATGTCATGTGCTATCATTGCAATGGTGTTGATCGTAGAAGTTATGAGTGTAGGAGAAAAATGTCTCAGTCCTATAGAAATTTCTCAAGTTCATTATTCAATAGGAATGTCAAATGTTATTATTGTCAAAACTTTGGTCATATAGAAAATCATTGTAAACTTAGAGCAACTAAACCAAAGAAAAAAATGTCAATACTGGAATCAAAAGTCAATTCAAATCAGAAAACAATAGGAGAGAAGAAGAAAGAAACAAAACAAGTTTGGGTAGAAAAAGAAAAGGACAAGGCTTAGTCAAGTTTGATTGTCCAAACTGCCCTACATGCAAAAATAAATAACTTATGGGTAGTAGATAGTGGTTTCTCTAACCATATGATTGGTGATAAGAAAAAAATCATTAAGCTTGAAGATTGGAATGGAGGCTCGGTAAGTTTTGGAGACAACTCTTTAATCAAAATAAAAGGAAAGGGTACACTAAGAATAAAGGGCAAATTAAAAGATTATGATGTATATTATGTGGAAGGCCTAAAACATAATCTGCTGAGTATAAGTCAAATGTGTGATAAAGGATACAAGTTTACATTTGACTCAAAAGGATGTGAAATCATAAAAGAAAGCAACAAGTTAGTTGAAGAAGGCAAGAGGACTGATGGTAATGTATGCAACTTAAAAGAATGCTTTGAATCTAAATTCATGATGGGACAAGTTGATAAAAGTTGGCTATGGCATAGAAGGTTAGGACACATTAATTTCGACAACTTGGTTAAGGTAAGGAAGAAAGGGTATGTAAGACACATACCTTAGATTGTTAAGCGAGCAAGCATTGTTTGTGATGAGTGTCAAAGAGGAAAGAAAACTAAAGTGAATTTCAAGACCAAAGATTACTCTAATACAAGGCCTTTGTAACTTATACATACTAATTTGTAGGGTCCAACTAGGACAACAACACTAAATGGAGAGAAATATTTTATGTTGTTGATTGATGATTTTTCAAGAATGACATGGGTCACCTTTCTTCAAGACAAGTAGCATTTGAAAGATTTAAAATCTTTAGGAAGATAGTTGAAAATGAAAGTGGTTATAAGTTGAAATATCTAAGATCAAATTGTGGAGGTGAATTCACATCAAATGAATTTGAAGACTATTGTGAAAGACATGGAATTAGAAGACAATATTCAGCCCCTAGGACACCACAAAAAAATGGTGTTGTGGAAAGAAAGAATAGGATAGTTAAAGAGATGGCTAGAAATTTTTTTGAATGAATCTTGTATACACCTAAAAATGGTCTGAAGATAGTTAATTAAATACACAGTTATTTGATTAATTCCCCTTCCCAATTAATTGAATTCACAAGCAATTTAATTAATTTCTCTATTCATCTACTTGTAAATAAATCTAAATGATTTATTTTTATAGTTCATCTTATATCCCCCTTTGATTAATTAATTCTAAATTAATTAATGTCTCCCCATATTAATCAATTCTTCTAATCCCTAATTAAGATTAACAAACTCAAGTTTGTTGAGATTAATTACCATTTTCCAATTATTTGAATTTATAAATTCAAATGAGCATACAGCTCCTAATTTTAACCATCCACTAACTTAACCCATTCAATCTAATCTTGGGTCTAACCAACCCTATCCTATCTTGCACATCCTAACCTCTCATGGTGTGGATATTCTCTTGTTGAGACACATGGCACTTTTGCCACATGTCTCCTCCCTTGGACACTTGCCCTCTCATGAGAAAGGCTCATTGACACTTGTCACCATAGAGATGACAAGTGTCCCTTCCTCCAACCTCTTCTCCAACTTCCTCAAACTTGGCCTTTGATATCTTCAGATCAAATCTAGACCGTCGATTCCTGCCACCTCAGCTTTGGCCTTGGAAATCCTATAAATACCCCTCATTTTGGAGCAATATGGATCCCATCTCATATCAATTTAGGCATCATTACTATAGGCAATTTGCATTTCAATTATCCAGCATTTAGCTTTTAGATTTATCATAGCATGGTAATCTAGTTTCTTAAATCATGCATTTCATATCATCTCCATAGTTAATCATGATCAAATAGATACTCAACTCTTGAGTTGTCACTTTGGGGGTCATTGCTCCACTGAGAGCCCATCAATCCAACACATTCAAGGTCCTCAAGAATAGAGGAAAATGGGACATTTCAAGGAAGGCTTATGGTTTGCATCTTTGATTTAGTTTTGAAATTAAGCTTTTCAATTATATTATATTGTCTCATTATATGTGTATGCCTCTTATACTAACAACACTTTTAGCATCACAAATCTAATTTGCCTAATATATATTGGAAGGAAGTAGTCCACACAGTTGTATAAACCCTTAACAGGGTGCAACTAAGAGTAAACATCAAGATGACTCCATATGAGCTATGGTATGACAAAAAACCTTCAATCAAGCACTTCAAAGTGTTTGGTAGTAAGTGTTTCATCAAAAGAGATGAGGATGGTTTGGGCAGCTTTGAGTCAAGATGTGATGAAGGTATCTTCCTAGGGTACTCAACTCATAGCAAGTCCTACAAATGTTTCAACAAGAGGCTAAATAAGGTGGTTGCAAGTGTACATGTGAGAGTGGATGAAGAAATACATAAAGGAAAACAAAACATAGTAAATCAGATTGAAAAACCCTATGTAGAAGAGGAGGAACAATCTGAAAGTGAAGAAGAGGTTGTCAATAAAACCCCAAACAGATATGTACAAAATAACCATCCTAAAGATTAAATAATTGGCAACAAGAATGAGGGTGTACAAATTAGAAGAAGACACACAAGGAACAATGAGCAAGTTAACTTTTGCCTCATGACTAAAATGGAACCAAGGAATTATGGTGAAGCCAACAAGAGTGAGAAGTGGATGAAAGCCATGAAGGAAGAGTTGCAGTAGATTGAAAAGAACAAGACTTGGGAATTAGTTCCTAGACCTGCTTATAAAAATGTCATTGGGACTAAATGTGTCTATAGGAACAAGATGAATGAAGAAGGAAAAGTGATAAGAAACAAAGCCAAATTAGTATGCAAGGGATATGCTCAATTTTAAGGGATAGGCTTTGAGGAGATATTTGCACCAATTTCAAGGATTGAAGCAATCATAATGTTTCTAGCAGCATACAAGGGATATAAATTATACCAAATGGATGCTAAATCTACATTCCTTAATGGCAATCTAGAAGAAGAGATATACATAGAGAAACCTGAAGGATTTTAGCTACATGAAGATTAGGAATTTGTATGTAGATTGAAGAAAGCATTATATGGTCTAAAGTAGGCACCAAGGGCATGGTATTCCAAGTTAGACAAATATCTCCATCAGGAAGGATTTTAAAAGGGGTGTGTTGATAGCAATTTGTACATAAAAGAAAATGGAAATCTTATGATCATAGTGGTTGTTTATTTTGATGACATTATATTTGTAGGTAATAAGGATGCCATATGCAAGGATTTTGTTGATCAAATGTAGTCTGAATTTGAAATGTCTTTTCTTGGAGAATTGACATGTTTTCTTGGTTTGCAAATATCACAGCTAAACAAAGGTATATTTATTTCTCAAACCAAGTATGCTAAGGATTTTGAATAAATTTCAAGTGGAAGATAGCAAGCCAGTTAGTACCCTCATGGTTACAACATGTAAACTAAACAAGGATGATGAGTCACCTAATGTGGACCAAACCTTATATAGATTCATGATTGCAAGCCTTTTGTACCTAACTACCTCAAGACTAGACATAGTTCAAGTAGCATTCATGGTTGTCATATTTCAAGCAGCTCCTAAGCAATCACATATCAATGCAATAAGGAGAATATTCAAGTATATACAAGGAACACTTAATTATGGCTTATGTATCCAAAGAAAGGAGATTTCACTTTACAAGCCTATATAGATGTTGAATGGGAGGGATGTGTAGATGATAGGAAGAGCACTAGTGGTGGACCTTTCTTCCTTGGAGATAGGTTAGTGTCATGACACAACAAGAAGCAAGAATCCATTTCATTATCAAGTGTTGAAGTTGAATACATTACAGTTGCCACATGTTTCTCCCAAGCGCTATGGATGAAACAAACACTTAAAGATATCCAGGTAGAGTTTTCAGACCCCACTCTTATCATGTGTGACAATTCCAGTGCTATAAATATATCAAAGAACTCGGTCATGCATTCTAGGACAAAGCACATTGCAATCAAGTATCATTTTCTCAATGAAAAGGTTGCAGAGAAAGAGGTAAAAGTTGAATATGTGTGCACTAGTGAACAAGTAGCTGATATCTTCACTAAGCCACTACCAATAGATATCTTTGAATATCTAAGACAAAAATTAGGTGTTGTCCCACCCTCCTTCAACACTTAGGCATTTCTATGAAGTCTGTGGTTCATGGGGAGCACATCGTTTTACACTTTTTTCCTTTGAACCTCATGCTTGGTCTCAGAGGGAGATCCAAAAATTTTATTAGTAGTATGAGCACTTCTTTTTTTATTGCAATAATGGTTCATCTAGCTTTCAAGCGGTTTAGGGAGTCCAAATTTATGCATGCAGAGATGGTCATAGGGGAGAATGTGCATTTCCAACAAAATGCCAAATTTTTGGTTTCTTAAAAGGGGAGAAGAACAAGTGTGAGTGTGTTGTCTATCAGGCCCTTTGCCATTGTTTTCAAAGGTGAAGAAGATTTCTAGGTGTTTTGACATCAATGCCAAAGGGGGAGATTGTTGGCAAATATTGTCATTGATGTTAACTATGTCAACAATGTCATAGCAGGTTCCAAATGAGTTAAAATGTAGAAAGGTGTAGACTAGAGATATGAAAAAGAGTGGATTTCATGAGTTGCAAAGGTGAAAATAGCATGGCATCATTGTTCTGAGTTGGCCTTATAACATGCTTAACTCATTAAGTTTCATCTACATTGGTTACAAATAAAAAATGATAAAAAATCATAGGGTTGTCACAACGACATAGGTTATCCACCCAGAGTCCTTCATCGTTTTGTAATTAAAATTTTGGTTAACCTTTAGACCCTTGCAAAACAATGAAAATAAGTTGCAAATCGTGTAGGGTGAAATGAAATGTGACCATGGGCAGAGGATTATTGTTTTCGCCATTTCATTGGGTGACCGCCAAGACAAACCATATGGTTTGCCAAACGGTGAAAAGATAGGGTGACTGTGGAGGTTAAGCATTGGGGCCTACTTTGTCCTTGTTCTCATTGACATCAAACTAGCTTGCATCTATTGTTCCACCTTGGTGATGAGTTATTCTTGTAGGGGCCACCTTTTTTTTCGGCAAGAGATTATCTTTTGGTATGTTTAAGGACTTTTTGCCATTTTGCCAAGATACAAACATTGAAAAGTCAAGTGTTGGTGAAATAATGAATTTGAAATAGTTTTAACCATTTCATGGAGTGTTATGACATAAAAGGTTAACCACTTGAGAAACCATGAAAAGATAAATGTGACTGTAGAGTAAACAAAAGCTATTGCGATGAGGGTTAAATGGCAGTTTTCGCCATTTCTCGATGGTGACCACCAAAGATAGTAAACCGCCTACGAAATGGAGATGAATGCTATATGTTTTCATTGGTCACAAGTCAAACTTTCAAGTTGACTCAACTTGTTGCGAAACCGTGAAAGGCTTGAGGCTTTTGCCATTTCACGGAATAGACTGTTAAAGGGTTTTAGCTGCTAGAGAATCAACGAAAAGGGTTTTAGGTCAGTATGACCTTTAAACCTTTTAGTGATACAAACCTATTTGTGGGTTCAAATGGTCTGAGATAATTTTGACACCATGTTTGCATGCCAATAAACACAAAGGTCCATGTGGGTGTTGACTGAGTTTGACCAGGTGAATTGGACATCAAATGTGAAGACATGTGACTACCAGGTGGTCTAAAGGAAATCTAATATGCAGAAGTCGGTGTTCATAATGTGCTTAAATGAGGTGGTTGTCAATCCAATCAAATCACGTCGAGAAACGATGGAGATGCATTAATGGCATCCATGTTGCAAACCATTGTGTGGCTCGAGATGATCTACTAAAAGGATATTAGCTCTTATGAGTAGAGCAAGATTACTAAAATTAGTATTCTGGATACAGGGAATGATTAGAAGATAGGAAGGATGCATTTAATATGGGCGGCCAATATGAGAACGCTTTCTGGACAGAGAATCAAATCTTCTATTGTTGTGATCCCTCAGAAGTTAAAAGAATTATGTTTAATATTGTTTTTGAGGAAAAATCTTACAAAAAATATTGATGACCAAATGAAGAGGTGGTTGATGAGATTTGATAGCAGTAGATGAGTTGGCAGAGACAGACAAGTGGATAGTGATAAAATATAGAGAAGGGCATTCAGATGAAATTAGTTATTGACGAGCAGACATAGTAGAGTGTTCAATTGCAGAGGGTGAGATAGAGAGCATTGAAAAAAGATAGAGTGATCAGCTAAGTGAAGAAGAGAGAAGAAAAGTGTCATTAGTAGAGATTGAAGACCATCAAAGGAAGAAGACTTGAAGGTGGAGAATATACTTCAGAATGACATCATCTCATAAGTGCAGTAAGTTCATAAGGGTTACAAAACTCATTTGTAACAAGGAATTCAATTGTATTGTAAAAACAATTAACTCATTATTGATAACTCAATGACGAACAATGAGTACCAAACCGGTACTGAGGAGGGGGGGGGTGAATTAGTATAGGCACAAAATCTTTTCCTGAACCAGTTTGAATGCAAACAGTGCACTCTATAGACAAATACTAATACTGGTCTAAACTAGATTACTACTGGTTAAACATAATGAGACTATGAAAGACATAAACTGGCAACACTTAGCTTTCCACATAATCTACTCCCTCATTTCCACTTTATCCTTATGCATAAATAGATAATCTATCACTAGAGATACAATAATTTACTAGAACAACATGATTCACCACTTAAACAGGAAATAACAAAACATCACATGAAAGAGGCATCACACATGAAACACATATTTTTCATGTGGAAACCCAACTGGGAAAAACCACGGTGGGGATGAATACCCATAAGCTATTTTTGAACTCTTTAGAAGTTCGCTCTGTTAGGAGCCTAGTCTTGTTAAAGACTGTTACAACAGGTTCTGTTAGGAACCGTTCCTGTCAGGGATCACCCAGTTAAGGGATGGCTAGAATACCTGATTAAGGGTTAAACCCTATTAAAGGTTACCTTGTTAGAGGATTTTATGAACTCAATGGCTTTGAGTCACCCTGTTAAAGGATTTACAGTAAGCTGGTTAAAGATACCCTGTTAAGGGATTTTCCAACTATTGAAGTGATTAGAGATCAACAAGTATTACAATGATCTGGTAATAACACTCAATGCCAATGCAGATCCATTTTAGTTCCTTCCTTTTGCACACACTTTGTAGGTATCAATTCTCTTATTTGGTTTGGCAATAATCATGTATCTCTGCACTTAGATACACACACAACATTTGCCAACAACTTCAACATGTAACACAACATCGACCTTATAGGAAACAGATAGGTTGGTAGCATAAACCCTAAACCCTAAACATTTAGGTTGAGAAATACAGTTGGTTCAATCCTAACCATTGAACACTTTGCATTTGAATACAATGGTCTTGAACAAATCTCAAGACATTCTCCATCGTTTGTTCTTCATTGCTTCTTGGAGGTGATAACCCATCACACGTTCATCACCGTTTGCAAGGACTTCGCACATTCCCGAGGTAGATAGGATCAATCCCCTTCATACAAGATCCTTCATGCGCACGAGGCTGATGTGGAAACATGATCTAATCTCCATTACAATGCTAACTAATCACACAATGCCATCGATTGAATCACACAGGCTCGAAACACTTCAACCGGAAACCCTGAGGCTAGGACTACCAACCAATAGTCATACCATATTAAACCTTGATAGAAAACATTCCATATACTGGTTCACTTGGACAAACGTACCACTTCACCTTTTGCACATATATCGGTTCACAACATTATACCAGTTCACTTTGCCAGTTGCTTAACTTCAATAAGCCGGTTCATCTTCAACATATTACCGGTTCACTCTTCAACATATTGACATCAATGACAACACAATATCATCATGCCAACATACTCTGCACATATGCCAACAATTGTATTTCTCTTAGTGGGTGCTCAGAGGAAGGGTAGGTGCTCAAAATTCAGGGGTTGGTGCTCCTTTGGGTTGGTGCCCATAAACTATAGGGGTTGGTGCTCCTTGGGTTGGTACCCAAAATAAATTGTAAGATTTAGATTATCTATTGTGAGGTGGATTGGAGTAGTATTTCTCTGAGTGGGTGCTTAGAGAAAGAGTAGGTGCTCCTTGAGTAGGTGTTCAAAATTTAGAGGTTGGTGCTCCTTTGGGTTGGTACCCATAAACTATAGGGGTTGGTGCTCCTTGGGTTGGTACCCAAAATAAATTGTAAGATTTAGATTATCTATTGTGAGGTGGATTGGAGTAGTAGACTCCAATAGCTCTTCTCATCGAGGTTTTTCCCACATTGGGTTTTCCTCGTAAATTCTTGTGTTATGTGATTTGTCTCTATGTGTGTGTGTTTTTTGATCTATTTTTTATTTACACAATTTGATTTAAAATTTTAAAATATCATTGATTCACCACGCTCCCATCTCAGTGATCACTTGTGTTCTTCACTATGTGCAATATTCCACTAGGACTAGGACACTAGGTGTCATAGTCTAGCAAGAAAGTGACAAATGAAAGGCGGTTGCAGAGTTCACAGGCCTAGGAAATAGGATTAGGTCATTGCATAAGCATATGATGATGGATTGGATGAAATAAGGTTGTAAAGCGGAAAAATTGAACCCTAGTTGTTCTCCCCTCCCCAACTCCAAGGAGAGAGAAGGGAGGTCACTAGGGTTGATGGTTTTCACTTGGGAGAGACTTTACATTCAAAAGAGGGGTTGAAACCCACAAGATCCAATCCTACGTAATGCAAGATTGGATTCTGAATGAGTTTCAAGGGTTAAGACGTCAAGGATACCCTCTTTTGTAAAGAAATGTAGATAGAATGATTGAGCTAGGAATGCATGTAGAAGCAACAAAGATACGCTTATAAATAGAGATAGGGATATGGGATGAAGCTGCGGACCTGGAATTAGCAGTAAAATGTCGAGACAGTGCTGTTCTGCAAATTTGAGTGAAAGTTGACGGGACGATGGCGCCCGACGTGCACACGATCCTCCAAAAAATCTGCGAAACGAAGGGGGATCTGTTCGTCTCTGCACAAGGATTCTAGATCTTCAATTACAGCCGCGTACCTGCAACCTTGTTGTAAGAATGTTTGTATTCTTACATGCGAAGGTGTAATGTATGTAGTATGTTGTATGTTGTATGTGATCTCCTCTTCAATGGTTGAATCCTTGTCTTGAATGCAACACCTAGCCTTGAATGGAGACTTAGAATGCTCAATTGCTTGAAGGAATGCTTGAATGCTTGAATGTTTGAATGTTTGAATATTGCTTCCGCGTCTTGCTCACATATGTCCTCTTCCTTTTTTGAGAGAGGAAATGTAGTTTATATACTTGTCAATTAGGGTTGATAGACTGATTTTTCCGACCTTAGGCCGACCAGGAAACAATATTTCCCGAATTGCAAACTTAAAGACCCAATGCCCAAAAGAGACCGGGCCCAAAATAGGGCCAGGGACCAAGGCACTAGGCGCCATGGTCCTGGGGGACCAGGGTGCTGGGCGCCATGGTCTTGAAGGACCAGGGCACTGGGCGCCATGGTCCCACCTCCCGGGATAGCAGGGTGCAAGGAGGAATCAGGCCAGGGCACTGGGCGCCATGGTCCCACCTCCCGGGATAGCAGGGTGCAAGGAGGAATCAGGCCAGGGTGTGGAAAAATGCAGTTTTTGGTGTCACAAGCAGGTTTCGGGGTCTCCATTTAGGTTTAACGTTGCATCGCCATCATGAAGACCCAAATGCAGTCGAAATTGCAAGTGTTGCAATTTTAGGACGCTACATTTAGCCTCCACTTTAGCGGGAGTATAAGCGTACGCCAATACTTCCGGTAAAGTACAAGGAAACAATATTGAAAAACTTTCACCACGTCAAGGAGGCAAGATACACCAAGCCCCCAGTGGACTAAGGATCTTACGACTTCAATTGACAAAGTAAAAGGGAAGATCACGAGGGAGAACCATGACTGTCAGTAGTAAGGTTCCCTCACTATGAGTCATGCAAGAAAGATATCAAAAATTTTCAAGGCAAAGCTAAATTTGTCAAGAAATTTTCAAGTATCTTGAAAAGATATGAACGGGATGTATGCCCTCCTACGTTAAAGCGATCGCACACGCCTCACCGGGGGTGATTTCTTTAAGGTAGTGATACATATAAGAAATGAGAAAGGAGCACGTTACCACAAGGATTTAGCCCCCAAGTGTGAGATAAGCCCAAGGATAATAGACACAAAAACACAAAGCACAAGGTGACTTCACTTTCCTTGGGGTCAGTATGCTGTATGATAATTCATGTATATCATATGTATGTATGCATAATTGTTCTTCATTCCCCAATCAAGGAAGGTCACCTAGAAGAAGGGAACACATGTGTCTTTTGAGTCAACATGAGAGAGACCAAAAGAGATCTCAATGCTTTGCATCGTCCTCAAGTAGCCAACACTAAGGATAACAAATAGAAGAATGAGAGTAACACATAGAAGAAGTAACAAAAGAGATCAAGAGAGGAGGAGAGAGTCTGCTATGCTAATGAAACTAGTCTAGTACGTCATCTACCCCCCGATCTTGCTGATCAATATTTCAGGATGGCAGGAAACACACTAGAGGAGGAACATCCAACACAGCAGATGGAGCTATCACAAGATCCAATCAAGGGCTATGTTCATGTTCCAAGCCATGTTGTTCTTGTCTAGGAGCTAGGATAAGTGCTTTAGAAAATTCGTTAGATAAATGGTTATCAACATCAACATATTCATATTCACTATCAGAATGAACAGGAGTAACATTTTCATCATGCATAACATTTTCATCTATATCATCATCAAGATTTATAAAAATAGGATCTTTAACTCGCACAAGATCAAGACCATCATGCATCTTATGTTTAGGAGATTTCGGCTCAATTTTCGGCTGAGGAGAAAATGGAATAATACTAGCTGAAGGTGTTTTTGGGGATTGCAAAGTTTGAGAAGCAGCTGCTTGAGCTCTAAGACGACGCTTTCGTCGGCGTTCACGTGCAGAATGATTTCTTCTAGTCTTAGTAGGAAGTTGAGAATATTGAGGTGGAGGAATGTTCTCATCCTTATCACTTGGGTGTTTAGGTTGTGGTCTCTTAGGTTGAACAATAGGAGAAGAGGAAGGTCTCTTCTCTCCATAAGAGGAAGGAGGAGGAACTGCTCCATACAAAGGAGGAATATTTGGTTTAGGAAGGAGACCAAGCCCATCATGACGAGGAGGTATAGGTCTACTTTTAGGAAGTTTATTAGATATAGGCATAGTCACATTCATAGGAATGGGTTGGGAATCTTCTTGAGGAAAGACATTAGTTTTATCTTTCAAAGGAAGAACTTCCTTCTCAAGAATGATAGGAATGTCAAGTTTGGGTGTTCTAGGTTCACTTAGAGATAGGATCATATCTTTTTTCCACTTTTGATAAGATTTAAAAAGATGATCACTTCGCGGAGGAAGAGATTGGAATTGTTTAGGCCAAAAGTAATCAATAGGAACGCTAGAAGTTCTTTCAGCTGGTTTAAAGAGACTATGATTGATAGTAACAATTTCACCATTATGGGGAAATTTCAAACACTTGTGAATAGGAGAAGCGATAGCTTTCATGGAAGATAGCCAAGGATAGCCTAGATTCACATGAAATTGTTCAGATGATGGAATAATAGCAAAGTCCACATCAAGGGATTTATTATGGACCTTAATAGGTAATGTAATAGAACCATTGCAGGAGAAGAAAATGCATCAAATAGTTTCACAACCACATTTGTTTCATCATAGATCACTTGATTCAATTGCAAAGTAAAAAGAAATTCTTCAGTAATGACATTAACCATACAAGAAGGATCAATAAGCACTCCACGGCAAGGTGTATTCTTGACTTTTGCAACTATATATAAAGGACCATCAGGTGCCCTGATAGTTTCACTGGAATCAAATGTGATGGAAGGTTCTTTAGGGATTTTCTGTTGTTCCACAAAGTTAATCACATTCGGAGTCATAGACACAAGATCATCAGGTGAGACAGAGGAATCAGTAGTATCAATCGCATTAGAGGTATGAGAAGGCAATGGATCAGTAAAAATCTTAAGATTTTGGTTAGGAGGAGCTACAGATGTGTTGCCTTTATCATTCACACCAGAAACAGAGATAGTATTATTATCAATTAGATCTTGAATTTTACTCTTTAAAGCAAAACATTTTTCAGTATCATGCCCAGGATGATGATGAAATTGACAAAAAGATTTGTTATCAAAATAGGGCGAATTAATCTTTGCAGGATCTATTTGCCTTATAGGAGGAAGAGTAAGCACATTTTGTTCCAATAACTTATTCATAATACTATGCAATGATTCATTCAAAGGAGTAAACTTTCTTTCTTTCTTGAAAAACTTAGAAATAGGAGGCACACCTGATGCTGCATTCACATTGTTGTTGATGATGTTTTCATTGAATTTAATGGACTCTCTGTTTGGTTTAAACTTCCCAAATGGTTGTTGACTACTATCACCCTTATCACTCGGAGCCATAGGATTTGCTTGTTCCATTTGACTCACAGTCAGTTGATAATTGTGAAGAGTTGTGCACAACTGTTGGAAAGAAGTAAACTCAGAAAATAGAAGTTTTTCTCTAATATCTTTTTGTAAATTAGAAATAAAGATTCTTTGAATATCATTGTTAGGTACTGGAAAAGAAATTTGAGCATACAAATGTTTATATCTACCAATGAAATCAGTCACTTTTTCTTTAACACCTTGTTTACAATGCATTAAATCAATCAAAGTAACTTTAGGACTTATATTGTTTTGAAATTGTTGAATAAAAGCATTTGCAAGTTGTTCGAAAGAAGTAATAGAATAAGAAGGCAATGAGCAATACCATTGTAGGGCTTTATCTCTTAATGTTCTAGTAAACAGTTTTGCAAGCAACCTTTGGTCATAAGCAAAATCGGTACATATTGTTTGAAATGTCTTAACATGTGTTAGAGGATCACCCTTACCATTATAAAGCTCCAAATGCGGGATTTCAACATGTTTAGGGGGGATAGCTCTAACAATGTCAAGAGAAAGTGGGCTCGCAACATCAAATGTGGGCACACTAAACTTAGATTGATTCATAGAGGCAATTTGTTGTTGTAAAGAAGAGACAGTTTGTGCAAGATTGTTAATGGTCACTTCAGTCGAAGAGTTCATATTAGACGTGTTAGATTGTGATGGAGGTGTTATGTTATTGAAAGAAGGTAGAGAGTAAGGTGGTGGGACACTATGATAGTTAGTCATAGGAGATGATTGGAAAGGAGGAACACTACAAGGAGGAATGGAATGGTTAAATGAACTGCCCCCTTGCGTCATGTTCATTTGTGGTGGTATAATAGGAACACTCATTGAAGGAATGAATGAAGAAGTTGGATTGAATGAAGGAAGAGGGTTGATTGAAGAAGAGGGATTGCCCCCATGGCTGGTGATCATAGGAGGAATGTCTTGTATTGAAGTAGTCATTATGTTTGATGTAAATGTAGGTATACTAGCAATAGGAGTTGTCAAAGGAATAGAATGATTGACTTGAGTAGGAGGTTGTGTATAACCTAAAGTTTCAGCAAAACTCTTCATAGGCATCACATTCGAATCCACAATGTGTGCAATACCATGCAAAATATCAATTCCATTCTTATCACTTTGAACCATACATTTTAGACCCTCAATTAATGAAAGAGCTTCACTATCAGGATATTCTTGAGACATCCATTGTCGAAAATCATCAAATTGGTTATCCAATTTTGAAAGTTGTGCTACAGAAACCTCATGGAGAGCTTCTTCATCATTAAGAGGATTAGAGGAATTACCCATGTCCTCGTTAAAAAGGCCATTCAAATTAGGTTCCATCTCCTCAGTAATTACACCTTGGAAGGACTTAATTCTAAGGCTTCGTCTAACGGGAATAGTGTAAGTAGGGCTTATTGTTGTAAAACTCATGCACTAAAGAGAGAGAGAAGATTTTGAATTTTAGAGGTAACAAATTTCAATAAAACCAGCCAATCTCCTAGATTTAAGCTGTTAAATGCAGTCAGGACAATCTCCCGAAATTTCGGAAAAAATGTCCGGGACCGTGGCGAACGGAGTGCACACAGTCCTCACAACTTTTTTCGAAATTTTCAGGGATGAAAGTTATGATGATTTTAAAGCTAATCTGAAAAAATTGAGTGATTTTATGATCTATAGATAGGCCAAATTAAAGTTGCAATCTCAAAATTGAACCCTACCAAGATTGTTGAAAAATGTAAAATTTGAATTTTGAAAAGGAGAGGGAAACTGAAATTTTGAATTTTATGATTTTGGATGGAATACTGAAAGCAATGCAGGCTTTGAAATTTAAAAGTTGACTCGATTTCATGCAAAATTCAAATTTGAAAGCGGAAATCAGAGTTGTTGCAATTAAACACTTAATTTCAAAAGTCACAAATTGTAAAAATTTGAATAAAGCGCTGAAATTTTGAATGAATGCCAACACACTTTTCAGATTTAGGACTGTAAGAAACACAATTTTAACACAAATTTCAATTTCAACAATTTTTGAATGATTATAAGCCTTAATCCAAGCAATCGCTAGACCAACTTTGACTGTAATTTTGAAAGTGTTAGAATTGATAAAATCAGCCAAAATTCTGGATTTTAGCAGAAAAATACAGTAAGATCTAGCTCCCAAAATTTCGGAAAAAATGTCGGGGACGATGGCGCTCAGGGTGCACACTGTCCTCGCAACTTTTTTCCAAATTTTCAGGGATTAGAGATATTGTGATTTTATTGTGGAATCCAAAGTTACAGTCGATTTGGAGGTGTTTTGATTAGTGAAATTATCAGTCAAAGGTTGAATCAAGAAGGTTTTAAAAATCAGGGTTTTGACACTTAACCACTTAATTTTTAGAATTAAAGCACAAATATGAATTGGCAATTTGCAATAGAAGGGCAGATATGAAACAAGCATTAACAATTAAACATTTCACAAGTTTAATTACTAAAAAGAAAATTTTAGGGTTTTTATGCAATTAGCCTCTAAAATTTGCAAAAGATCAAACATGGAAATGTAATTAAGGAAACAAAATTTTCAGATCTAATCATAAATAATCAGAATGAGGATGTTCACATCGGGTTCACCAAAATGTAAAGCGGAAAAATCGAACCCTAGTTGTTCTCCCCTCCCCAACTCCAAGGAGAGAGAAGGGAGGTCACTAGGGTTGATGGTTTTCACTTGGGAGAGACTTTACATTCAAAAGAGGGGTTGAAACCCACAAGATCCAATCCCACGTAATGCAAGATTGGATTCTGAATGAGTTTCAAGGGTTAAGACATCAAAGATACCCTCTTTTGTAAAGAAATGTAGATAGAATGATTGAGCTAGGAATGCATGTAGAAGCAACAAAGATACGCTTATAAATAGAGATAGGGATATGGGATGAAGCTGCGGACCTGGAATTAGCAGTAAAATGTTGAGACGATGTTGTTCTGCAAATTTGCGTGAAAGTTGACAGGGCGATGGCGCCCGGCATGCACACGGTCCTCCGAAAAATCCGCGAAACGAAGGGGGATCTGTTCGTCTCTGCACAAGGATTCCAGATCTTCAATTATAGCCGCGTACCTGCAACCTTGTTGTAAGAATGTTTTTATTCTTACATGCGAAGGTGTAATGTATGTAGTATTTTGTATGTTGTATGTGATCTCCTCTTCAATGGTTGAATCCTTGTCTTGAATGCAACACCTAGCCTTGAATGGAGACTTAGAATGCTCAATTGCTTGAAGGAATGCTTGAATGCTTGAATGTTTGAATGTTTGAATATTGCTTCCGCGTCTTGCTCACATATGTCCTCTTCCTTTTTTGAGAGAGGAAATGTAGTTTATATACTTGTCAATTAGGGTTGATAGACTGATTTTCCCGACCTTAGGCCGACCAGGAAACAATATTTCCCGAATTGCAAACTTAAAGACCTGATGCCCAAAAGAGACCGGGCCCAAAATAGGGCCAGGGACCAAGGCACTGGGCGCCATGGTCTTGGGGGACCAGGGCACTGGGCGCCATGGTCCCACCTCCCGGGACAGCAGGGTGCAAGGAGGGATCAGGCCAGGGTGTGGAAAAATGTAGTTTTTGGTGTCACAAGCAGGTTTCGGGGTCTCCATTCAGGTTTAACGTTGCATCGCCATCATGAAGACCCAAATGCAATCGAAATTGCAAGTGTCACAATTTTAGGAAGCTACAAAGGTTAAAAATATGTTGAAAATGACACAAAAGGAGGAACACTAAAGCAAGGACCAAAAAGAGAGTGTGAAATTGTAAGGGTTTACAATTTACGACACTATAATCTATAATCTCAAATCATGGAAATGGTTATATATATGCTCACACTCACATATTGGGAGATTGGACTCAAGAATTAAAATGAATTTTTGTAGTAGCATGTGTTGTTTCTTAATGCATGTTATATTTCTTAAAATAGTCATGAAATTAATAAATCTATGAACAATATGTAATTCATTTCTAAATATCCATTGATTTCATAATGAATTCATGTTATTCATCCTCCATTCAAAATTTTGAGCTCTAAACAATTAGAGAGAGTGGAGTTGAAGTAATAATTTTGAGCTCTAAACAGAGTTGAAGTAACAATTAGAGAGAGTGGAGTTGAAGTAACAATTGAGAAGAATTAATAGCTAAAGCTACGGGTCTCAACAAGGAGGGTTGCAACTTCTACAGAGACAGGAAGGTCAGTAGGGAAGCCATTGAAAGGTACCCGGTCACTAAGAAAGAGAAGAAAAGACTGGTAAAGTTGAGTAAAACCTATTACCCACCTAGGGCTTTTGCAAAACCCTGGTGGGAAATTCTCTTTTCTTTAATGAGGTATATAACTCTAGATGGTAGGTTTATGAAAGTATATGGGTATCATTTTGTCCTGTTAAATCATTTTAGGCATAATGATAAGGTGAATTTCCCTTACTTCTTGCTCTATTCTATGAATGCCTCCCTAAAAGCCTATAAGGAAAATCCTCAGGGTGATACTGCAATGCACCAGAGACTTATGGTCCTCATTTATGACCATTTAAAGGCAAGTAAAATCAACCGGAGGCAGCTCTCTGTGGATTTGGAAGAAGAAATGTCTAATTCTGACTTCTTAGAGGAGGAGGAATCAAACAATGATTCATCGACTGATAATGAGGAAAGCTCTGATGACTTAGAGTATGAGAGTAGTAAGAAGAGGAAATCAAGACCCTCTTCTTCTAAAAGTAAAAAACCTCAAAGCAAAACCTTGATTAGTATTTCTTCGGAAGAAGAGTACTCTGATTTCCCTGAGGAGAAGAAGAACCCTAAGGGGGTGATGAAGAAAAAAAGTAAGAACCAAGCCCAGACCAGGAAGAAGCAAAAGAAAATAGAGGAAATTGGCAAAGATCCAGAGGAGATTGGCAAGGAACCGGAAGATGACAAGCAAACAAGGACCCTGGAAGCTGAACATAGCCCGAATATGGAGACTATGGAGGAGACTCTCAGGGCCGCAGACACTATTTCTGCCCTCCATATCTCTAAAGATGAATAGATAACCCCTAGAAAAGTGACTCCCTCTTCTGGCCCTCCTCCCGAGGCCTTAAATGGTTTTATGAAAACCATAGAATGGCTTATTGATGGGAATAAGAAAACTGTGGATGAGTACAAAAAACTCTGCAATAGAGTCCTGATCCTGGAGACTATTAACATTGGAGAGGGGAACACTATGGCCGATTATATCAAGGATCTGAAGAACACAATTGTTAAAGCAGAAGACATCAGAGATGCCTTTAATCCCCATTTTGAGAAAATTGAAAAGGAGATACAGGACAGAAAAACCCTGGAGGAAACTAGTGAAAAAACGCTCTCGGACACAGTCGGCAAAGTGGACAAGATAGAGGAGTGCCTCAAGAACATTGTGGAGTAGAGCCTCAGCATTCTAAAAATCTCAGCCAACAACACCCATACCCTCATCAGCAAGCTTGATGACGAAAAGGAAATCCAGGAAATTGACCTGGATGCAGAAGGAACAGGGGAAGCCCAGGGTCCCAGAACCTGCACCCGTGGGAAGAGGAAGGAAAAGAAAGTGAATAAGGACCTGGAGGAGTTGAAAGCAGTTGGGGCAACCTATGATGAGCTGGTGACAAAGGCAGAGGATCTACTTAAGAAAATTACTATGTAGGGTCTCCTTGGGTTCTTTGTTGTTTTTTGTTGTTTAGCTGTTTTTTCTGTTCGTTGGTCTTTTGACTAGTCGATCTGTATATGGACTCTATTTTCTCAGCTTTTTTTCTAACTATGTTGTAATGGTTTTGGGTCCGTAAAACCTATTTTTCAATCAATCAGAACAATTGAGAAAAGTGTGGTCATAACATAGAAAAACTAACGGATATATAACATCCACAAATACAAATTTTGTCTTAAAGGGGAAAAAGGTTTGACTTGTTTCTTGTAAAGTCTTCCAAAGTTGTTTGTCGATAGACCATATGGAGATTCAACACAAGATTATAGAAACTATAACATTTTAATACTAGTTGAGAGCATTGAAGCTACTCCTCTCATCAACATCTTGAAGGGCATGCTCATCAACATAAAATATTCAAAAGAGAACTAAATTGTAACGATCCTATTGAAATCACATTCCTTCTAAAACCTTCTCAACTAGCACTAATGTTGGTGTCGAGCAATATATGAATATCAATATCAAACTAGTAAAATTTGATTTGTATATGTATTTTTTAATTTGTTTTTTTTAAATAAATTATAATTTAAATATATATTTAGAATGAAAAGACACAAATTTTAATGTTATTATTTTAATACATTAAAAATTGATTTTATTTTTAATAGCATCTGTATACAATGAAATTGAGAATTCAAAATATTGTAAAACCTAATAAGATCCAACCACATAAAACTCTAGTTCTACAATGAAATCCACCATACACCAATGAAGAACCTAAAAAAATGCAAAACACAAAATATAATAGATTATACCATTCACATGCTCATACGGTTTGATCTCCATTATTTCATATCTCCATTGATCTTTCTTTAATAAGTTGCTATCAGATTTTGTATTGTGCAAAAGAGCTTAATAAAGAACATTGTGGTTGTGTAGATTCTTGGTCACTATGAGTATTCAAACGAGCATTAGGATTATGATTCACATTAGGGTATTAAGGTTTGATAAGGATGAAAGGGTCCTCTTATATAGAGAGTACCCTAGAAATGGAGGGTTGGGATTAAGAGGTAAAGGGATAAATGGTCAGCTCATATTAGAGGGTAAGTATAGAAAATAGGAAAATATTAGGTAGGTGGTTAAAGGTAAATTAAGAGATGAATGATAGTGTCATGGAGAGAAAAAACTAATAAATTAATTAAATAAATAAATATTTAATTAATTAATAGAAGAGGTGAGGCCAATTAAATAAAAAATATTTATTTAATCTAGGGAAAGGATAATTTAAATAAATAAATTAATTAATTTAAATAGGGAAAGGTTAGAAGAGGATAAGTGAATTAATTAAATAAATAAAAATCTATTTATTTAATAGAAGGCTTAGTATAAAGTAATTAAATAAATATTTATTTAATTGGGCTAGGACAATTTTAGCTGACTAAATTTTTGCCCTCTTTAAGACAATGTAGTTTATCGCGTTGTTTCAAACAAAAATAAAGGACTTGTACAATAAGTTGCCCCAGGTAAGGAAGATGGCATGCCCCCTCAAGAGATTGGGTGAAAAATTATCGAAAGATTTAGATAATCTCTCGAGAAAAGAAAAAGGATAGAAAAAGGATAAGCAAGATGAAAAAGGAAGTGAAAAGGTTGAGAGGACAGGTGAAAATGGGGTCTCAAGGGAATCATGGTGACCACAGGGAGTCACCACAAGTAGCTAGGGTTAGTACTCCTATAAATAGGAGGGAGGAAGAGGGACCGCCTCATTTGCATCCATTACTTTCACTTTTCATGACCTAGAGCGAAGGAGAGCTAAAGAGCATGGTAGAGGAGCTATGGAAAAGAGATTCCACATACTTGAGCACATCCAATGGTACAAGTGGCCTAAGGAGTATGTCGAGCTAGTGTGTACCCTATCATACTTGTCATTTTGTGCATTTAATGCATCATAAATAGGGCTAAAATGCATTTTGCCAAAAACCCGGTAGTTAGAAAAATGTTGAAAGCATGTATAGGTAGCATATTAGTGCATCTAGGTTGCATCTTAGTGCATTTAGGGTTCTGACATATTTAGGTTATTAAAAGTGCATATGCAGTCTGTAAATGTGCGTTTTTGATGAAAACGTGTATACGGTCAATGTTGGCGTGTCTGTGATGACCAGTAGCACGTATAGTTTGAAAATTTGTTTATGCATTGAGAAAGTGCTTCTATGGATTCTTATCACGCATGTGATAAACATTACTGTGTATAAGGAAGAAGTGACTATATATAGGGATTTTTAGTTCATCTGTGATAAACATAAGCATGTTTATGGTCCCAATAAAAGTAAAACAGGTCGTCGTTGTGATAAACAAGAACAACCAATTGGATAAGTGGTCGGATTGATGAAATCCGATAAGTGCCCTATCAAGATAGATTGCAAAGAGACTAATGAAACTAATAAAGTTGATGAATTTGCAAGATAGAGCTAATAAAGGTCACACAAGACTAACAAGATTGAGATGCTAATGCAATTGCACTTGTGGTTGTAAGCTGACTTGGCTCCTCTAGATTGTTGAGAGATATTTTTGAGGATGCAAAGTTTGAGACTACATCTGACTAAGGATGACCATTTGGCACCAAGCATGTTAGGTCTATGGCATGCCACTTTTATGCCTAAGATTTGTATGAATCTCCATTTTCTATCTGCACTAGTTGATTGGTGGTACAACAAGCACTGGACATTCCACTTGTCAATGAGAGAGATGTTTGTGACTCTAGAGGATGTCTACCAAATTTTGTGCATCTCAATCCATGGTGAGATGGTCGTCTATGACTAGGAGGGAGGAGATGTTGAGGCTCTATGTCGAGTGTTTGACTGTCAAGACCTTGAGATTTGTGACAATCATATTAACTGGGATGAGATGTATGAGGTGGGTTTGGTCAAATTAGGTTGAGCTACAATTATTGGCAGAGTGATTAGTGGTTACATCTATCTAGACCGAATGATACATGGTATGTCGATTGGCTGGAGTCAAATGATGGACATGATGCTCTCTCATGGAACTCGGTTCGCTTGAGGGCCATGGATGTTGGCCCATCTATATCATAATTTACACTAGTTTTTCTACTTGGGTGGCTATGTGATATATGTCAGGGTCACACTTCTTCATAAATGGTCTTTCAAGAACATTATTATGATGAGGCTAGTGTATTATAGAGGACACGGGGCAGGAAAACGCTATGTGCACATGTGCAACATGATCATCTCCCAGCCTTAGCTCAAAAACATGGAGTATTGGAGGTGCATCATTGACAATATTGATGCAATGATCTGGTGATCGTACCTCAATTGTGAGCCATAGGAGAAGGATGAGACAGAGCTTTCCTACTACTACTGGACCAAGTGTCTCATTGAGAGACATATACTGGACAGGGTATCTAGACAATTTGACAAAGTGTGGGCCCAACCTCTAAGTTCAGCAAATTTTGCATGGACAAGATGAGAGATACCATGATGGGGACCATGCCTATCATATGAGCTCATTGTGGCAAATTTCTAGGAATTGACACTAGTGGTTTGAGACTTGAGGTTGGATGTGGTTGACGCTAGGATGATGCCAAATTATGAGGCATATTTTTTTAGCTCACCCTTTTCCATGGTTGACTAAACTTGGGGAGTTGATTCCTAGGCTTGAGGATGATATAGATTGAGAGTGACCATCTCACCGATGGAGGAGTAATGGGATAGGAAATGGGTTAGAGAGGGATGATGAGGGGGGTGGGGGGAGGGACGGATGGCCACCTAGGCCACCCCAAGAGAGAGGAGGTAGGGTATAGGTTTCAAGAGCATGGGTATCACCAGTATAGGTACAAATTGGGAAAGCACAGGGATAGGGATAGGATGCCTCTTTCCAAGCAGAGGGAGAGGAAGCTGAGTAGGGAGATGGATAGGGTTGAGAGTGTAAGGGAAGGTATGAGCAGCCTAGGGGAGGAGACAGCTGGGATGAGCTAGCCAATTTTTAGGGCCCTGAGAGCCCAACTATGAATTTTGGAGGATCGGGTAGAGATCTAAGTAGGGAAAATTGCGTCACTCTAAGAGAAATTATAAATAGTGATAATAGAGAGGGATGCAACAAGAGAGAAATATGGTAGAACTAAGGTTTCTATTGAGAGTGCAAAAGTGACAAGTCAAGGTGATACTACCTCAGGGATGGATTATGTGTTCAGAGCAGCACAAGAGATTGCATATTGGCGGAACTTATATAAGTCTCCCATGCTATCTAGTTAGTGAGTAGGTAGTTTTACGGTTATGTCCAATACTAGGAGTCGAGGATGATAAAGATCAGATAGTGTTGGGGTGATGGGGCCATCGAGAGTAGAGACATCTACAACATCAGCTAGGGAAGGTCCATTTGGTGCTCAAAGGACACGTGGACAATTAGGGTCAAGGGGAGATAGTTCATCATATCCCCTTCTAGATCCATTTTGTACCAGTACTATCATTTTTTTGTATAATGATGTAGACATCTTCAGGTGATTTACCAATTTTGATATTTTGATGTCATTGTATCATGACACTGATTATTTTTTGATATATATATGAGATGACCTATTTGTAGCAGCTATATTCTTATGTGATGATACATGATGATTGTGATGTTATATAATTGATGCATGTATTTATGCTTCTTATATACTAATGCAATGAATCCAAGATGCATGTATGATAATGATATTATGATGGTATGCAAGACTAAGTATATGGTGATGTAGAATGCAGGTATGATTTAATTTTTGGCATGCCATCATACTCAATTAGATGATGTGTGGCTACATAGGATAAAGGGATATGACATGATCAAACAACAAAAGGTAGAATATATGGAGGTGAAATGAGCTTCTTGTGCAGTTATCATTATTAAGCTTATTATGGAAAATGTATTATGACCATCTAGATATAGATTTGACCTAGATAGTCATTGTATCATTTGCATGGAGATCAGACAGTCACAAACAAGGTATGCCAACGTTGACCCTAGACCCATAGTGTCCTCATATCCTTGGATGAGCCATAGTGTTACTAAGAGATAATCCACAAAAAGAAAAATAGGATATCATGCCTTATCCCGACCACTCTGGTCTATAGACATCCTTGAGAAGCATAGGAAACATGACACCACAAAAGATCAAATTAAAAGAAAATCAAAGACTTGACACTAACAGATATCAAAATCTTCAAGTCGCAAATGCTTGTTGTCACATATGTTAACATGTTTGATCTGGTCACAATGTTGTCATCTTGATAAAGGACAAATAGCACTAAAGAACCTCGTTATAGTCAAAGTCTACCGAAAGATTGATTTGTTGAAAGCTCACTGCTACTTGTGTCTCATCTAAAACCAACTTGCTCCATGAAATTGATACTTTATTGTGGAGAAGAGAATTTTTTATTGTGGATCATTGATGCAAGTGATCTTTAATTATAGATAGTGCACCGAAAGAAGGAAGGAATGAAAAGATGATGCTCCTCAAAACATGTGATTCCAAGGATCCACTTCCATCGCTAGATTTAGGATATGCCCCTAGTTATTGATAGGACTAGACTTATTATGGGTGAAAGAAAAGGGTGAAAAGGCTTTATTATGGATGGGGAACCAATCTTAGGTATATCGATAACAATTCATGATGGGGATGGACACATTTATTATTCAGTGATAGGTTGTGAGTGTGTGCAAAGTGAAAGGGTGAAACTGAGCCTTGAAGGAGGGAGGAGAAAAGGTCTCTACACATAGATCTGGTAACCCAATTTTCACCATGGTACTTACCCAAGGCGCCACTGAAGTGATTTTCACTGTTGGGCGAATTTATTTCTCTTACTATTTTCTTTTTATTTATTTATTTTTTTGTATTTTTAATAGGATTCACTAAAAAGCTATGTGCAAAACCTATGAAGGTGCATGCTATTGATAGGATCATCCAATGGTTCTCCTTCTAGTTTTGATAGCTAATATGTAGTTGAGCCATAAATTGTTGTGATGACGTAAGGTCCAAGCCAATTTTGTTCAAATTTGCCCCTTTTCTCTCCGTCCTGTTGATTTTGGGGGTTTTCTCTTAGGACCAAGTCATCTACCTAAAATGTGTGAGGTTTTACCTCGTGATTGTAATTATGACTCGTGTGTTGTTGATATGATTTCAAGTGATTGAATGTAGTTTGTCAATGCTCATCTAATAATTCTAAATCTTGCAAGCGAGAGACCCTATAGTCTTCATCACTAATTACGTCGTGTAAGGAGACCTGTAATGATGGTAAGTCGACCTCAATAGGAAAGATGGCTTCAACACCATAGACAAGTTAATAGGGGGTATCTCTAGTAGGTGTGTGGACACTTGTGTGATATTACCATAGTGTAGGATTAAGTTGGATCTGCTAGTTGTAGCTAGCATCATTAAGTATCTTTTTGAGGATTCTAAGAATTGTTTTGTTTAAATCCCAAGCTTGACCATTACCTTGGGGATAATATGGAGTGAAAATAAATGATGGATATGGCTCAGTCAATCACAAAGCTCATGAACATACTGATTTTTGAAGGGACGCCCATTGTTTGTGACAATATAAATAGGAGCACCGTATTGGAATGATGTAATTGAGGATAAAAGTTGCAATCTTCTTACCGGTGATATGGATAAGAGGGACGACCTCAATCCACTTTGTGAAATATTTAGTGTCTATGATAATGAATTTATAGCCATTGGATGATGGAGGGTGAATCTTGCCCACAAGATCAAGTCCCCACTAATAAAAGGGCCATGGAGTAGTGATCGGTTGAAGTTCCTATGCTAGTGCATGAATTAAGTCTCCATGAATCTGACATTGCTTGCATTTCTTGGAAAAATGGTATGATTCTTTTTCCATTGTATGCTAGTAATAAATAGTCCTCATAAGTTTCTTAGCTAAGGATGGACCACTAGAGTAAACCCCACATATACCTCCATGGACCATGCAATGCAATTTGAGCTTCCTCACTCTCTAAACATCTAATAAGATTACCATCGAGACCCCATCGGTAAAGTGTGTCAACTATGATGATGTAACAAAAGGTTTGACAGATGAAGGTACGATGCTAGTTATTGGAAAGGTCGGGTGGAAGGGTGTTATCACGAAGGTAGGTGAAAATGTTACCATAACAAGGGGAATCAAGACCAATAACACATTAATTCTAATGGAATGATCTCATATGCAAGGACCAAAAGCTTATCCACCAAGAACTCACAGTGGGTCATATTTTATGTCATGTCGAACAAGGAGGCAATGGTGGCCATAGCATTTGTAGCTCATTTATTTTCTCTTGGTATTTTCTCAAAGACTATCTCTATGAAATACTTCTTGAATTCATCCATCATTTTCTTGTAAGGAATTATCTATTCATCCTTAGTTTGATAATCATCATTTGTTTGATTAATCACAAGATGGGAGTCCCCAAAAACATGAAGTTCTTGGATTCTCCACTAAATTGCAATTCATAAACCTGTTGTCAATGCTTTATATTTTGTGATATTGTTCGTACAATGGAAGGATAGCCGATATTAATTAGGAATAGAGTCCCTTTGAGGTGTGATAAATAGTATGCCTACTCCTGCTCCATGTTATATAAAAGATCCATCAAAGTATAGTTGCCATAATCTTGACTTGGTCATTGTGCATATGGATTCACCTAGAAATTCTAATACACGAGGAGAATCATCAATCATCAGTGTATCTACAAGTTGGTCTACAATGAAATGTCCTTTGATATCTTTTATGTCAACCTATTCAATGTCAAATTCACTTAACATCATTACCCACTTAGCCAGCCTACATGTGAGAGTTTCTTTGCTGAGTAAGTACTTTAGTGGATCAATTCTTGCTATGAGATTTGTTTTATGAGTTAGCATGTAGTGAGGCAACTTCTGTGAGGAAAAAATCATGACAATACATGTGTACTTAATTGGAGCGTAATTAAGCTCATATCCTCCCAATGTGTGATTGATATATAATAGATGGCTCATTCTTTTCCCTCATGGTCCTATTGTGCCAAAAGTGCCTCTAGTGTTGTCATTGTTTCTAATATGTAGAGTAATAAAAGTTTTCCTTGAATTGGTGGCATAAGAATTGGTGGATTAAAGAGATAGTCCTTAAGAAATTGAAAATCCTATTGGCATTTGTCATCCCACTTAAATTTTATGTTCTTGTGAAGCAAATGTTGAAATCAGTGACACTTATTTACAAGTTGCGCAATGAATCTGCAAATTGATTGGATCTTTCCTTGCAATGATCTGATTTGATTGATGTTTTTAGGAGGAGGCATCTCTAAGATTTATCTAACTTTTGCTAGATGAACCTCAAATACCTCATTGTGAAACTATGTATCCTAGAAGTTTGTCAGAGGTCACTCCAAAGACACACTTCTTGGGATTCAATCTGACTTTATTTTTCTCCAAGCAATCAAAAACTATTGCTAAGACATCGAAATGTTCTTCCATTGTAACTAATTTTCCTAAAAGATAGTCAACATAGTCCTCCATGGTAATATGCATGATGTCATGAGATATTGTTGTCATGGCTCTCAGTTATGTGGCACCCACATTTTTCAATCCAAAGGGTATAAAGTTCCAACAAAAATTACCTCATGGGCATGTAATGTTGTCTTATGTTGATCTCCAAGTGCTATCTTAATTTGATTGTATTCGGAGAATCCATCCATAAGTGATAACATTACATGGCCTATTGTAAGATCAATGATTAAATCATTTTTTAGTAATGGGAAGTCATCTTTGGGACAAGCCTTTTTGATGTCTCTAAAATTAGTACACTTCCTTATGCTGTCAATTTGGTTTGTTGATAGCTACAAGATTGGAAATCCATTCGAGATAATCGATTGGTCTGATGAAACCCACATCCAACAACTTGTTGTACATTATTGCTGCTAGGATATGTTCTTGTCATTGATGTCAACATAATCCTATGATTTATTGCTCTGGTTATTGTAGATTGATCATATCATATGATCCGGTTTGCAGTTTTGTTTTGTAGTATTGGTGCTTTGCAAAGTTCAGTATTTTCTCCAGTATATTCCGGTGTGATCAGATCTTGAACTGAGTCTTTGGGAGATTGTTTTGGATGGCCTTGTGTATCTTCATTTTAGATGGCTCATGATTTGGTGCTCTACAAGTTATCTTTCTTCATGACAGTTGTTGATTGGTTGTGCTCTTGAGGTTCAGATGTTGATCGATGAAGATTTGAAAGATGGTGTTGTTTTGGCTATTGCTGATGATTCTAACGTGCTTGTTGGTGTTTCCTAGTTGTGTCCTATTTGTTTTATTGATGTGCATTGATTGTTGTATAAGTTGTTGGCGATTTTCATGATCTAGTGATGGATTTTGTGTTATGTGGTATTTCTGGTGGTGTAGCATGTTGTGGTTGATCTTAGTGTGATTACTGGTGGTGTTGAGCATTTGGAAATTTGATTTAGGTCCATGTTATGTTATGTATATCATTGTATTGGTTCGGTGATCAATCTTTGTATCATGTGATGTAATTTTGTAATTGAGGATTGAGGATCTAGTTGACCTTGTTGTCAAGGTTGATGAATTGTATATATAGGTGTCATATTCATGTAATTTAAGTATTGATGTAGTGTCTACATTATCAGAGTGTGGTATATATGTGAATAAGTGATTCATCCTTCGATATTATGATTGAGTAGAGATTGGTGTTGCAGATAAGACAATTATTCTTAACTAGAACTATCATTAGGCATTAGTAGATGTTATTATTGCAGTTCATTCCTTCCAGATTCTAGTCTGAATCTTGTTCTAATTCAGTGAGACTTCCCTGAGGGTTGTAGCCTTCCGAGTCATTGTATTTGAGTAGTGATCTCTAGGTAGTGTGCTTGAATGAATGTGCATTCCCCATTGTAATATTTACACATACTACTACAAAGTATCATCTTATTGTGGGTAGGTTCCCACCATGGTTTTTCCCTTAACCGGGTTTTCCATGTCAAAATCTTGGTGTTGTGCTTTCAATTCTCTTATCTTTGTTATTATTGCAGTTTATCATATTTGTACTTGTGATTAAGTTTGTAGATCTGGTGAAAAAAGATTCACCCCCCCTCTTAGTTTTCCTTCATTGTTGTTTCCAACAATTAGTATCAGAGCTAGATCCTCCAGAAGAAGCTTAACTACTTGAGGAGATCTGGTATGGTAACTAGAGGTGTTATTTTTAAGGAGTGTCTGAGATTTGATGGAAGTAACTATGCTATATGGAAGAACCAAATGGAGGTGCACTTGAGATGTCTTGGAGAAGATTGTTGGAAAATTAAAAAGAATGCCTATTCTATTCCTTAGAATGGACCGGTTACTGTTGATGAGATCAAGGAAGCTAAAATAACATCAAAGCCAAGGAAGCATTATTGAGTGCCTTGACTGATTCAGAGATGACAAATGTGATGGGACTTCAGACTACACATGAGATCTGGGAGAAGCTTGAGACCTTGTATGAAGGAGATAAACAAGTGAAAGTTGCTAAGGTATAAAGTTTGAAAGGAAAATATGAGATGTTGAAGATGGGAGAAGATGAGAACATACACTCTTTCATGGCTAAGGTGAATGACCTTCTCCTAGGTATCAGATGTGCCAATGGAAACTTTGAAGAAGGTGAAATTGTTGCTAAGGTGTTGAGATCATTGCCTCCTTCTTACAAACAAGAGGTAGTTTCTATTGATGAAATTCGGAGTGTGACTACTATGACATGAGATATGTTGGTTGGAAAGATTGTTGGATTTGAACAGAGTGAGTTTGGATAATCACATGGAAAGTCTGAGACATCATTTAGAGCATCAACATCTGTATCCAAAAAGCAGAAGCATGATCCTGATGTGTGAAAAATATCCATATATGAAAGAGAGAGAAGAGAGATGGAATAGAAAGAAAAAAATTTAGATGATCTTGAAGCATTGATTGCCCAGAAATTGCCTAAAGAAGCTAGTAAGTATGATGGAAAATTGTCTCTAAAATGTTTCTCTTGTAATAAGATAGGACATTTTGATTCTAGATGCTTGGAGAGAATGGCTAAATATGATAGGCATGATAAGTTTGATAAGCATGATAGGAATGATAGATATGAGAAGCATGAGAAATATCATAAGCCTTACAAGTCTAACCGGAAGAATAGGAATCATTTGAATTGTTATTATGATGCCGATGAAGGTGTTACAGATGAAGAATTGGAAGGAAATGAAGTTGTGTTTATTTCCATTAAAGAAGACAAAATGATACCTGTTGATTCCACAAGTTGTACTATTGAGGAGAAAGCTTTAGCTGCTAAAGTTGAAGAGAAATATGAATGGGTAATTGACATCAGATGTTCACATCATATGACCTGTGATAAAAGCAAATTTATGAGCATGGAAAGATATGATGGTGGAATAGTAAGTTTTGGAGATGACAAATCCTGTGTGATCCATGGTAGAGGTTCTATTTCTTTTGATGGTAAGCATAACACTAAAGATGTCTTGTACGTTGAAGGTTTGAAGCATAATCTTTTGAGTGTTGGAAAGATGGTTGACAAAGGTTATGATTTACAATTCAAGAATGGAAAATGCAAGATCCTAAATATCTTTGGTATAGAGATTGCATCTAGAACTAATACTAAAAGTAATATATTTCATTTGAATGCTGGTGAGAAAAGTTGTTTGATTGCTCAGATTGATGAGAGTTGGTTGTGGCATAGGAGAATGTGTCATGTTAATTTTGATTCAATGATTAAGATTAGTTATACACAAGCTATTAGATATTTTCCTAACATTATCAAGCCTGCCAATCCGGTATGTAAAGAATGATAGTTGGGTAAGAAAACAAGAAATTCTTTCAATTGAAAGAAGTATACATCTAATGGATTACTAGATCTTGTGCATATTGACCTATGTGGACCTAAAAATGTTAGAAGTGTGCAGGGTGATAGATAATTTATGTTGCTAATTGATGATTATTCCACGATGATGTGGGTTGTCTTTTTTATGGAGAAATCATAAGCATTGGACAAATTCAAGATATTCAAAGCAAAGGTTGAGATTGAGTCAGGACTGAAGGTGAAATGTCTGAGATCTGATAGAGGAGGAGAATTATGTCTGGTGAGTTTGATTCATTCTGTGAGAAGCATGGGATTAGAAGACAATTATCTGCTCCTAGAGTCCCTCGGCAGAATGGAGTTGTTGAAAGGAAGAACATAACTGTCTTGGATGCTACAAGGACTATGTTGATTGAAGGGAATGTTCCGAAGATCTATTGGAGAGAATCTATTAGCACTTCTGTTTACACAATCAATAGAGTTCATATAAAAGGTGATATCGGTAAGACTCCTTATGAGTCATGGTTTGGTCATGTTCCTATTGTGAGATATTTCAAAAAATTTGGTAGCAAATGTTATATCAAGAGAGATGAGGACATAGGAAAGTTCGATGCAAGAACTGATGAAGGATTTTTCTTGGGATATTCAACAAAGAGAAAATCCTACCAGTGCTACAATAAGAGACTGAGAAAGATAGTGGAAAGTTCACATTCGAAGGTTGATGAGGATTATAGAAAAGAGACTAGAGCTTGCGGATATGATGATGGTCAGCATATTGTTCTAACTCTTATTTAGATTGAAGAATTGAAGAAGAATGATCTGATAGAGATAGTTAATCTAGATGTTGGTGTTGTCAGTGAAGAAGAGCAGGAACCTAAAAATCAGAACAATCAAAAGACTCTGAGGTATGTAAGATTGAATCATTCTAAAAAGCAGATTATTGGAGATAAAAATAAAGTTGTGATGACTAGGAGAAGGTTAGTTGTTGAAGAAGTATGTTTGATTTCTAAAATTGAACCTAAAGATGTTGTCGAATCTTGCAAAGATGAAAATTGGATGAGAGCTATGGAAGAAGAATTAGATCAGATTGAAAAGAATAACACATGGGAGCTTGTGCCTAGACCTAAAGATAAGAATGTTATAGGTACTAAATGGGTATTCAGGAACAAATTGAATGAAGCTGGTGAATTTTTTAGAAACAAGGCTAGATTGGTTTGCAAAGGATATTCACAAAAACAAGGAATTGATTATGAGGATACTTTTGCTCCAATGACCAGACTTGAAGCTCAAGGTATATCAAATGGATGTCAAATTTGCCTTTTTGAATGGCGATCTTGAGGAAGAAGTCTACATTGAGCAACCTGATGGATTTTCATTATCGGATGATGGGGACATGGTATGTAAATTAAAGAAATCTCTTTATGGATTGAAATAAGCCCCTAGAGCCTGTTATGCTAGATTGGATATAAGTATTTACTGAAATTGGGATTTAATAAAGGTAATGTTGATAGTAATATGTACCTTAAGATTGAGAATGATAACATATTGATTGTTGAAATCTTTGTGGATGATATTATCTTTGGAGGAGATGATAACTTGAGCATGAATTTTGTCGGTGATATGCAGAAAGAATTTGAGATGTCTATGATAGGAGAGATGAAATTTTTCTTAGGTTTGTAGATTTCACAGATTGGAAAAGGTATTTTTATATCTCAAACTAAATATGTGAAGGAATTGCTAAAGAAGTTTGGGTTTGATGACTCCAAACCTGTTGGAACTCTTATGGTGACTGGTTGAAAATTATCTAAGAATGATGAATCTTCAAAAGCTAATCAGACCTTGTATAGATATATGGTTGGTGGACTGCTATATCTTACTCAGATTGGACTGGACATTATGCATGTTGTGTGCATGGCTTCTAGATACCAAGCTAATCTGAAAGAGAGTCATGTCACCACTATAAAGAGGATATTTAGATACTTGAAGGGAACTATGAATTATGATTTGTGGTATCTGAGGAACGATGATTTCATGTTATGTGCTTACACTGATGCTGATTGGGCTAGTGATGTTGATGACCAAAAGAGAGCTATAGGTGGAGTATTCTTTTTGGGTAAGAAATTGGTTTAATTGGCTAGTAAGAAACAAGATTCAGTATCCTTATCTACCACTGAAGCTGAGTACATTGTTGTTGCTAGTAATTGCACTCAGGTAGTTTGGATGAAGCAAATGTTGAAGGATGCCAGAGTTATCTATGATGAGCCTACTGTCATATATTGTGATAATTTCAGTGCTATTAACATGTCAAAGAATCTGGTGCAACATTCGAAGACTAAACATGTATCAATCAAATATCATTACCTGGGAGAAAAAATTAGTGAATAGAAAGTGAAGCTGGAGTATGTATCTAGTAAGGAACAAATTGTTGATATTTTCACTAAGCCTTTTCCTATAGATACATTTGTCTATTTAAGAGACAAGTTTGGGGTATCTACCCCTCCTAATGAGAACTAGATGCATTGAGGTGTATCAATCCGGTGGACTCCATAGTCTTATTCTTTTTGTCTAGATTGATGAGTTGGTGTTGCTCCTTTGGTGGAGTAGTTTGTATTTTAAGAGAGAGATTCCTGAGATTCATGTTTCATATTCTAAGGGGGAGAGTTTGGTTTTCTATTTTGAGGACCTTTTTCATTGATGTCAAAGGGGGAGAGAGAGCATGCAAAAAATTGTTTTATCTGCTTGATCTTAGGGGGAGTCTGTTGGAGATATCTTCTTTCTTTGCATTGATTGTTTTTCATATCCATATGTTGCCATCAATGCCAATGGGGGATATTTTTGGACATTGCTACTGCTAGGACATGTTGTTGTCATTGATGTCAACATATTCCTATGATTTATTGCTCTAGTGATTGTAGATTGATCATATCATATGAGTTGGTTTGTAGTTTTATTTTGCAGTATTGGTGCTTTGCAGAGTTCGGTATATTCTGGTGTGATCAGATCTTGAGCTGAGTCTTTGGTAGATTGTTTGGGATGATCTTATGTATCTTCATTTCAAATGATTCATGATTTGGTTCTCTGCAAGTTATCTTTCTTTGTGATAGTTGTTGATTGGTTGTTCTCTTGAGGTTCAGATGTTGATCGATGAAGATTTGAAAGATGGTGTTGTTGCGACTATTGCTGATGATTATAACATTCTTGCTAGTGTTTCCTAACTGTGTCCTATTTGTTTTTCATGATCCGGTGATGTTTTTCATGTTAGGCAATATTTCTGGTGGTGTAGCGTGTTGCGGTTGATCTTGGCATGATTATCGGTGGTGTTGAGCATTTAGAAATTTGATTTAGGTCCATGTTATGTCATGTATATCATTTTATTGGTCTGGTGTTCGATCTTTGCATCATGTGATGTAATTTTGTAATTGAGGGTTGAGGGTTTAGCCAACCTTGTTGTCAAGGTTGATGAATTGTATATATAGGTTTTGTATTCATGTAATTTAGGTATCGATGTGGTGTCTACATTATCAAAGAGTGGTATATGTGTGAACAAGCGATTCATCCTTCGACATCGATTGAGCAAATATTGGTGTTGCAGAGAAGACAATTGTGCTTCACTAGAATTGTCATAAGGCATTAGCAGATGCTACTATTGTAGTTCATTCCTTCTGGATTGTAGTTTGAATCTTGTTGTAAGTTAGTGAGACTTCCCCAAGAGTTTTAGCTTTCCGAGTCATTGTATTTGAGCAGTGAGATCTAGGTAGTGTACTTGAATGCATGTGCATTCCCCATTGTAACATTTACACATACTACTGCAGAGTATCATCTTGTTGTGGGTAGGTTCCCACCATGGTTTTTCCCTTAACCAGGTTTTCCACGTCAAAATCTTGGTGTTGTGTGTTGTTCTTTCAATTTACTTATCTTTTTTATTGCTACAGTTTATCAGATTTGTATTTGTGATTAAGTTTATAAATGCGGTGAAAACTAATTTACCACCCCCCCCCCCCCTCAGTTTTCCTTCATTGTTGTTGCCAACACAACGTTTCAAGATCAACTTTTACTAGTAATGCCACTTGTGGATGAATCTTTCCCAACTTATGTTTGACTGATTTGGTGCCTGGAGTAACTGTGAAGTGATGCATAACTAAGTTAGAATCAAGTCAAGGCATATCTATGTACGACCATGCAAAATTTATTTTTGTCATTGAAGAGCTTTGTGAACTTTGGCCGCTCAATTTTTGTCAATGACTGTGTAAGGAAGATGTAATGTGGTATGTATTTTGACCCAATATTTATTTTGATGGTCTCTTCAATCAACATAGATGACTTTTCTTGATATGATGTCATGGGGAGGGTGTCAAACCTTCCATCCTCTAGTGCCTCAGAGAGGTTTTCACCATTGGATGCATCCTTTCTTTTTACTTTTTTGGGGTTAGAAAGTGTCACAGTGTGATTTTCACTAAAATACCCATTATTTATTTTTATTTTAATATTTTTGCAACTAGAAGGTTTGGCACCCTCTCCAACGTATGCCACGTTGTTGAGTTCAATGATGTATAATTCTTTATGATCCCCAAGAGGGGGATCATCTTTTATGCCAAGCTAATCAATGAAGGCCTCATCATTTTGGAATGTGTCAAGTTGTGGAGGTCCTTGTTGGTCCTAGTCAATGAGTTGAGGGTGAACGAGTGGAAGGCCATTGGTGATTTCAAAGTTAGCAGGTGTAAGGATAAAGACACAAGAATCTTTGGTTATGTCAATGAAGTCATCAAGATCATGGCTATTACTCTCCCCATCAATTTTGATGGTAAAATAATTTAAATCGACATCACTAGAAGGACACTTAGAAATGGGAATTCTCAATTTTCACAATTTTTGCGTAGAGCCTAGAGATGTAGAGGTTTGAGGATCCAAAAAGTCTCTATCCACACCTTTCCACTTTCTTTCTTATCTTGGGGTGTAGAATTTTATGATGCTTGACTAACTTTGAATAGTTCTCTAATTTTTTCTTCCTTAGTGTGTTCACCGGGTTCTTTGAAAGTTCTTACGAGCTTATAATCACTGGATGATTTTTCAGAACCCCATTCCCATTCATTTGAATCCATATAATAATATCTTTCTTTTTTTTGTTCATTGGTGAGAGAAGGATAAGTAATTTACAATGTTTATTGGGAATCAAGACTCACTTTATGCGGTGTTCATGGAGGAAAGCTTCAATGTGAAGTGGCGCATTATCTAGATGTTGTGGAGATGCGTCATCTGCTTCGATAAATGTAAGGCAATGAGGGGTAGAAAGGGTTCCATCATGGTTTAAAACTGGTCCACATTTATATCGGTAGGAATGGATGTCTCTTGCAAGGTTTTGTCCAAAATAGCTTTGTGTGAGGGTGAAATGCGCAAAAGCTCAAGGATTGAAAGGAGAGCAGGTCTCTTCCCCAATTGATCTACAAGGTCATATTGACTATTGGAAGATGAAGTTGATTTGGATGGAGCATCTTGTAAAGTAACTTTACCCCTTTGAGTAGTGACATTGCATCTAGGGGCTTTTCCTTTTATGGTTGTTTAATTTGGTAATATAGTTGATGGTGTATTTTATAGGCCGCATTAGTATAATTGGCATTATTGTCTGCCTTAGGGACCTTTCCCTTATCATGTTTTTGAAATGGTTCTTTGAACATCACATTCTCTTCAATGGAAGTATTACCATCAACTTCTATTGTGCCATTGTCAATAAAATCTTGAATGAGATTCTTCAATTTGTGACAATTACTAGTCTTATGGCCCTTGCTCTTGTGATATTCGTAAAATTCATTGTCATTCCACCATGAATGTTATACCCTTGGTTCAAATGGTTGATTTTCTAGTAATGTAATGAGCTTATTGGCAACCAAATTTTTCAATGCACTTTCAATTGGATCTCCCAAAGGTGTGTACTTCCTTGGAGGTCTTGGTTCTCTTTGTGTATTTACTTGATTATTGGATGAACTAGCACCAAGAAAAATTATCTTTGGTTTTACCATATTTGCATCCACAAGCCCATCATTAATGGTATTCTCATTCCTATTCCAAAATCAAGGTTTGTCTTTTCCATTAAAGGATCATCTTTATTTTCCTTAAATAACTTGATGGTTCCTTTCTCAATGAGGACCTTTTCATCTGATAGACCTTTTTCAATAACATTCTTGAGGGTAGAAAAACATGCCTTTTGAAGTCCATATCCAATATTTTTATTCACATTTTGGGTAAACATCTCAACCATTTGTTTTTGTGGAATTTGACAAGGGAAACAAATAGCCAAGCTTCTCCATTGTTCTAAAAATGATGGAAAAGATTCTCCATTTTTCTACTTTGTGTTGCATAAAGTGGTCATTTATAATTCACATTCAATGTTGTATGAGAAATGTTGTATTTAAAGTCCTCTACCAATTCACCCCATGACTTGATCCTAGGTGGAAGTTGTGAAAACCATTTCATAGCTTGTCCACGTAAACTTTGTGAAAATAATCTCATCAAGTAGGAATCTTCTATTGCCAACTCTATGCAAGTCATCAAAAAATCTCTAATGCGTACCATGTGTTCTTTTTTCATCTATACTTGTCAATCTTAGGTACCACAACTTACAAAGGAAAATGAGGAATTGGTATGCTTCTATCAAACAGATAAGGACATATGTCATGAATTATGTAGTCCTCTGTTGGTGTTTACATACTTGCTATTTGTTGTTGTATTTCCTTAATCTGTTGTTGCAAGTCACTACTAGGTGGTGCTTTATCTCTTTGATCTATTCCCGTGCCTGAGTCATAGAGTGGAGGAGAAGGGATGTATTGCATGTAAGGATGATATTGATCATATATGTTCTTAGGTGGTGCAAGAATGTAGTTGTTATATGAGCCACTTAGTATGATATTATGATGAGGTGCACTAGGCCTAGGAGGATTATATGTGTCATGAACATGGGCATAATTGGTATTGTAAGCATGATCTTGAGTATTTCCATCAAATATAAGACGTGGTCTTCTTGTGTAGGTATTGTCATGATCTTGGGTATTCTCTTATTGTCAAGTGTAAACATTGGTATTCCTTCGGCCTTGGAAAGTACACGGATGGGGTTGTTCATGAGTGTGTCTAGCATCATTAGTATATGCATGAGTATTGGTCACATCAAGTTTTTGAATAGAGATGAAGGTTACTTGGGCATGGTACATTCATGTCTATGTCCACCATCATTATCACTATCCTGATTGGGATCCTCTTCCAAAATTTCTGTCACATCAAATTCATGGGGTAATCTTGCACCATCTTGGATTAACATGTGTAAATATAATTGGTGGTCTCTTCTCATAATCATTTCAACTAATCTATTAAATCATTCATGGGAAATAATGTCTTGAATCTTTGTGGTAGTAAATGACCGATTGTCAAATTCTTATGTGTTACTACGATTTTCAAAGGTTTTGTGTGTTGTAAAATTCTTCCTCATCAAACTCATATGTTTCCATGTTTAGAGATCTTTGAGCTTCTCCGACTTATCTTCTAGACCTTTGAGATTGGGTTTCAACCATGAAAAGACCTTGGCTAAAATGGAGTATGGAGGAATATGAAGACTATGAAAGATAAGGTAGTTATAAACTCCTATGGGGTAAGATGACCTTAACTCAAGATGCCCAAATGGTACCCAAGATGATAAATTTGATGCAAGAACCACCTAGAAATGAATATGATGTGTTTGCAAGGTATGATAGGGACTACTAAACAACCTTTTAACTCCAATTGAAGAGTGTAAATGGGAGATTGAAAATGATGTTTGAAAATGTCTGAAAGTAAAAGAAAAAGTCATGAAAAGATGATGGTTGACTAAATGAAATCTTATGGAATCATCCTTAGAAGCTCTTAGAATCTCAGAACAATAGATACAGTATGAATCCACAAACATGTCAAAATATCTCAAATACATAGTTTCACAGTTGCAATGTAAATCTCAGTTTGTCCAAATACATGGTATGATCCAAAAATGTGCCAGGAAGTGACATAGATGGAGTAAGATGAGTTCGAAATGTGTTTTCTCAAATGATAATGTTTTCTCAATTTTATCTATGAACGCACAAGAAAGTGAAAAGATGTGGTAAGATGCTCATCAAAAACACATTGGAAATGAACATAGACATAACTAAAGTGATCATATATGTGTTGGAAGTGAACACAAATGGTTTTCTAGAAAAATCTCAATTCTATCCAAATTTTATAAGTTGTGATAAGTGACTACATCTCAATGTTGATATTTTGTGGCAAGAAAACACAACAAATAAGAAGACACGATGTTTGAAGGTGTTGTTGTCAAAATATGTGTGCAATGTGTATGTTCAATAGGCCGAAAAAACCCAATTTCCACAGATCTTAACATAATAAAAATCAGAATATGACGACAAAGATCAAATAAAATGGAAGTAGAATATGGAGGAGAAGGTTAATTCGCTAGAAGAAGGGAGAGAGGCGATGAAAAATCTGTTGGGCATTATCCCGAGTATCCTATCAGCTGTCACTAAAAACTTGGAGGATATTGCTAAGGTCTTTGATCATACCAGCTCTCCTAAACTGGTAGTGGAACTTGACATGGATGAAGAGACTATCTAGACTGGTAGCGGTGAAGCTACTCCGGTTGGTGGTGTTGCGAAGAGGACCAGGGCTAGTGTCAAGAAAGTTGTGGCTACTTTTGCAAAGGATCTCCCTAATCTCAGGGATAAAATTAAAGAGCTGCATGGAATTAGCAACACCCTGGCGAATGCCCTTGAAAAAATCAACTAGTTTCTCTTCTGGAGTCTGGCTGGCTTTGCTGGCTTTGTGGGGCATTTGTCGGTTTTCTTTGGTTTTCTGCTCGCTTTTCGATGGTCTGTTCCTTTTTGTTTCTTGTCGCTTTTTCTGATTAAGTTCCTCTTGTAAAGGGTTTTGAGGCCCCTTCAAAACCTATTTTTACCTTAATCAAAAACATAATAAAAAACACTTCAAACACTTCTTAGCCCAAAGGTAAAGGTCTCATGGCAATAACTCCAACCCACATCTTGGAATCTCCATAGAATCAAATGTGGGGACACCTTAATAGGTGAATACACTATTTTATCTTTTCATGAGAGGATAGGTAGGAGCCTCCAATATTGGAAGGATGAACCAATCATCCTAACCCCGGAAAGCTACAAGTAGCTTATGATAAGCTGAGGATTTTTGTCTCATCTCAAGGGAGCCTTATGGTGAGTATCTTGGGGGGGAAACAAGTTATCCTTTTGCACTGAAGCTATCATGATGTTTGGTCAAAAATAGGGTGGGCCACTACTTAAAGTTTTTAGTCACAATCTGGGGTATACCGATGTCTATACATGTGGCGGTTAGCTCAATTAAGAGGCTTCCTAGCCCTTTGAAACAAAGGGGTTCTATGCATCACAAGGATATTGGGGGAAACATCCATTAGTATAGAATAACAACACCAGGTGAATGATGACTTACATCACACCCACATTATTTATATAGAAGACTGGAGGAAAGTACTACTTGGGTCACTCCTCTCGCTTGCATGAATGCTCTAGAACACAAACTCTCTACAAAAAAGGAGATGCTTAATGAATTATCATACACCAAAGATCCGCAAAGGCTAGGGGAGAGGATACTTTCATTAAACACCTTAGGGTTCTACAACAAATTGGGAAAGCACCTCAAACACTTCAAACAATTGATCTTTTTTAGTGCACCAATGGAAGTGTTTTCTAATCTAATAAAAACAAACACTCTCCTAAATTACCCCTGCATGAATAAATGTATTAGTAGTTTCAAAAGATTACTCCAACTTGCAACTACAAGGATTAGATCAAAAAATGAAACCAAAAAGGGGCCTTCTACAAACTATTTTGGAATTTTCAATCTTCAGCCACCTTACAGGATAGAACAGAGCAAAATAAATCAGAAATGCATTAAGAGTTAGCAAAAAAACGTGATTAAAATCTAAACCCTAGATGCGACAGGACAAGCCATGCAGTCGTGACAAAAACTTACAAAAACATAGAAAGACCCTACAAAATTGAAAAGCTATTAGATTCAGAAATGCAGTAGGACAAGCCAAAGACATAGTAACAGTAACCAAAAATGTAGTAATATTTAACAGAAATGCGTCAAAATCAGATAATGTAGAAAATATCAGAAACTAGAGATACAAAAGAATAAACCAAAAACGTAATTATACGAATCATAGATGCGACAAGATTTTTTGTAGATGTGATAAGATCAAGACCTACAAAAACCTAAAATTAGAGATACAATAGAAATCCATAGATGCGACAAGATGAGTCATAGATATGCAATAAGAGGCAAAATTGTTGCAAATGTTAGACCTGGAGATCTGAAAATACTTAGCAACACTAAAATATTAGAAAATTAGGGACTAGGTCCCACTTGGCATGCCAAAATGTATATGATGAAATTGGGAATTCAAAATATTGTAAAACCTAATTAGATCCGACCACAAAAAACTCTAGTATTATAATTAAATCCACCATGCACTAATGAAGAACCTAAAAACATGCAAAACACAAAACATGAAAGATTATACCATTCACATGCTCATAGAGTTTGATCTTCATTGTTTCCTATCTCCATTGATCTTGCTTTGATACGTTGTTATCAGATTTTGTATTGTGCACAAGTTCTCAATAAAGAACAAATTGTGGTTGTGTAAATGCTTGATCACTATGAGGATTCACATGAGCATTAGAATTATGATTCCCATAAGAGAGTATTAGGGTTTCATAAGGATGAAAGGATCCTCTTATATAGAGAGTACGTAGAAATGGAGGGTTAGGATTAAGAGGTGAAGGGATAAATGGTCGGCTTAGATTAGAGGGTAGGTATATAAAATGGGAAATTATTAGGACGGTGGTTAAAGGTAAATTAAGAGATGAATGACAAGTGTCATGGAAGGAAAAAGCTAATGAATTAATTAAATAAATAAAATATTTATTTAATTTAGGGAAAGGATAATTTAAATAAATAAAAATATTTATTAAACGGGGAAAGGTCAAAAGAGGATAAGTGAATTAATTAAATAAATAAATATCTATATAATTAATAGAAGGATTAGGATAAAATTAGGACAATTTTAGGTGTCTATGGCATTGTGAATGACATTTTATTCTCAAAATCTTCTTTCACAATAAATGATTATTGTAGTATAAGTTTATTCTATTATGCGTTTATCCTAATGTATTAAAATTTTAAACTTCATTTTAATTTAATAACATCATTGATAATTTTATTTTTTTAAATCTTTCAAATTATATATAAACATTAGTAAATTATAGGTTTTTTTTTTTGCTTGGTGTAAATTATAGCTTATTAATTATTATAAAATTTATAAAATATAAACTATAAATAATGATATCTCTTCCTATCTTCTACATAGATTATAAAAAATATATGTACACTAATTGGGAGGTGTTCGAAGACCTTTGAATAGAAGTATGTCATTAGAAAAAAACACTAAATTTATTTTTTTCGTTAGAAGGTGATTTCCGTTTAAAGAAGACTTTCATTCAAAATAAACTTTTTTTCAATATTGATCAAGGTTGAGGACAAAGAAAATAATGGTAGTTCACATGGAACTACAAAGAAATAGGTAATAAAATATAGAGTAATAGGTATCACAAAGGATCCAACGCATATAAAAAGAAACAACTAAACTTGGCAGATACATATAGCTAAAAAGAGTTAAGACATCTGAACAAAACCTATAAGAAGCTACAACTGAACAAACATGAAACTTTAAGAGCTTATGTAGTTGTCTAGAAAATCTAACATTTCTATCATGCAAATGCAAAAAATGGTATTTGATCTCTTCCAAAAGTTTGTTGTACGAAGTGAAATTGAGTATAAGCATCAAAGCACACAATTAGGTAAAAACAAAACTTAATTTATGCGATGAAAAGAACTCCTAATTCAATCAATAGAGATATGAAGACAAGACAATGCAAACCAATGCAGATGTCTCCTCCACGATTCTCCATTGTCCTTCTTTCTCCTTCAAATTGGATTTGTGGATCTCACCCACAAGTGTAGATGCAAGTGAAAGAAAGTATATTGCAAAGTGAAATTCGTAGCATAAGGTTACTCGAAGCGTGGTTATGAATGACTCAAGAAAAGTGCTCAATTTATAGGACCAAATTGAAAAGGGCAATTAGACCAACAATTAGCATGATTATGACAAATTGAATGACAAGCTTCTAAGTCAAAATAATGACAAATTGAGAGAAAATTGTGCTCATCAATCATGACAAAATTGTGAGGGAAAATAGTCACTTGATTATGACAAATTAGGCCTCAAAAATAGCTTCATGATTTAATGACAAATTATCCTAAAAAATAGGAGCAAATTAAGAGGAAAAATTAGTGGAAAATGTTAGGGGAGAAACAGGTGGGAATATTAATAAATTGCATTTATTAATTTCTCACAAAAAAATGATCAATCAACCAATTAAACAATTAATTTAATTGTGACTCAAAAAGATACTTAGGATAAATAAATAAATTCATTTAACCTAAAGGCAAGTGTTAATAAAGGATCAAATGAATTAATCATAAAAACCTAGAAGATAGACTAGAAATGAACTAGGTCTTAACATTATTAAAGCCAATAAATGACGACAATCGTAATCGAAAGGACAAATGACAAAGATTTGAGATTGATATGACATTGACTAATAAAGGCCAATGACAAATTGGTCAAAGATGACAAAAGGGTCCAATTGATAAAGGATAAATGACAAAGGATCAAGGACTAATAAATCCAAAATTGACTAATATTGATAATTGATTGAGATCGATGACAAATCGATCAAAGATTGACAAAAGATTGTTTTGATGAAAAATTGGTTTGATAAAGAGATTAACAAAGACCAATGATGAATCGATCGAAAATGATAAAAAGATATCGACAACGACCCACAATTGAAGATTGATTTGATAAAGAGACCAATGACGAATTGATTGAAATTGATGAAGAGACCAATGATTGAAGATTGAAACAGATCCAAAATTATTCAAATTGATTGGTAATTGATGATTGAAAATGACTAAAGATGATCGAAGACAATTGCTATTGCAAATGACAAGAGATTAGGACAAAACCCTAATTGACATCGATTAAGGATTACAACAATATCCAATTGATATGACAAATTGATCATGACCAATGATTGAGAATCAAAATTGACATTGACATGACCTAATTCAAATTGTGAGAAAATTAGAATTGAATAGGGAAAGACTACAAAGGAATGACCTTGTGTCGACAAATGATAAAGATCAAATGTGCAACATAGAGGAAAGAGTTACTAGTAAGATGTGAAAACCCTAAAATAAGGTCACGCAGACATGTTAGAGTATGACATTGCAAGCGTTGACCAATTTTAGATGCTTACAAATATCACAAAGGATCCAATGCATATAAAAAGAAACAACTGAACATAGCAGATACATATAGCTAAAAAGAGCTAAGACAACTAAACAAAACCTATAAGAAGCTGCAACTAAACAAACATGAAACTTTAAGAGCTTATGTAGTTGACTAGAAAATCTAACATTTCTATCATGCAAATGCAAAAATTGGTATTTGATCTCTTCCCAAAAGTATGTTGCATGGAGATCCCTTTTTCAACTGTGAACACAAAGAAGCAAATTGTAGCATGACATCATAGTAAAATTGCAACATTTCAACTTCCTGATGAGTAATGTGATTAGAAAATACAACTAAACATCCACTTTTCCAAATGCTCATCAAAATAGTTTGTCTTATTGAATCAACCACAACATTATTATGCATTTCAATACCAAAAACAACTTCTTTCCAACCCAAAATATGATCTAAGATAGTAGGAAAATGAACAAAAATAGTATTCCATTTTTTCTTAATCCAAGAGGAGCTCTAAAAAATGAATTTAATGTGTTTAAAAGCAACTTTTATTCAAAAGCCCTTTTTTATTTGCTTTATGAAACTTAAAATAAGTAATTTTTGTTTCACTTTCCAATGAAAGTGTTTCACCTTAATCTGAATGACAAAATCTAACGTCCCAAATTTGAAACTCGCTATTGCAATCTCTCGATAGAAACATCGTACCAAGCTAACTTAAATTATAATCTAAAATCTAAATTCAAGAGCATCGTGTCACTCAACTGCCTCCAATACATATCAAATAACAACAACATATGCTACATTTGAGTTGGGAAAAGGTGCACTCGGAATTTATTGCTACATTTTTTGACACTCAAACAAGAAGTAGGGGAAGAGCACCAATCACCGTTCATGTTCCAATAACCGTTCACTCCTTGCACACCCAACCCCCCAATTACTAACTTGAAAAAAAAATTTAAAAATAACTAAAAGTCTATTAATAAATTTCACATGTACCAATGGCCATTCATTTTTTCAGCATTTTTGGATTATAAGCGGTCCAATTGTGCACCTTTATTGGCACCCATAGTGAACAACTATTGGGGCATTTGTGCATAAGTATTGACAATCTTAAGTGCACGATTATTGGGGCATCTTTAAGTAGGTATTGGGTGACACTTTGAAATGTATACTTTGACCCTTCTATGCATAATAGATCCCACAACGTGCATCATTACTACCCAGAAGCCAAAACAATAGCTATAAGTAGTTAAGTTGCATGCAAAGACAACCAAAAAAAATGTCAAAATCTGATGTAGCATTTAGAATTTATGAATGCACGAAGCTAGCTATAATGACTACTGATATGCTTCCCCTATATGAATTCAAAACACTGAACTTTGGAGGAATTTGGGACATAGTAAACTTCCATAGACTAAAAAATAAAATAAAATAAAATTGGAAATAACCCTTTTTTGAAATTTTAGGTGTCAGAACAAGGGAGTAGGCAGGAACGAACAACAAGAGCATTATAAAAGAGATAAAGAGAAAAGAAGTTAGCTTGATACACAATTTGAAGTTGTGCCTTATGTCTGGCATGTTAGGAGGCTAGAAGTAAGCCCTTGGAGACAGAGAGAGCATACATGGGTGGAAGGAGGAATACTAGAGTGCGCTCCAGAAAGAGGGGAAGTTAATTTCCCATTTTGTACTGCTATAACAAACAAAAAAGGAAGGGATTCGTTATATAATTTTTGTATTTTATCAAAACTGATAAGTAAAATACTTTATGTTGTGCCAAAATGAAGCAGCTAGATATGACTGTGTGCTCGTGTTTTCCCATTCCATAGTTGTATAGGGGTGTGTATGTTGTCTATTTTACCTGCAATAGGTGTATCTCCATTTAAGCTTGAGATAGGTTGGTATGTGTCATTTGTGCAGGCCAAGAAGAACTTATTGTAAGATAAATTAATGGCTTCTATCGGCTGCGAGTGTTGTTCTCTATTTTCTGCACTGTAAGTGGCATTGTGGCGCCATTAGTGTGGTATCAGAGTGGGCTACAGCTTTGGGAGGAAGTGTATTGTCTAGGGTTTGGAGCTACTTGGAATCTAACAAGGTAGTGATCAGTGCAGGGAACCTGTACATATCACTTGCAGTAGAGATGATTGCAACCAAAAGAGTTGCAATGGTAAGAGGAAAGGTTATACAATAAGATGCCTCAAAGGAGGAGGATGGCAGAGATTGCAACACCACCAGTAGAGGCTACAGGTTGAATGGATGATCTGTTGAAATCCATGATGTGACTACAAGATGGAGTGGATGACATAGGCAATAGAAGAGACTAAGTGCAGATGGGTGCTAAAAGGAATAGTGAAGTAGAGGAAGAGCAAGTTGGAGTAGTAGTAGAACAATGAGAATGTAGTTGTAGAAATGGATGCAGGTTAGAACGGACTGCTTGAGGCCCTATCCCGAATAGTAACTGTGGAGTTTTTGTGCTTCTCAAGAAGCCTAGAATTGGATGAGCTAACATATTGGTTGATGGAGATTGAAGAATATTTCAAGTATGATGAGATTGAGGATGTAAGAAAAGTGAGAGTGGCACAAACCAAGTTGAAGGGACATATTGCACTTTGGTGGAAAAAAGTGAGGGATGAAAGGAGACGAAATGGTAGATAAGATATTACCCAATGGGATAAAATGGTGAGAACAATAAAGGATAAGTTTCTATTAGCCAACTATGAACTCGAGTTCTTGAAGAAGATGAAAAACTTGTAGCAAAAGGATTTGAGTGTAAAAAGGTACACCAAGGAGTTCTACAAGATCTCCATCAGATCGGGTCAGGATGAGTTGGAGCATGAGAAGGTTGCACGGTGTGTAAATGGTCTAAGGCTGAGTATACAAGATGAGTTAAGCATGATGAGATTGAAAATGATTAAGGAGATCTATCAATATGCATTAAAAGTCGAGTTGAAACTTTCAAGAAGACAACATGGTTCAACTAGGAGCAAAAGAGACTTGAGGAAGAAAGAGAACTTGCCAATGACGATGATGAAGGACCAGCATATAGAACAAGAATAAGGTATAACCAAGGTGAAGAGGAACACATTTTGTCCAGTCAAGAAAATAGTCACGAAGCGGGGGAATGGAATACTCCACAAAAGATGGAGGTAGATTTGGTTAAAGAAGATGCGAGGAATTCATGGGAGAATGCTTCAAGTGTGGAGAAGTGGGTCATAGGGCCTTAAATTGCCAGAAAAATGCAAAAAGATGTTGACAGAAGTGAAGCTTGAAGCCACATTAGTTGGATTAATAAATGGATCAATGCCTCATCTGAGTGCTAAAAGAAACCTAAGCATGAAGAAGCCCTCATGATGAAGAGGAGACTATTGAAACCAACAAAAAGAAAGAGCCAATACAGGAAATGATTTTTTTAAGACCGTGTGCAAGGTAAGAGGTAAATGCTACATGGTCGTAATTGATAAAGGAAGTAGAGATCATTTAGTTTCCTTTGAGATGGTAGAAAAGTTAGGGTTGAGAAGTGTAGTTCACCCAAATATTTGTAGCGTCTTGGTTACAAAAGAGTGATCAAGTTGTGGTTAATGAACAATGTTCATTGACTTTTTAGATTGGCACTTATGAAGATCATCTGATCAAGTACGGCATAACAAAATGTCCATGGATGTATGTCATATGCTTCTAGGGAGGCCATGGAAATATGATAGGAAGGTTGTCCATAATGGCAGGGCCGATGTTTGTACTTTAGTGAAGAATAAGGGAAGACATGCCCTCACAACGTTGGTAATTACCTGAAGAAAAGATGGAAGGTAGTCCAAGGACATTATTGTTAGCAGGTAAGGAATTCTTGAGAGAAGTTGAGTATGAGGATACATTCTTGCTGAAATGGTTCTTGAAGAGTTACACATTGATGTAGCAAAAGAGCCAGACGTGAGGTTGCAAGTGGTGATATAGTAATGCCATAGATGTCGCAAGTAGTAAGAATGCTGCTGGTTGACAACAGTATGATGTTGCAAGTAGACATGATCTGAGAAGACAATGAGGAGCACTATCAATGGGCGTAATGTTGCAGTTGGTATGAATGATAAAAAAATGTGAACTAATGGAAAAGTTTAAGTTTATAATGCATATAATATTGAGCCTTGAGAATGGTTTTGCACCCTTGGATTACAAATTGTTACACAAATCACTAGATGGAGGTCTGGAGGAGAAATGCAAGAGTAAAGAAGCGATGAGTGGAGTTGGGGAAAGGAACATTGAGTTCTTGAAAATCCATCACAAAGCTACAATTCTTATTGACAATCTTACTGCAACATCAAGAAAATTATCAGATGATGTCGAAGAAAAGATGGATGTAGATTACAGGATATAGATGTGTTTGCAAGGTTGAAACAAAAGGAGTAAGAATTTAAGAGAGAGAAACTCATCTGGCAATTGCAAGGTAACCCTGTATTATATAATGTTTTGAAGTCAATAGCTACATTTGCAGCCATTCCTTTTGTTTTTTCAGATGAATTTTTATCTACCTCTCATATGCCACTTGAAGATGTTGATTTTACAATGTAAATGGAACACTTTGGTTTTGGGATGATAAGTGGCACTTTGGACATATCAATAGATTTTTTGTGAAGATAGGACAACAATGTGGATTGCATGGAAGTAAAGATTATAAGTGGCTTGTTTAAGGGCTCAGAAGTGGAAAGGAAGGCACAGGAGTTCAGCTACAAGTTCACTTGCAGCAACACAGTCGATAAACCAGAGTCATGTAACTTTGGGTAGTAAGTAGGGACTCCCATTTTCTTGGGAGTTTGATGCAGAGGCATCATACCAAACCAATTTAAATTGTGATCTTCTACCGTCTATTTCAACTCTTCTCTACCACCATTGTTTGAAAGGACCGTTCAACTAACTCCAAGCCATATTAAAGAGTAAAAATGTATTCAGAAGGATGTGAGCAGGGACGTTTGAGCTGCGAGAAGGCATACTTAGCATTTATTGTTGGATTTTTTTTGGCACTCAAACGAGAAGTGGATGAGTGAAATGCCTAATTTGGAGGGAATTGGGGTAGAACAAACTTCTAAAGTATAAAAGGAAAATGACCCATTTTTTGAGATTTTGGAAGGTGCCAGAACAAGAAGACAGCAAGAAAAAACAAATAGACAGTCTTTGAAAAGAGGAGGAAGATAGTAGAGACCAGTAAGGCATGTGATTTTGAAACTTTTTCTTCTTTCTGGCATGTCGAGAGGCTGTACGTATTCCCTTGAAGATATAGATAGTAGACATAGGTAAAGGGGGAATAGTAGATTGTGCTCCAGAAACAGGGGAAGTCAATTTCTCCTTTTTGTACTGCTATAACAAACATACACACACAAATAAGATGATGATTAAAATAGTTTATTTTAGTCCCCTTCTACTGTTCCTTTGTATTTGTGAATGAAATAAAATGTTGTGCTAAGTTTTAGCTTCCTACATTGTGCCAGAAGGAAATTGTTAGATATATGCATATGCACATTCCATTGTTGTAAATGGGTGTGAATGCTGTCTACTTTACCTGTAGCAGGTGTGTCTACATTTAAGGTCAACATAGGTTGGAATGTGTTACTTGTAGGACCATGGGCCAATATATAGTTATACATGTGTGTATGAGAGCATCTAGGGTTGTGCTGAAATAGGTATAGATTTTTAGAAACTGGTTTGAGTGGCTCTAGGAGAACACGTTGCAAAAGAAATTGGCGGATTCCATCAACTGCAAGAGGCATTTTCTGTAAGGTATCCATAACAGTAAAATCATGTTCTATCTTCACATAACCATTGACCTTGTGCTTGCTCCTCACCTTAAGAGCTAACACTTCCATAGCTATTCCTACTGTGCTTGTGCTTCACCTTCAGAGCTGGTTCTATGTCTATGCCTATCCCTTCTATGTCTATGCCTATCCCTGCACGATGTAATGTCTACTCATAATTAATAATAGAAGGTCCAGCCCTAGAAGCAAAGCTCTAAGGTTACAAATTTGAGTTTGTTGGCTTTATAAAATGTTGTGCTAAGTTCTAGCTTCCTACATTGTGCCAGAAGGAAATTGTTAGATATATGCATATGCACATTCCATTGTTGTAAATGGGTGTGAATGCTGTCTACTTTACCTGTAGCAGGTGTGTCTACATTTAAGGTCAACATAGGTTGGAATGTGTTACTTGTAGGACCATGGGCCAATATATAGTTATACATGTGTGTATGAGAGCATCTAGGGTTGTGCCGAAATAGGTATAGATTTTTAGAAATTGGTTTGAGTGGCTCTAGGAGAACATGTTGCAAAAGAAATTGGCGGATTCCATCAACTGCAAGAGGTATTTTCTGTAAGGTATCCATAACAGTAAAATCGTGTTCTATCTTCACATAACCATTGACCTTGTGCTTGCTCCTCACCTTAAGAGCTAACACTTCCATAGCTATTCCTACTGTGCTTGTGCTTCACCTTCAGAGCTGGTTCTATGTCTATGCCTATCCCTTCTATGTCTATACCTATCCCTGCACGATGTAATGTCTACTCATAATTAATAATAGAAGGTCCAGCCCTAGAAGCAAAGCTCTAAGGTTACAAATTTGAGTTTGTTGGCTTTATACACACTTTGTGCAGCTTGATCTTACCTCAAACGACTGCTTTGACTTTGAAGGTTCATCATTATATTGGTTTCATTGACACCAACACTTCACCATTTCATTGCATTATGATGCAGTGTAAAAACCAAGATCCCAGTTAAGGGTTTTTGGTTCAGGCAGTCACCCAAAGAACAATGCTAAAGAAAAGTAATATTCAGATTTTAAAAAATTAACTATTGAACTGCTGGTACAACTTTAATCATATATACTCTGACCTCAAAAACTTTTTATATATCAAGATTCACATAATGGACAAAATCAACTAGAAACCCTCTGTCTTGAATGTTAAAACTACATACAAACTGACTTATTTACTAAAACTAACACTTCTTTCTGAAACTCTATAGCCTTATGATTCTACTTAAAACCATCAAATTCCCTTAAACTGCAACTAAATCCTGCAATAGAAATACTTCGAAGATTTTTAAATTTAAGAAATGTAGGGACTAACATTTATATCACTCAAAAACTACAGTTGAATCCTGATGACAAGATTCACATAATGGACCAAATCAATCAGAAATCCTGTGTCGTGAATGTTAGAACTACATACAAACTGACTTAGTTACCAAAACTCACACTTCTCTCTAAGACTCTACAGCCTGATGATTCTAGTTAAAACCAACAAATTCCATTGAGCTATATTGCACAGATCTTTTAAACTTTAATTTTTTTTGACCCCAAAAAAATATATAATTGAATTCTGATAACAATATCATAATTCATGTGACTGTTAAAAAATGATCTTAATTCATGACTCACTAATCACGCTCATAATTTCACTCCTCAGATGTTTCTTATTTTTATCCTTGAACAAATCATCATACCACCTATTATCGACCCCATGCAGACTATATCGGTTGAAAAAATGACTCTGAAAGCAATTTGTTTGAATATATCTTGTCTCAGCCAATAGTGCTAAATAAAGGTGAAAAAATAGGCAGCACCTCATCTAGGGATGTAACACCCATCTGACATCTCCACAAGCCACCAAAATCGTAAAATAGAACCCATTATCGATGATTATATGCTCCTGCATCCGATTCACTAAGTAAAGAACGTTTGAATCTTAGGATTGAAATCTCATCTTTGCCTTTGATTCAAAATATCCTTTCATTCTTTTGTCCCTTTCATTTCTCCACATCCCTTATCAATTTTCATTTTTATGTTTTTTATTTATTTTTCATTTATACATCTGAATACAAATTATTTTTTCATTTGTGTGTCCTTCATAATAAGGGTAGTTTTGGGCATGTCGAGTTTATGTTTTCTATCTACAAAGGTTTTCATACAAATAATTATATGGAGGCTCTTGCTATTCTGGTTCTCTCCGCTGACAACGAATTGTTGTGGAATCATATCCCAAGTTGTGGTGACTTTGCTAAATCAGCAGAACTTAGATGGTGTTAGTTGGCAGTTACAGTTGATTATTTGACAGATTCTTTTGTTTTGTAACTCTTTTGAGTAGGTTACTTTCAGTCATATTCTCAGGGAATGGAATGGGGTGGCCGATTGTCTTACTAAATGGGCTTCTGTCTTTATGGAGGGTTGATTATTGAGGATAGGGGACAACTTTCTCCAGAGTTGTCTCACATCTTGGATCATCTGCTGAATCGGGATAAGTCTTAGTAGTTTTACTCTTTGCTGGGCGGTTTGCCTTCTTTTGATGTACTTCTCTTTCTGTTTTGAATAAAAAATTTACCCCTCTTAAATTTTTTTTTAAAAATAGGGGTACAAATCATTTGCCTTAAAAAATTGGTGAAATTTGTGTTCCTCTCTAAAGTTGTATTTCATAAACATTTGTTCTTTAGGATTTGACATGGTCTTATAGTACTTTCCATTTTAATTCATCATAAATCTTTCCTTGTATGCATGACCAAATTTAAAATCTTCAATTTAAAATTTCTGAATTTTATTCTTGAAATCAGCATATTTGATGTCCTCTCATGAGCATTCTTTCACTTGAAAATTTTATGCCCATCTTCAATACCACTTCTCCCCTTGTCATTACCTACTTCTTGCAAATTACTCCCAATTTTTTTGCTACCTTCAATGACTATTTTTCTATGCTCAAACATACAATATGATTGGTATCTATTTCAACTTTTTCTTCAACAAGTTTAAATTAAATTTATTTCCACCCTTCACAATAGTATAAATATTTTTCTTCCATCATACATAGCTTCTCTATCAATTTGTCAGAGTCTAGCCAAAAGAATGTGGCAAGCATCCATGGGCATTCCATCACACATGCTTTTATCTTTGTAGTTACCAAATTGAAAATTAACCAAGCATTGCTCACTTTCCCATTAGTTGATGTTCTTTTTGCAACATTGAGACCTTGTATGAGCTGGGATGCTTAAGCTTTGCAAATTTAGTTTCTCGACGATTTCTTGAGAGATTTGATTATATGTACTTCCACTATCCATTATCACCTTGCAAGCCTTTCCACCTAATTTGCACATAGTCCCAAATAAACTTTTTCCTTGTTTAGGCCTATGTTTCTCCTTCTTTGGTTTTAGTAATACTCTTTTGAACATTAATGATTCTTCTTGTCTAAGTTACTTTGTATGTTGATGTGATACAACACTTTTGCATCTACTTGTGTGGCATGGTTTCGAGACATACTCTTTTTTAGTATTTTCTTGTTGTATTTGAAGACATTCAATTGCCTTATGCACTTCTCCACATTGACAATGTGGCATCAAATAGGAGTGAAGCTAATCACTATGTTTATGTTAAAATAATCGATGATTAGGTTAAACTAATCGTCATCTTACAAGTTGATATGTTATTTATTAGATGTAATAAAGAAATGATTAGGGAGCATAAGGTTTACTTATTTGGTAAATTTGATATGGAAGAATTAGGGCGTATAAAATACTTCTTGGGTATGAAAATCAACAAGGATTAGTTTCATAGCAAATTATTGTTAAATCATGAGAAGTATGTGAACACTATTTTGAATCTTTTTTGCATCCATGAATGTAAGCTAGTTGGTAATCCATTTTTAGTTGACACTAGGCTATCTCTACATCAATGTCCTAAAATCGATGATGAACTTCAAGAGATGTATAAAATTACACATACTAGTGTTGTAGTTAGTCTTGTGAATGCCATGGTTTATACAAGATGTTATATTACCCAATCAATGGGAGTTCTTAGTAGGTTTATGGTAAATCCTAATAAAGAACATTAATTGTATAAAATGGATTCTCAAAAACCTAAATGGGACTTCTATCACTGTATTTGTTATCATGGGTCTAATGGTGTTGACAACATGATTGATTTGTAGGGATTTGTTGGTTGAAACTAGGTTAGTAATCTAGAGTATACGAGGTCCGAAAGAATCTATGTTTTTACTTTGTTAGAAAGAGAGCTAGCTAGAAGACCAAATGAAAAGATGCAATCATGTTTTCCACTATAAAAGTAGAGTATATAGTTGCAACACATGGTTGCAAGGAGTCATTGTGGTTAAAAGTATTGTGTCTAGATGTTGGAGTTTACTGTAAATAGTTGAGAATTGGATGTGATAGTTAGATTTTAATATTTTTGGCTAAAAATTGTATGCATTGTGCTCACACAGAGTATATTGGTGTATAATATTAACTTTTTCAAGAAATAGTTGAGGGTAGTAGATTCATATTATAAAAGTGGGTTGCACCTTGGAGAATGCTACATATTCTCTCACTAAGTAAGCATGAAGATGTTTAGTTGATTCAAGGAGGTCATGGGTCTTGTATCTTGTATAACTTGACTAAATGTTATTGTGAGATTACAACATTGTTTCCTTTTATGCTCTTGCAAGGTGTTTAACATGTGGGAGAATATTGGGATAATGTATCTCAACCTTTTGATCTTGATGTTCATGTATTAATATTTTGCATCTATTGTTAGTTCAATATTTTTGTCTTTTATCTCCACTTGAGAAAGTTGGCATCACATTATGGAGTGGCATGAAGTTTTTCTTTTAATAATTTTATCCTCACGTGAATATGTATGCATCCCACTTTGGTTTTGTCTCTTTAGTCCATGTATGTACATCTTTAAATATGTGTAAGAGCATCCTTGCTAGTCTTCATGGAGGAACTACTTGATGATAGATTCTTATGACATGTAAGAGCATGTGTGAGGGATTATACATTATAATTTTGACTAACCCTATGACAATGTTGGGCATTTATTGTGAAACATCCAATGCATAAAACAATACAGATAAACTAGATGCCCAAGTTTGGGTAGTCAAATATTCTATGTTATAAGACTATGACATATACAAATATGTAATTAATAGTTAGGAGTATCTTAGAACAGGGAATACTGTTGGTGTAAATAATTATTCATCTTGGATATTATTACACTTACTTAAGTTTACTTAGGAAATGCATTTCATAGTAGTTTGGGTATGAGACACTTGGGTGTTTGTGCCACATTGAGATAGTGTGTGTAAGAGAATTTCCACCTTTTATGGTGTTGATCTTGTTGTTACACTCCACATTCAGTGGGTGATCCACCTCATGTGGACTATTATATTGTTTCTCCTACCTACCCACACCTATTTCCTACCTACCCTTGTTTCTTATTGAACCACATGTCATGTTTGTATGCTCACATATCCCTAGCCTTGCCTATATAAGAAGGCTCATCTACATTGTACGTAAAATGGAACAATTGATCATTTATCTATTGATGAGAATACAATTTATTCTTATCCTATATTTTGTCTCTCTATTGTACTTTTCATTGAGCTCTTGATCTTGGCAAAATCTCACATGGTATCAGAGCCATTGGGGCTTCATTGATTGGTTTTTGGAGACATCGTGGAAGGCTTCTATTTTTGGATCTGAGGGACTGCATTTTTTGGAGGCATCTTAGAGCGTTTTCAACCTCACCATTGTGTCCGAGAGGCCATTTCCATAAAAATCGAGTATAAATTCGACCTATTTTGGCGAAAATCAATTTTTGGGTGTGGAGGAAATTTTCTGCCCAAATTAGGTGGTACGATACGAAATTTTTGGATTTTTTTTCAAAAAAAAATAAAAATAAAATTTTAGAAATTTTTTTTTGGGATCCGTGATTTCTGCCCAATCAGCAGTGCCACATTAGCAGTCCAGTTGGCTGCCAAATCTCACTGCCATGTCAGCAATCCAATTGGCTGCCAAATCACTTGCACAGTCAGCACCAAGTCAGCGCCCAATCAGCCATGAAGTTTGGGTGACGGTCATACGACCGTCAAATTTAACCTTGCAGTCCATTGACGTCATCATTTTTTCAAAAATTTTGTAGGCCTCTCTCATTGAGTTTTTTGATTTTGCAATTCAACTTCAAATGGCCACATCTTGCTCATTTTTGCTCCTTTTTTTGTGCAATTTTTTTTGAAATGGGCTATAATTTCATGTACTTTCACATGGTGGAATTATTTTCTTATTTTTATGGACATATTTTTCAGAATTCTCAGTTTTTGGTGACTGTACCTGTCCAATCCCCGTTTTTGCAACTTCCAGGTCTCCGTTCGGGGTCATACGAACTCCTTTTCAGGTGCCATTTTTTTTTAAAGTACATTGTTTTTTGTCTACTATCAAAATATGCTATCAATTTGTAGTAATTGTGGGTAAAAATTATACTTTCATCATATGGTCTTATTTGGCCAATTTGGCATTTGTATTGCATAGATCTATCTTTCTGATCTTTTGCTTTGAAGTTCTCAGCCTATTGGGGCAGCTATAAAACAAAATCAGAATTCCACCTTGCCATTGTTTGCAAGTGATCTATTGTACACGCACTACATATAAAGTGCCAAAATCATCATTTTTGGGGGGGGGTAATTTGATTGAGTGAATTTGGGAGGGTGTCTCTTGTGCTTTTGTGCTCTTGTGTTCCTTCCTTTTTGTTGCTATGGGTTCTTCTAAGTTTCCTCTCTTAACTCCTCATAATTATGCTACTTGGAAAATTGATGCATGGAGTAAACTTATGGAAAAAGGACTCACTCATTATATTGATGGAACTATTGTTGCTCCTACTGATCCTAAGGTTGATCCAGTTGGTCACTTGAATTGGCTTACTAAAAATATCATGGCAATTGGTACCTTAAGAAAGTATGTATCAAAGGATCTCATTTTTCATATTGAGAAGTGTACTCTAATCAAGGATGCTTGGAAAAAGTTTCAAGACTTGTATGGTCAAGTTGATGAGATTAGGGGATATCAAATTGATAGTGATCTCACCATGTTGGATCCCAAGAACTTTGATACTATACAAGATTATGTCACTAAGGCAAATGAGTTGAGGGCACAACTCAAAGATTGTGGCATTGATAAGAAGGATACTCAATTAATCTTCAACTTGATAGGAAAGCTTCCACAAGAATATGCAACATTTGTTTCTAGTTTCCAAACCCATAGGATGACAATGGGTTCAAGCTACATAATGCCTACTTTTGATGCTTTCAATGAAATGTTGATGATGGATCAAACTAAGTTGATAAGCATGGGCATTCTTAAGGCTTCTAAGTCTCAAGCATTTGTGGCAAATCAAGGGAACAAAGGAAATCAAGGAAAGGACAACTCAAACAAGAAGAAATGACAATCAAGGCTTAAGGACAAAGCACCATCTTCTCCACAACAAGGAGATACATCCTCTTCAAAGAGGGATAATTCACCAAAGAGGGAGAGACCTACTTGTGCCTATTGTAAAAAGTTTGGTCATGAGGAGCATCATTTCCATTCTAAGAAGATTGATGAGCTCACACATATCATCAAAAAGCATAACATTGATTTGCCTAATGTCTACAAGAAGGATGATTCATCAACTTCCACTCCCTCACATTCAAAAGGAAAAGGGCAAGCATTCATGGCTTCTACAAGTGGGAAGACTCACTCTTTTGGAAAAAGAAAAGGAAAAGCTCTATGTGCTACTATTAGTCATGATTTAGAGAGATGGCTTCTAGATTTAGGGGCTTCTCATCATATGGCATCTTCGTAGTCTATGTTCTCTACATTTGAGCCTTGCACCATGCCGCAGATTTTGATGGGCAATCATACATACATGGATGTGATTGGGAAAGGATCTATTGACATTGGGGATAACTCCTTCAATAATGTGTTGTGTGTACCCCACTTGACAAACAATCTCCTTTCTATCAATCAAATCACACATGGCGCAACTAAGAGAGTTGTGGAGTTCACACCTGAGTCAGTTTTCATTAGAGACTTGGAGACTAGAGCTATCATTGCGACTGGGGTGGTTGATCATGCATCTTGGTTATACTCCTTTTCAGATTTTGTTGATGATGATGATTTCACATTTGATGATTCTACACATGATGACCACACTTCTTGTGATGGTTCAAATTTTGAGGAGAACTTTGGGCACTTGAACATGGGGATTCTCACAAGTGAACCCATTCTTGAGTCTTGTATTCCATCTCCTCATATTGAAATCACATCACCTATTGCACCCGATGATGCAGATAGTGTGACAGTTTTGCCTTCATGTGATTCAGTGCAACAGGATATTCATTGTCTTCCAGCTTCAGATTCATGGGATGATTACTTGACAGACATTGCAGGTTTGTTTGTGGAATCCTACATTGCAGATTTGGGAGATATTATTGATGACATTCATCTTCTCTTTGATGAAGATGATCCTTCTTTGATTGTTGCGAGGGAACACTCTGACCCTCTTGTTCATTCTCTACATGATCATTCTTTCGAGGTTGACATGATTGTGGATACTTATGTACAACAGTTGGAGGAGGTCTCTTTATTTTTTGAGGAGACATGTGAGTCTTTGGGACATGTTCTACATCCATCTCCACTAGATCTTGGAGTGCCTTTTTCAGTAGTGTGGCACAATTTACCACCTTTGGAGGGGGCATCTTTCAACATTGACATGGGGACACTTGAGCAATTTTTCAGAGATTCCTTTCATCATGAGTTTTCTTCATACATCTTCCCTTCATGATTGGGGAGACTTCATGGATACACCTTTGGTTTTGTTTCTTCCTAAGGGGAGGAATGTTGTTCGACATTCGTGGAGCAGTTTCTTCATACATCGAGCTTCTATCATTGGTGTAGATTCCACATTGAGGGGGGGCTTCCTAGCTTCTCTTCTTCTCTCATATGGGGGGGACTTTTTCCTCACATGGGGTTTTGTCCTTCACATACTTCTATGAGAGTTCTTTGTATCTAGTTTTTCATCTCTCTTTTGGGGGAAGGTTTTTTCCCATTGGGTTTTTCTCTCTTTCCCCACTTTGTGAGAGATTTCATTGCATTGGTTTGCATGCATTTGCAGTTGTACATGGGTACCTAACATGGCCTAGTAGTCAGGACACATCTTGCATTGCTTAGTTTCATTGTAGACTTAAGTGCATTCCCCTAAGTTGCACTTAAGGGGGGTGTTGGTGTAAATAATTATTCATCTTGGATATTAGTACACTTACTTAAGTTTACTTAGGAAATACATTTCATAGTAGTTTGGGTATGAGACACTTGGGTGTTTGTGCCACATTGGGATAGTGTGTGTAGGAGAATTTCCACCTTTTATGGTGTTGATCTTGTTGTTACACTCCACATTCAGTGGGTGATACACCTCATGTGGACTATTATATTGTTTCTCCTACCTACCCACACCTATTTCCTACCTACCCTTGTTTCTTATTGAGCCACATGTCATGTTTGTATGCTCACATATCCCTAGCCTTGCCTATATAAGTAGGCTCATCTACATTGTATGTAAAATGAAACAATTGATCATTTATCTATTGATGAGAATACCGTTTATTCTTATCCTATATTTTGTCTCTCTATTGTACTTTTCATTGAGCTCTTGATCTTGGCAAAATCTGACAAATACATTGGAATTTGGATCAAACCAATTTGGGCGACATACCTCCCTTGGGTTTATAAATGGCTTCCAAGACAATCCTATGGTTTTACCTTATCATTATTCTATAAGTTAAAGTTTGGTCTAGGAGGTTGGGCAATTTTTACAAGTTGTGGTACAATAACAAATTATTATTAGAATTAAAAGAGAAAGATATATTGGTGTAACTCTTATAGATAATTAATTCAAGATTTCGATCATTTTAGGAGTCAAGTTTCTTCTTGGAAGGGTTTCTCCACATAATATTATGTTATGGTTTACATATCTTTTATGGTTGTTTCTATTTTTTCTATGACCTATCACTATTTAAGTATTTAGATGGTTGGAGTTTATAACATATTTGCACTTATTTCTACTCTCTTTTGGCAAACCCCTAATATACTAATTTGATGACTTTTAGCGATGATAAAAAGTAGTAACAATCATGATAAATGCTCCTACAATTAGATGATGTACATAGTATTGGTGCCTTAATAATTCTTATTGGATGATGCTGATGTTGGTCATATTGTGGACTTTTTGATGATTTTTGATAAAATAATGAACTATGGATAGTCCTTAAATATAAGGGGACAAAGGGCTCAAATAAATGTTACACAATTTAAGTTAGTGTACAACATTCACTTTGAAAGGGGTCAATTCTTGTCTAGATTTAAATCTGGATTTTTAAATGGATAAAATGCTTTTGATGATTTTGAAGTTGAACGTATGTGGTGGATGAATAAACTAAGACTAACGATTAGTCCCTATAAAAAGATGTTGATAAAATCATGTTAGTCTAAAGTTATAAGTATGCCATGTCTTTCGTGTAAAAAATATGTCACTTATACATTAGGGGAGAGGACGTGATATTCTTGCACCTGAAGCTTATAAATAATACAATAAATTTTCACAAAACAAAATAGCATGTTTCTATATATGAGATAAAAGCTTTAAGCTTTTGTTTGAAGTATTGAATATCATCAATATAGTCCAATTGTCATATCTTCACTAAGTTGTCCAAAAACATACCAAAAATGTTAAAACCCAAACATGTACATTGATACATGTATTATCGATCACCTTGTGAATTACCATATGATTGGTTATTTATTTGATGACTTGCGAATGGAATTGCACGTGTATGTGTACAAATTTGTTGGTTCCTAATTAAAATTTTACTAGTATTTTATTTCTCAACTACTAAATATTTTAATATATTTAATTGAAGGCCTAAATGTGTGACACCTAACAACTATTAGTATGTGCTCATCTATTAGATTCTTTCTCCTAATTATTAAATTAAGAATCAAATTAAAATAAACAAATCAAAAGGAAAAAGTTTTAAGGTATATGATTCTCACTAATAAGTGTAAAATGAGAATGTAAATTTGGATAAATGTTCATTTTAATCCTTGCAATATTAAAACCCCTACAATTTATACAAGAACAATTTCACTAATAACCTTATTAATTATTAAAATAAGGATAATCAACTACATACATTCCTAATCATAGTAACCATGAAATTAAAAATAATAAATGTGCATGCTTCAAAATTAAGGTATTTAAGCCTTTATTACATTGATTTTTCACTCAAACCAAAAAAGAATACATTTCTTTATATTTCAGGTAAGAGTTTAAAGCAATTATTTGGAGTTTTGGATATCAACAATGTAGTCCAATCCTCTATCTCTTTCCTAAATTGTCCAAAAAGTCCAAAAAGAAGTCCATTGATTATTTCTTTGATTTGACTTGTGAAAGGTATAATTGCACATGCATATACACAAATATGTTAATTCTTTATTAAATTTTGATTAATATATTATCTTTCAAGTGTTAATTCTTTTATTACATTTAATTAAAGAACTTAAATATATGATATTTAAAAACATTTTTCTACTCATCTATTAGATTCTCTCTATTAATTATTAAATAAAAAATAAAAAATTAAATAAAAAAATCAAAATATACAATTTTCAAAGTAAACCTAGAGAAATATTCACTTTAGCCCTTGCAATATTAAAACTGCTACAATTTCTGCATGAAGTAATTCAATCATAAGCCCATTAATTAATTATTTAAATGATGCTTACCAACTACTTCCATTCTTAACCATAATCCTTTAAATAAGACTTACCAACGACTTCCATTCTTAACCACGTCTCGAAATTAAGATATTTTAGCCATTGACAGTCCGTATAAAAACGTATTTCCTACGGCCGGTACACACACCTTATATTCATTTAGGCAGAGTGAAAGCTATACATAAAAAATGACAAATACACAGTATAACTAACATATACATAATAAGTATCTGTAACTGTGCATGAAAAAGTTAAAAATGCTTAACGATAGGGAATATTTCAATTATCCGGAAGACCTCTAGATTGCCGCGTACGTCTTGCGCTTAGGGCGAAGAGGGGTGGCAAAAGCGCGAAAAGGTGAAGATGTGCGTCCCGGAGTGAATAAGCGCAGGGGAGTGAGCAGATCATGACCTGGTCGTGCAGAAGATAAGTCATTTTCTTCGTTCAACGAAAGCACTCTTGAATTGTTCTTCATTCCACTCGCTGCCCCACGTCTACCCCATTTGGTCGGCATAAGATGTCCCAGCCATGAGCTCTTCTTTCCCTTTCTGCTTGGCATCTTCATCTTTTCTCCCAGGTATTCCTTCACTGCTTCTACGCTGTGCTCCACAACTGAGGGAGGAGGTTCAATCAGGGGGTTTCCCTCCACCTTAAGACGCTGCAAGTTTTCCAGACGAGCAATGGAGTTTGGCAGCATTTTTATGTGATTGTAGCTGATGTCTAACTCCACCAGAGCGCTGAGTCCACCGATCGAATCCGGAAGAGACAAAAGGTAGTTGAAATTTTGGCTGAGATTGAGGATTTCGAGATTTGTGAGGTTCTCCATATCTGTAGGAAGACTTCCGAGGTGATTGAGATGAACATCCAGCACACGCAGACGCATCATGTGTGAGGTTGAATACGGGAGACGATTAAGCCTGTTGGAATGCACCGAAAGTCTCTGGAGGTTCACGAGTTCGAACCCTAGACCTTCCGGTAGCCGAGTCAGCTGGTTGAAATCCGCAATCAGCTCCTCCATGGCACTAACATTAAAATTACAAGTCAAAGGTCAGTGAGAAATACACGGAGCACTAAAGAAAGAAATGCGTTTGCGATTCTTTAAATAACCTACCAGCAGGCTTCTATTCCATCAGGCAGTGCAGCTAGCATATTGCCAGAAATATTGAGAACTTTGAGCTTCACCAGGCGTCCGATCGAATCCGGCAGCGATGTCAATTGATTTGAGTGAAGATCCAGACTTGCGAGGTTCACAAGACTCGCCACAGCTTCAGGCAACGTCTGCGGGAAAATTTTAAAATAAAGATTCCTCAAAATCAGATAAAAGCGAAGAAAACTGTTGATAGTAAATAACCCTGTAAATTTCGCTTCGATTTTAGCAGAAAGATTCCTCAGTCCGATAAAGCGAAGAAAACTACAAGTGTGAGTAAATAAGCCCGTAAATTTCGCTACGATTTTAACAGAAAGATTCCTCAATCAGATTAAAGCGAAGAAAACAGTAAATAAGCTTGTAAATTTCGCTTCGATTTTAACATAAGGATTCCTGAACCAGATGAAAGCTATGAAAACTTTAAATGACAGTAAATAAGCCTGTAAATTTCACGGTAAATATTCCTGCAATGAAATTTTAATTGATCTTTGTTACCTCGAGGTTGTTATTAGAGAGATCAAGCTTGACAACTGAGGAGGATAATTTCTGCAGAGTCTCTGGCAGGCTGTGGAGCATAAGTCCGCTGAGATCGAGCACGGTAGACGCCATGCTTGATTTGACTTGCTGTACCGCCGCTCCGATTCTCTTCTCCGTTTCTTGTGCCGGCGATTTCTTCTCCTCATCTGGCTTTATATTGCTCTTAGGTGTTCCGCTTAGGGATTTTCCAGCGACTAGGAGACCGTCGTAGAATTGGTGCAAGTCGTGAAGCTGAATCACGGTCTTATGCAAAAGGCTTTCCTTTTCTGCTTCAGTTTTGGTCTGAGACTCCATGGCTTCCTGCCCACAGACAGAAATTCTCACTCTCAATAAGCCAGCCGTTCTTCTAACATTATTGAAAGCAAATCACACATAATTCAACAGCAGTATAAAAAATTTGGCCGGAAAACACAAACAAAACCCCACCTTTAAATCCTGCCATTTTGCAATATCGACGGTAGCAGGAGCAGAAAGAGCATCAATAGCGTTGAGCTTCTGCCTTAGGTCATCATTGATACGGGACAGGGCTTGGCGCGACTCTTCAACCAGAGATCCATCCGGCGGGCTCCCCAGACCTTCGACCTCCAACAGCTCATTACCAGCCGTCATCTTTAGGGTTCAAAACTAGTCTAAATTCCGAATAAAATCCTTTCCAACTATGTTTCCATTAGTTCCTGCAGCAAAAGCGACTGTATAATATCCTCCAGGTAAGAAACCCCAAAAAAACAATTATAAGCTCAATCAGATTTTCTGAAATCAGTCGAATCGTTACCTGACACATTTGTTGAGCAATCGACAGAGCTTTATGTCGTGGCGAATCCCTGTATGATATTGGTGTGGTAGAATTCAGTGGCAATATTTATAACGAAGCGGAACGTAAGTACGGAAAATAAAATAATAGAAAATGGGTACGGAGTACCACGGAACAACGGACGGAAACCAAGTGTAAGTTTGTGGTGTCCCCAGGCGTTGGAATTATGGATGCTTCGCCTGAGGACAAGGCTGCACTGTCAGCGTGGGACCACGATGCAAACAAAGATAAACAAGGCTTAACGGCATCAGCATCGTATTTAAAGTCAACGTCTATAAGTTCGAACCCACTTTAATTATACATTGTTTTCCGTCAAAGATTCCGACTACATGTGTTGTATACTTAACGCGCCCCACCTAAGATGCCATCGGTAAATGCCTACGGCTATAAAAATGTGTCGGAATTTTAAAAATGCCAACTACCGAGATATTCGCTGGTTTTGCATGAAAATAAATTTTTGGGAACTCATCAATCCAACTAGGCCGCTAAATTTTGGCCATTTTCGGAGTTATCGGGAATGTCTTGCTTTTCTAGTCGAGGTTTGACACCTCTCCATACGGTAATAAGTGTTTGCTTTTTATTATTTATGTAAGGATTAGATCAAAAAGGTTTTAATTTAATGGGAACTCATCAATCCAACTGGCGAACTAAATTTGATGGTATGATTTTTTTGGGAGGATTTTTTACATTCACAAAATCGTTAGAGCTTAGATAAAAATTATTTTAATTTAATGTGCATTCATCAATTCAACTTGCTGGTTAAATTTGATGTTTTTTTATGAGCTGGCTAATTTGATGGTTGTTTTTCTTTTGATTTTTTATTTATTTATAAGGTGGTTTTATTTTTTATTTTTTGTGGAGGATTTTATTTTAGTTTAATGGTAACTTATCAATTGAATTAGTTCGTTAAATTTGATGTTTTTTTTGTTTTTTTTGTTTTTTGTTTTTAGGATTTTTTTCATTCATATAATGGTTTTAGCTATTCGATACAAGAGCACAAGCTTGAGACTGGAACCTCTTTGGCTAAGCTAAGAGCCAAGGGCTTATGACTCAGGGGTATCCATTCTGCTAAATTTGCTCAAGGCTCAATCTCGGCCTCATCTCTTATGATGTTGGAGCCTTGTAATTAGCAAGACTTGATCTTTGGTTGGCTCATGAAGGACCTTTCAAGTTCATCAACATACCAAGAACCCATTGATGATGGTATGTTTCTTGATTAGATTATTTTTAAAGGTTTAGGATCTCCCAAAGATATGAGGTTGGGATTAGAAGAAGTCAAGGAGTTTATACCACTTAGCTCTTGGCTCTAAGTTAAAAGAAGTTGATTATTTGTGCAACTTAAGTTTGTGCTCTCAATACCAACATGTTACTAAATGACTTAGATTGTTATAGACTTCTCAACCTATCCACCTTGGCGCTTGCTAAGTCCAAAAAAAAGGAGGATTAGTAGTTCATACATAATATAGAAAAAATCGATATATTATATTTATTTTTTACAAATTATATGAGGGAAACAACTAATTATATGGTGAAATATAAGATTTCAAGTATATCTTGATGGACATGTTTAGATTTAATTTATTTTGGGTGTTTTCAAACAATAAATCAAAGATGCACATACATGAAACTTCAAATAATAATTTTAAACCTTTAATTCAATTATAAATACATACTTAAATTTATAAAGATCAATATATTATTTTAAAACATGAAAAATATAAAATTTGAATACCTAGCTATAATATCTTATAAAATTTATTTTCAGAAAAAATAACTCTTTCGCAACTAAAATTGTATTTCTAGATGATCCAACATAATTTTATGTTCTTTAAAAAATAAAAGACAACTCCACAACTAAATGTTCTCATTCATATAATGAATATAAAAAATAAAAGACAACTCTGTAATTAAATATTCTCATTCATACCATTTTTTAACTTTATTATTATTATTAAGTACAATACTTTCAAATTTGAAAGCTCGGATAAGAGCTTCGTTGTTTATAATTGAATTCAGATTTGAAACATAATTTAAGATTAAATACATTTTTTATTGGTGGTTGTAGCTATTCTGGCTCGAAAATGGTCAAAACGTACACCGTGATATTGACAACCGAAAAAATCACAGCCATAAATCACGAGATCAATAACGTGTGTATAACCTTCCAATAATGTGTGTATAACCTTCGTGTTATTGATAAAATGTGTTTGGACTTATTCGCTGGGAAGGACAAAGGAAAATATTAAAATGAGATAGAAATACCTAAATCACCCTAGCTTCGTCGTCGCCCTCTATATACGTCATTGCCACTTAGGCGCTACCATATAATACGAACCTGTACGGATTTTATTATTTCTAAACTTCCATTCTTTCTTATAACACGTTATTTATTCGTAGTCAGCAAGTGGCACATATGGCGGGCGAGTTGTGATAAAATAGAAAGATAAAGTTTGGCTACCTAGTATCATATTAAAACGTGAGAGGGTAGTGTATTTTATAAAACAAAAAAACATTTGCACAAGTAGATTGTATACATATTACATATTAGTGTTTTTATTATTTTATATCATAGTATATATTTAAATTAAAATAAAATTTATTTTTTATTAAATTATTATGAGGAAATTTTATTCATTAATGTTATTTAAGAGAGTTAGATTTGATTTAATTATATTAGGGTATAATTTTAGTTTCAAATTTTCTACAATACAAAAATAAAGTGTATAGAGTAACACTTTTTAATGCTTGTTGTACATCATTTTACACATATTTACATTTATAAGAGACTCTTTTGAAATTAATTATGGTGTATGTATGTTTATCTTTTAAAATGTCTCTAATTATTAAAAGGCCTTAAGCTGTATGTCTAGAGAATTCATTTAAAGGAATTATTCCTTACTTTGTTTCCCACCATCAGTCACAATAATAGGACAACACATTCTTACATTTGTTTAATTTTGAGATTTGAAATTTATTTATATCCTCAATACTTAAAATTTTCTTTCATCTAGGGTTTTGCCCTATTTTATCATTTCCACATCTATTTTTTTTATTGCTATATCATTCATCATGGAGTCCCATAAGCTTTTTTCCTTTAACATTCATTCCAAAGTCCATAAGCATCTTATTTGTTTTCACAAGTTATTACACAAAACCTTTCTACCTTTCAAGATATTACTTGCATCAATAAGTGGGTGCTCCATGAGATGCATTGGTTCAACATGTTTCAATATGCAAGCTTATATTTAAGGGATGGAATGTGGCCCATATCGAGTAGCTCTATCCTAAATGTTATCTTTCTAATCTCATGCTCCACAGTCTTGATGTAGTAAGATATGGTAAGATCTTTTGGATTGTTATTGATCGTTCATCTTTCCTACCAACAATTAGTATCATGATTAAATTAAATATCTTGCTTATTATGAAATGTTAGAGGATGTCATGAATTAATTCTAAAAAAATATGAAATGTTTTTTATGCATGTGGATCTTTTTCTTTTAGTTGCCTATATGTTGATGTGAATGTTTTATAACTAACACTAAGTGGTACATGTTGAAAGTTGTGATGCATTTCTTAAATGAGAACCATTTGGATGTGAGCTGGTTTGAATGCCCTTTGTGTTGATGTTGAGTAAAGTGTGCTTATAATAGTGCATTAGTGTTATCTTGATAAAGATTGAGTGATGTGAATTTCAATCTCTACATGGGAAAATGTTGAAGACAAAATTTGCTCATTTATCATCTTAAGTTATATTTCAATTTTGGTAAGCTTGAATATCTTACATTTAATATTTAAATTTTGGATGTGTTGATCTAAAATAGTTAAATTTGAACCTTATTATGAACAATGAAAAATATTATGATGAATATTTGATTTTGATTTTAACCTTGATTTTATGTTTACTAACATGGAATAATGTTTTAGTGTTGTTTCCATGAGTGTGATTGATAAGTGAAAACTATCACAATAAAGAGAACACCATTAAAGAGAGGAAACATGGCATCTTGGAAACAAATGACTATGATGGAATACAAACACAATCACTTAGGAATTATTATATGATCATTTTAGTTATTTAGATAATTGAGTGAGCATATCTAAATTGAAAGATAAAGTTTAGACTACATTTTGGGTAAGTGCAAGGTAATGGGTCACAAATTGGCAGAAGTTCACATGTTGGAAAACGCGCTCTTAGAAATGATAGTCTATTTTTGCTTCGGGCCCCCGAGGCAAAAAGTAACGGGGGCTCAAGGCAAAACTAAAAAGGCCCCCATTTTGTTCTCAAACAGGGGCCCGCTTGAGAACGAAATGGGGGGCTATTTTTAAACAATGGGCCCCTGTTTCTAAATCCAATTTTACCCATTTTTTCGGGTGCATTTTGTCATTTTCACCTACAACTTAAGTGAGAAAAGGAGATCAAAAATGGGCCCCTGTGTTGTGGACTCCATTTAAATCCTCCACCACTATCCCAGGTACACATTCGATCATCCATTTTCACATTTTTTAATTTTCTTGTATATTTTTCCTTTTTTTTTAGTATTATTTAAATTTTTTTTTAAAGTAGCCTATAAGTAAATTTGTTTTTACATTTGTAAATTCTTAATTTTGATCTGAAATATTCTTCAACAATTAACCCTAAACCAAAATCAACAAATTTGCAAATCAAAACCAAATCTAGATAGTTAACAAAACAAAATATCAAATTTTCAAGATACAAGATATCTCACAAACATCAAAACCAAAACCAAATCAAAACAAAACCTAAAATATATGGAAGTCAAAACCAAAACCAAATCGAAACAAAATCGAAACTAAATGGAAATCAAAACCAAAACCAAATCGAAACCAAACCGAAACTAAATGGATGTATCAAAATGAAAACCAAAATGAAATATCATGGCATGTGTCATGGCATAATAGGTCCTGGCATAATAGGACCTATCATGCCATGACATAATAGGACCAATTATGGACCTATTATGGCATGTCATGACATAATAGGACATATCGTGTCATCATGACATAATATGTCCTATTATACCATGATATGGCATAATAAATTCAAACTATGACCTCTCAAATGTGTCGAATAAAGAAAATGAACTATATGCTATTGGGCATAGATAATGTTAACTAACGTATGTGTAATCATGTCTATTAAAGATTATGAAGGAGACACTACTGTATGAGTTATCATAAAGTTTTTGTCTCAATCTCAATAGTTTTTTTTTCCTTTTTTTCTTTCACTTTATAATGATTATCAACTTGCTTGACCAAGTGCTCTTCCTCTATGTTAAAAGTCCTAACATTGTAACTTCATTCACCCTAATGGTGTGAACTCAACATTAACACATATATTCTTACACATGGAAGTGGTGGGATACCAAGGCCAAGGTCATCCATAGCTCTAAATGTAAACCTCAAGGGTCCTCATTCATGATGACCCTACTTAGATATTCCATTTGGTAAATCAAAGGCTTCATAGTTTATACACCAATATTAGAGGGATTTAATTATCTCCTCTTGTATAATATCTCTAATTTCTTAATGAGACCTTCACAACATGAATATTCATTAATAATTAGCCATTGACATAGTCAAATTATTATAGATTTGATAACTATTTTCCTATTATTCCATGACATGACATAATAGGACCAATTATGGACCTATTATGGCATGTCATGGCACAATAGGATATATTATGTCATCATGTCATATTAAGGCATGTCATATTAAGGCATGTCATGGCATAATAGGAATATAGTAGGTCCTATTATGTGATGGCATGGCATAATAGGATACATTATGCCATGATGGCAAATTATGTTCCTATTATGCCATGTCATGGTATGATAGGACCAACTATTATGCATGTCATGGTATGATAGGACCAACTATTATGCATGCCATGGCATAATAGGACACATTATATCATGATGGTATAATATGTCCTATTATGCCATGACATTGCATAATAGGTCCATAGTTGGTCATGTCATACCATGACATGGCATAATAGGACCAATTATGACATCATGGCATAATAGGTCATATTATGCCATGAAATGGCACAATAGGACCGTTTATGCCATGTCATGGAATAAAGGTCCTATTATGGTCCTATTATGCCATGTCATGGTATGATAGGACCGATTATGGACCTATTATGCCATGTCATGGCATAATAGGACCTATTATGCCATTATAAAAAATGTTACATGTTGCACCATGTTGTCTCAAAAATGTAATCCTGACATCAAAAACCATACTAGAACTATCAAGATCTTTCCATTAAGATATGTTAGTTTTCTCACCAATCATATCACCATCTACATGCAAGATAGTCAATGAATTCATGAAATCCATCATGAAAACTACTGAGACATCAAGAGACTTTACTTGTAGTAAGATTTGATCCACTATAGTAAATTTCAAATGGACTTTGAATCTTTCAATATTGAATTTGTGAGACTTGGGTTAAATGTTTGTAGGAATCATTTTTGTAGGTATTGGGCTTTTCAACCAATAAACGAAAAAATTTAACCACTTCTAGCAAGCCACCATTCCAACTATTTAAATCACATATGTACCAAAATTGTTCTTAATCCTCATTAGGCAATACAAATGTTACCACTAGTAGTTATTGGTACCTTTCTAGTGCCTTGGATCAGTTTTAGGTGACCATGTGGCCTTTTGGGCTATTCTAGTGGGTTATGGGAAGTCAAAAAAATAGGCGAGATGTTTTAAATTTCATGGATTAGACAAAATCCATAATTAAAACCACAATTTGAGCTACTAGACATTGGGGTAACTAAAAATTCATTTTAGAAGAGGGAAATCCAAATGTATAACCTTAAGTAATTAACATTACTCTTCAAATTTTAGATATCAAAGTTTAGGTTCGATTCATACCTAGTACCATTTCGAAGGAAATTCTAATTCTCAATATTTGATGGGAAATATTTAGCAAGTTATCAAGAGAAAATATTTAGAAGGAATCAAGGAAAGAGAAATAAGGTGGTAGGATGGATGAAAGTTTGACTTTAAAAAATAATGAAAGAATCAATAGAGCTAGAGAATTAAGCATAACTTGAATAAGTGTTAGATGAAGAGAAGTTTGACAACTCAAAAAAGAAGCAAGGATGACAATTTTTAGAAGGTGGGTTATTGAAATGAAAAGGATGATAAGGAACAAGTAGCTAGGTTAAGGGATGATTATGGCATACTAGGTCCTATTATGTCATGTGATGGCATAATAGGACACATTATGCCATGATGGCATAATATGTCCTATTATGCCATGACATTGCATAATAGGTCCATAGTTGGTCCTATTATATCATGTCATGGCATAATAGGACCTATAATGCCATGACATGCCATAATAGGTCCTATTATGCCACGAAATGGCACAATAGGACCATTTATGCCATGTCATGGCATAAAGGTCCTATTATGGTCCTATTATGCCATGTCATGGTATGATAGGACCAATTATGGACCTATTATGCCATGTCATGGCATAATAGGACCTATTATGCCATGACAACATAATAAGTCCTATTATTCCATGACATTGCATAATAGTCCACCTATTATGCCATCATGGTATAATAGGTCCATAATAGGACCTATTAAGCCATGCCATGACATGATTTTATCGAATTGCCAGCTTCATCATCTAATTCATCTCCAAAATTGAAGTACTAATTCAACATGTTTACTTAGCAAATGACCACTTAGAGAGGTTACCATCTAATATATTAGTACTATTCCAACACAAAGTACTAATTCAACATGTTTACCAAAATTGTGACTAATTATTTATTATATAAATTACGTTATATATGTTGATCTTATTTTACTTTTTTTACAAGTTCATGTATGAAATATTTTATATTGATTTTAATAGTTGATGCATTTTACAAGAAATGAATGCATTAAATTGAATATATAATAGATTTATGAAGTTTCGATAAAAGTTTTTATTAAGTTTTGTGTGCAAATTAAATATATTTAAATATTTAATAGTATGTACATGTATATTTTTTTTAGTTTAATATTATATTATATTTTATGTGTATCTCATTCAATAACATAGAAATGTTACTATTTATAAATATTTTTGAAAAACTAAAATAGATTCTTCTTTGACATAGAGTTGTATATAATTGATGTATATCTTTATATTTGCAGGAGCTCTTTGTTATGATGGATGTGCTTGGCATAGATGAATTGTTAGGTAAAAATCCCCCACCGCAATGCCCATCAACATCCATTGAGGTCTTAATATGTAATAGTTAATTTGACCTTATTTTAACTCTTAATTGGACATTTAATTGGACACTTTGAATTTGACCTTGTACAGGACTTAGTTAGCACTACATTTGGCATTGATTTCAATGTACATACACGTCAAGGTGCACAGGATACTGCTAGAGAAGATGAGAAACCTTATGTACGATATTTATTATATGATTGTTTAATCAAATTATAAATGCTCATTTTTATTTAATAAAGAAATAAACACATGTATGCGCTCATGTTCATTATATCATGTTTCTTATCTTGTATACATAATGGAACAACTCCTGAACATATAGTACATGCAGAACAAGTTACTAGAGTTGATGTGCATACGCATACGGTAAGTTTGTAACTTAATTTATGAATTCCAACTGTATTTAATAAATGATTATCTTTTAATAGTTAATCAAGTTTTTTAATATTATTTTTTCCTTGTACAACATGAGATGGGTCGATCTGGTCCACGTCCTGGGGAGAAGAGACCACTAGATGTTATTGATGATAGCACTTAGATTTTACTATTTATTTGGCTCTAATATGGTGTACATGTACTATTTTATATGATATGTACTTTTTTATGGACTTTACACATTTGTTCACACGTGTAATTATTTTTTAACATTGCATATATTATCTTGGACATGCACATACTTTATATATATGGATAGATGCATAATAAGATTAGATAATATATATTTTTTGGACTACATAAATATATGCACATTAGATATTATGTGTAGTTCATCATGTTACCATCCAGATATATATGGATTATGTGGACTTGAAATTTTATTTATGGAATTTTAATTAAATAACTTGTGATTAGATAAAATATAGGTGCACATCATGAACTAACAATGATGATAAGACCAAAGTATCAAAACATATCTTATAATTACAAAATATTTTAAACTAAATTAAAAAGTATTAATCATCATAGATACGCAAAATATATAATCAAATATATAATTACCATTACAATAATAATTATGATAAGAGAAAAGTATCAAAACATAGGTTTATATATATAATTACCATTTCAATAACAATGATGATAAGAGAAAAGTGTAAGGAACAAAGTAGGTGGTATGGTGGGGTCCAACAAGTAGAACCAGTGTGCTATGTATGAAATTAAATTTACCCCATAGAATATATAATATATTGAATAGAACTTGAATAAAACATAATTATCTCATTCATAAATTTGACCAATAGTCTCTCATTTATGTATATTACACAAAGTATAATCAGCAGACCTATCTAAAATCTTTGACTTCATCTCCTAAGGGACCTGCAAACAAAACATATCATGTAAAATACACAATCATAATTCAACATTCAAGTGCAAGAATATTACTTTACTCAAGTAAATTTTAAAAATTTAACCTTAAACATATTTGTAAATGCACAAATAATAGTATTCATTGATGCCATGCACATGTGGAAGACTTCAAATAAAATAAAAAATAGTCTATTTAAATTATAATAATAATGATGTATCTCTCAAAATACAACATAAAGTATGCACAAACAACAATAGTCATTGAGGCCAAGTCTACTCTGAGAGACCTGGAAAAAAAAAATACATATGATTAGTTTTTATAATGAGGATGCATTCAATTTAAAATACAACATAAAGCATACAACATGACTCTTCAAAGGGAGTTTCCTTAAGGGTACAAAAATTTAACTTACTTGTAATTATTCAAAATGAAACATAAATTATGCACAAATAACTTGGTTTTCATTGATGCCTTCTACTTGTGGTAGACCTGAAAGAAAATTACTAGATTATATTTAATAATTAGGATGCATGATTTAAAATGCTATATAAAATATACATCACGACTTTTAAAAAGGAGGTGGACTAAGGGTTCAAATTATAACTTGTATATATTCATTCTATTATACCATCTGCCTCCTCTCTCTTTTGCAAAGCATCTATAATTGTCTCGTGCTCTTCCATAGAGAGAGTCCATAATTGTTTATTAGCAGGTCTGCCACGATATCTATCCAATTTTATATTAGTTGCCACTACCAAATTCGAGTAATGTATAATCTTCTTCTCTAATTCATAATCTTCAAACATGGGCAATCCATTCTTTCTTATTAGATATTTGCATAGCGAGGTGCCAACAACAACCACATATCATGTTGGATAGTCATAATCATCATCATCTACTTGAGGAGGCGTTAGCTTATGTTTTGGCTCTACACATAGAGCGAACCAATACTCTGTCCCCTCTTCATTGTCCTCTGGTGCAACAACAACATAGACATGTCCTATGTAGAAAACTATTTTATTTTAATATTTAATGAGATATAAAAACAAAAATATACACTGTAAGATTTCATATATGTTCTATTTAATAAATCAAAACAAATTTCAAAAACAATTTTACCTTGTTGTATAAGATCTGAAATGTGATCATAGTCATTTGATGCAAACATTTGATCCATCTCTTCATCAGTTCTTTCATGTAGATCATTTGCATCTATGGGTGTCAATGATCTTTGTTTCCATTCTTCAACCCATTCTTTATTTTCTCAAAATTCCCAATCTCTAGAAACACAACATTGACAAAAGCAAGAAAGGTCCCTTGTAAATATAGTCCATGTGTTTTAATTAGAACTCTTAAACGAATGCCATTTAGCTGATCCAATGATGGTATTACAATCATGTCAAATAGGAATACTATCTTCCTCTACCAACTAGAAGAAACGTCGAATTGCAAAGTTCTCAGTTGATCCTTTTGACAACTTTAAATTGCACCAACCTACAACTATACAAGCATCTCTGAATTTCATTGCATCCTTGAATTTCAATTGTTCTCTAGCATGAAGAGCTCTTTTTACATAGGCACCAGCTCCATCATGTTCCCCCTTACCATGTCCGGCTTCAAAAAAACTCCATAAATGTTGGACATTGGTTTTCTTGTGAACTCTGCATAGCCAATAAAACATTCTTGCATTTTTTAATTGTCCAGTGTAGTTATTTGACCATATCATATGTTGTTTCATGTCAATTTCTCTTTCCTTAAGATTATCATGAAATACCTCAAAGCAATGCTGAACAAACTCTGACGAGTGTAATCAATTATCACTAACATAGAAATGATACTCCCTCAAAAATCTTCTCTTATCTTCTGTACTGTCATGGTCATGTCTATATATAATGTGCACAAATATGGCCACTTGCACTGAGTTGTAGTATTGTGATTGAGTTTCCTCTTTTGGTTTTAGAGTATAATTTTCTGCAAAATCCACAACTGATACTATTGTTCCAACTGGAAATGTGTTCTTGCATATGCGAAACTGTCCATCAAGCCATCGGGCATTTTGGGAATGTTTCACATATTTTGGAACAATATGAATTTTAAACTCACTGATAAATGCATTCACATTATTTTATTTTGTAATCAATTCTAAACGTTTCCCCATCTTTCCATCCTTTAGAGGGTATTCTATATTTTTAAATCTCCTAACATCAAACATTCACCTATCAAAGAATAGTTCCCACATAAATTGCAAAGGCCATAAATGCTTGAACTGGAAAGAAATAATTGCTCATTAGATGGTTTACAAAATAAACCTGCAATAAAATATTGTATAGTTTCAGGTGGAACATAAACACCACAATCCTGCACAAGATCATTACCATGCAACATACAATGTATATATCGAAAAACATCATAATAGTAACGAAACTGAACATGAGTTTTACAACAACAAGATATTCTTTGTTTATTGATTTTAACATACCAGGGTTTGCATTTTTTAAATGATCTTTGACTAATTCGTAAATTCATTAACATAGATTCATCACTAAAATTTTTAAAGAATTCAGTTTGAGTCATGTCAAGAAGATGTTTTGGATGAGGATCACGAATTTTTGATCCCACCATTAACTTTAAAACGTCTCTAGCATTTGATGAAACTCTAGTGTTATCATGCCAAAATTTTGCAATTAATTGTTTAGTTTCATCATTTAATTTCATGTCCAACCTTTGAAGTGTACCACTAAAAATCCAACAATGGTTTAGTGGATTAATTTCAATTGTGTCTCTTCTTTTGGCCGCTCTTGACAAGGTTCTACGATGTACGTTTAAATAGCCACTTATATCACTTAACATTCTTTTACTAACAATTGTTTTGTCAACTATAGCAGTTATTATAACTCTACGTGCCACATTCTTATCTTTAGATTGACTTGCTTTCTGGATAGAATCAATGGTACTGGAAATAGTAGATACAACTTGCTTATATGATTCATCTTTTCTTTTTTGTTTTGCATAAATACCTATTTTTTTATGACTTTATGCATTTTTAACATTTTTATTAATTGTAGCATTAATTGACATTGGAATCCTAACTTTTTATTATAGAAAAATTGTTTATATAATCTGTTTGCATGTGTTCTGATTTGTCTCCAAGAAACTAACCCATTAAGATTATCTAGCACATTGCTATCAATAGTAAACAAATTACATTCATTTTCTTTTAGAGAGGGTGGTGTAATATTTTCAATTTTTATTTCTTTTCGTATTGGTGTTTTTTTTTTTTTTGATCGGTAATAGGCCAAAGCCGATAAGATGTACATACCCTACCCCCTATGGGATTTGAACTTGTGACCTCTCTTTCAAGAGCACAAGTTTTCCATCACTAGGCCAACTTAGGTTGTGCTTTTTGTATTGGTGTATTAAATTTATATCCAGCTTCATTTAAATCAGCAATTTGATTGACATCATAGTCTTGGGGATTTAAAAACGTACCAAGATTCGCATCCACATGAACATTTACATCAATAGTCATAACCGTTTTTGGCTCTACATTTCTTGCTTCCATCATGATCTCTTCAATGGTCTCATCTACAATAGGCACTAAACTAGATGCTTCAGTGTTCTTCAATTGTCATTATTGTGATCTTCGATCTCTTTGGAGTTTTGCCTCCTTCTCTCTTTGTGATTGAATTTCATCTGTTGTCATTGTCTTCCTTTGTTTCTTTTGACGTTTCTTTGAACCCATCTTTACAAAATCCTCTTCAAAAAATAATATTTCTTTTTACCGAGTTCTTTTGAAATTTGTGTAAAAAAGATAAAAAAGTAGTGCCAAATGCTGTAAAAAATGTTTTTCAGTACGGATTCCAATGATAATCTAGTAAATTGATGCAATTCATCCTTTTTTTGATAGTAATGGTAATTTTAGGAATGGGCCCCCATTTTAAAAATGGGGGCCCATTCTGAAAACCAACGGTTAAAAAAAGGAATGGGCCCCCGTTTCAGAAACAGGCCCCCGTTTTCAAAACAGGGGTCAGTTCTGTGGAAGTTGATTCCACAACCCACCACTTGCCTCAGGATTAGGTCTGGGATAGGCCTGGGATGGCCACACTTGAGACATGGACCTGCAAATACAAATCTCCATGAACAAAAGCACAAATATGAACTTTTGAAATAGTTTACGTGCCTCTAATTAGAGGATTTTTATACGAAATTAAAACCCATTTTAGATTATACTGTCTAGATTCTAAATATTTAAATTTATTTAAAAATTTATTATTTAAACTATTTTTCATTTAATTTATATTAAATTGGGTCAATAAACTTGAAATATTAACTAATTTTGTTAATTTAATAACTTTTTTATTTTAATGAATTTAAAAAAAAAAATTATGTCATCAATCGACACAAAATTATTTTCTATTTAAAAAAAAAAATCAAAAAATGTTAAAGTTTACGTCAAATTATGTGGGCCGTACATGTCAAATTTTTAAAAAGATTATTACGGTCATTGAAAAATTTATTTAAAAAAAATATGCTCATCAATATTCAATGTGTTACAAACCATTTACCAAAACGGTTTGAGAAAATAATTTTAATTGTGTCAAAAAGTGTGGGTCGTACCATGCATGGTATGGTCCTGAAACAAGCATTTTTAAAACATAGTTTTTAGAACTCCATTCAAAAAGTTATTTTTTATTATGTGGGTATTAAAATAAATTACATATTTGGAAAGTAGACTCAGACGGCTATCTTTTATATTACTGACTTTTTCCAAGATTCAATCTCCAAGTGTTTCAAAATTTAAGCTCAAATGAGACAAAACCTGAAAAATCAGGGAAAACACTTCCACTTTTTGGCCAAAAAGTGGAATTAGCTTCTTGCACTGACCCTTTTAGTTGAAAAGAATAGAAATGAAAAATATTAATAGTGAGAAAATAATTTCTATTTTAATTTTGTACAAGCTAAATAATGATGTACTGGTTGAAAAGAGGAAATGTTTTTGTTATTTATTGAAAAATTAAGTATTTTCAATTACAACTTATTAGTGAGGTTAAAATTAGAAATAAAAGAGTTAAGTATAAGATAAAATAGGTATATATTCCATAGAGAAGTTGGGAAAGAAGGAGGTCTTCTAAAGAAAAAAAAAAAAAAATTCTTTGATGAGGGTAGGGAGAGGGATCATTTCAAGAAATATATTTATAGACAAGTCAATATTTTACCCTAAAACTAGTTAATGCAGCCATAACCGGTGAAACCCTCAAAAGAGAATTGACTGGCTTATGCAGCAAGAGTAACACAATGAAAGCAACAAGAAAACATAACAAGATAATAAAAACATATCATATTAATGCCTTAGAACTTCCGACAACCAACCAGTTATCATCATATAATCATCTCAGAACATCCGGTAGTTAACTAGTTACATGCAGGCTTCAAGCAAGATAAATCCAACCGAGACTCTAAGAATCAACCGAATCACAAAACATGAATCTCATTCCTTATTCTCAATTCTACTTCCTCTGCCCCTACAAATGATTACATAATAACATATTTATACCCATTGGAACATATCCGGGTTGACCTCATAAGATTACATTTATCAATGCAGGAAAATGAAATGTGTAACTAGGTCGGCCCTAAGAATTAAATAAATCTTTCCAAAAAATAACAACCAAGAGGTGTGGTTCAATAGGAAGGTCGTCCACACGCGAAAGAACATCGGGCTAGACCCAAAATAGATCCACATGCCAAGAATCATGCCGGTAATGAAGGAAAACTAACCGGTAAGCACAAGAATTCTCTTGAAACCCAGAAACAGTCAACCGAAAGCGATAACTAATAGGAAAAGAATCCAAATGAACTAAAAATATGGAATTAAGCACATGAACCAGCCTGGAAACCAAAAATAAGATCTACCATGAAAAAGAAAGCAACTACCGGTACCAACCAGTAAGAACATAGAAAAGTACATAAAGAACTAGACAAGAACAAAAACTGAAAGGAAATATTTTTGGTTGATGCAAGATTTCTCATTGATTGGGGATGCTCCTACATCAGACACCCCGGGTAGAAAAAATATGTTCCATGAGAGGCAACTCATGAACATCTAAAAGGATTAAGAAGAAAGACCCCATACTCATTTCTGATCGAAACATCTTCTTTATCTGCCAACCTCTTCTTTAGCTCCTTCGATGCCTCAACCGACTTCTCTAACCCCTGACTCTCTTTGATTCTCTTCCTTTGCTTCAGATCTGCACATTGTCACTATTTACTACCTTCCTTCTTCTACAACTTTGATTTTCTTTTGCCACAAGACTTCATCCGGTTTGTTTCCACAAGCTTTCTATCATCTAGTTCCATCTGTTCATCAGGCTCATCTATCATATCCTTCTACAAACTCACGTCACCCTTCGGTATAACCTCTGCAATCAGTTCTATCAGATCTTGTTGTAAACCTTCCGGTATAACCTCTACCACCATTTTCTTAGTACTGCAACTTTTCTTAAGACTCAGATTCTTCACCTCCTTCTCTTTCTCCTTCAAAGAAATCAATGTGAACTTATGCTCATCTTTCTCAATGGTGATTAGGTTTTTTCTATAGTCATAAATAGCTCCTCTATCAATCTACCAAGGTTTTCTCAACAATACATGACAATCACTCATAGATGCAATATCACACAAAACCTCATCCTTGAAAGGCCCGATATTAAAATTCACCAAACATTGCTCCTTTACTTCTATCTTTTGATCATCTTGTAACCAACTTACCTCATAAGGATAAGGATACTCAAGCATCTTCAATCCAAGCTTCACAACCATCTCCTTAGATACGAAATTGTCAGTACTTCCACTATCTACAATAACCTTGCAACACTTACCACTTGATTTACACATAGTCTAGAAAAGAATCTTCCTCTGAGTAGATCTGGTATCCTTTCCTTTAGGACGTAAGAGATTATCCTTACTCTAGTGCACAGTCAGATCCGGTACCTTCACCTTCTGGCTCCTCATTTTCCACACAACTTCTTGCCATTCCCTGCTTACATTCATAAAACCTATGTCTGGTTTCTCCACACTTGAAACAGTTGCCAAGAAATTCTCTAATGGTACTGCTACCACCTTTCCTCTAAGTCTTATGCTTCGGTTCTTTACTCCACTTAGGTTTTGATTCTTCCTCAACATTCTGCTTCTCTTTCTCATTTGTCCTTTGAATTTATCCTTCCCTCTATTTAGTTGTTTTCTTCTCATCTTCTCCTCAGCCTTCAAAGCATACTAGTAAGCTTCCTCAATTGTGGAAACCCTCAACATACTCATCTCATCCTGAATGTTAAATTCAAGTCCATTTATGTACCTCACCACCTTTTCTCTGTCCATCTCTCTATGTCCAGATCTAATCACTAGCTTGTAGAATTCCTTAGTATATTCCTTCACAGTCATATTTCTCTGTTTCAGGTTCTACAATTTCTTGAACAATTCCAAGTCATAGTCTCTCGGTATGAACTGGTCTTCAATCTTGCAACCATTTGTCTCCACCGGGTGATCTTCAATTCACCATGTTCCGCTCTATCTTTTTGTAATTCTTTCCACCATAAGGCAGCATACCCTTTCAACTTGGTTTGTGCCAACTAGACTCTATGGGTCCTTGACATCCTCAAACTCAAAGTAGTCCTCCAACTCTCTGATCCAATCAATTAGATCTTCTGGGTTTAGTGTTCCAAAAAAGTTGGAAACTTCAAATTTATGAACTTTACTTGCTTGCGCCACTACTCTCAGGAATATTTCCTCTCTTTCATCTTCTAGTCCTTCAACCTCTTCAAGCTCTTCACCGACTTCTTCATACTTATCCTTAGATTTAGGGTTCCTCTGCAAACCAATTAAAGCATTTCAGATTTTGTTCCTCACTTCATTCTTGAAGTCTTCCATCATCTGCTCTACCCTTCGGGGGTTTGTCCTTCTAGGCGGCATCTCCTCTTCCACTTTGGTGAACTACCTCAACTCGGTGATTTGACTACCGGTTTCAATTGCCTCCCCTCAACGATCTATTAAACACATGCACAACCTGCCTCCAATCGATGATTTGTCCACCCAAAGGAATGCCTCAATGTTCACAAACAACTCTTCCACTAGCATGTTCATAACCAACTCTGATACCACTTAATGCAGGCATAACTGGTAAAACCCTCAAAAGAGAATTGATCGGCTTATGCAGCAAGAGTAACACAATGAAAGCAATAAGATAACATAAATATATCATATTAATGCCTTATAATTTCTGGCAACCAACCAGTTATCATCATATAATCATCTCAGAACATCCGGTAGTTAACTAGTTACATGCAGGGTTCAAGCCAGATAAATCCAACCGGGACTCTAAGAATCAAATGGATCACAAAATGCGAATCTCAATCCTTATTATCAATTCTACTTCCTCTGCCCCTACAAATGATTACATAATAACATATTTATACCCACCGAAACATATCCAGGTCGACCTCATAAGATTGCATTTACCAATGCAAGAAAATGAAACGTAACTAGGTCGACCCTAAGAATTAAATAAATCTTTTTGGAAAATAACAACCAAGAGGTGTGCTTCAGTAGGAAGGTCAACCACATGCCAAAGAACATCAGACAAGACTAAAAATAGATCCACATGCCAAGAATCATGCTGGTAATGAAGGAAAACCAACCGGTAAGAACAAGAATTGTCCCAGAACCTAGAAATACTCAATCGGAAGTGATAATTGACTGGAAAAGAACCCAAATGAACTGAAAATATGGAATTAAGCACATGAACTATCCTAGAAACCGAAAATAAAATCTACCACAAAAAACAAGCAACTACCAGTACCAACCGGTAAGAACACAAAAAATTGCATAAAGAACTAGACAAGAACAAAATTGAAAGGAAATATTTTTGGTTGATGCAAGATTGCTCATTGACCGGGGATGCTCCTGCATCACTAGTACACATCAAATCTTGGAAGAAATGACATCAAAGGTATCATGAACTCAAGCATGAATCTTGCTAGTCTTGCACTGGTGTAATGGTAAATTTAGATTATATTAATTTCATGTAAAACATTGTTTGATTCATCGGGATAATGCAAAAATCAAGATGGGAAAGACGTCACAACCCTTGTTTATATCTATGCATGAAATAATTTTTCAAGAAATAACATTTAAAAAAACCTAATGTGATTTCATGAATATTTGAGTTTATCATTATGATATATATTAAGCTAGATAATAAATTTATTAGGTATATTATATTATCATTGAGTGTTATATAGTGATAAACAATTTATAGTCAAATCATTAGTTACACTTTGTAAAGTGTACATAGACTAGGCATAATTTATTCTTTTTAGTCTTTGATTTGTCTAAATAATTTTAGTTTCATTTTCTCTAGTAATAGAAGTTTAATGAAAGTCAACTTTAATTGTAAAGGGAATATTTTATTCCTTATGAAAACCAAGGAGATCGAAATATATATTTCGACCTTTGATAACTATTGTTTTTACTAGAATAAGAAAAAATATTACATAGTTCAATAAAAAAATACATGTTGCACTTGAAAACTACAAAAATTACAAAACTAGCACAAACAACAAAGATAAGATGGTGTTGCCATGAATTAAATCAACCATAACAAAGGAGAAAAGTAAAGTGTAAACCCATTATATTAGACTTTAGTTGCTAAAAAAATGGAAAGTTATAAGATATTCATATAGTTTTGTACCTTTGGTCTGCAACAGTAACAAAAATAGTAGTAACTTCCAACAAGGTAATCATCAACAACAACAACTTCATCACTCCAACATAAATAATCAACAAAATGATATCACAACAACCACCAATCATCAATATCAAGTACCCAACAATCATGATAGGCACCCCTATAACATTTAACATTAAATCAACCCTATGGTCATCAACTTTCTTATAGGTTAGCTCTAGATAGTCCATGTTAAAAACTCTCATTAAACTTGTCATGATACTATAAAATCTAAGAAACAATATTTCCTTCAACCACCTAGATTTATTCTTCAAGTTGATAAATAATATCTTTAAGTTCATTATTGGTATGCAATATATATTGAAGGTTTGCTAATATACTTGAAATTTGAAGGGAAAGATTCCAGTAGATCATTTTCACTTCAATTTGAAGCGGAAAAAGGTGTTAGTAAAGACAACAAAACAATGAAACTTCCAAATAAGTTTGAAGATGACTTGTTTGCTAGATTGTGTGAGGATATTGTGTATAGGAGAGATACCAAGTAGTGCAATTCTCCATGTCCAAAATCTTGAAAGAGAGTAGGAAGAGAGGAGAAAAGGGAACACCAAATGTTGTGGACATGAGAGAAAAAATAAAAGGTATGTATTATAGATTTATTTTTAGCACAATAAGGACAAGATGGTGAAGGATGAAGGAATTTGACATGGTTTTGGTTGGCAAATCGACATGAAGGATTTTCCATGATGAAAGATGAGATTGGGCATCTCCTTTAGATTTTTAATTTTGAAGACTAAGATTTTTGGACATTTTGACCAACTAAATTTGTAGCTCCATTTAGCTTTTAGGTGAGGTGAGTTCAAGATAGCAGGGATGACTTGCTGATAGATAGTTTTAAGAAGAAAGAAGTGGATTTTGCATTTATTGGGTCATCTCTAATCTTTTAAAAAGTTAGAATGGAAAGGGAAATACGAGAGACAAGAGAGCTTAGGAGGAACCAATTGTTGGATTAGGAGAAGAGGCTACTTGGCTTAGGATGCTAGGTTAAATTGAGATCTAAGTTGTTGTCAAGACTTCTAGTTGAAGGTGATTGGATCCCACGTCCTAAAATATTTGAATTTCCTTTTTAAGAAGGTACTTACATTTAAATCTCTTAATGATGCTTAAGGGTTTTTCCCCTTACTAAATCAACCAATTCCACCAAATGGAGGAAGTTGCAAAGCTTAGACCATGATTGTGTTAGGTCTCAGGAAGGACAATTGAGAGGGGGGGTGGATCAGTTGTGAACCAGTTATATATAAATTGTAATCCAAATTCAAGTTATTCCAATTTAACCTTGATGCCGGTGAACCAAACTTAAGTGTCGGTAAAATAGATTAACAAATATAGCAGTATCGGTTTAACTTAATGCATGAAACATAAAGAGAAACAACATCCACAACACATAACACAGAGATTTTGATGTGGAAACCTGGTAAGGGAAAAACCATGGTGGGAAACCTTACCCACAATCAGATGACACTACTGCAGATAGTATGTGTATACAAATGGGGTATGCACATGCAGAAAGGCCAATTGCCTAGAGCTCATTGCTCAATCACAAATTAGGAGTCACATTGACTACACAATTGGATGGTTAAATCCAATGACAATGTACTGCTCAAAATAGCATCTCCAATGCTGGATTCAGTATCGGTTAAGCTCTGAACATGAGTGTCAAAATACCTTCATAACCTTCCTTAAACCTTCAAATAATGTTTGGGTGATTCGCACAAGGATCTGCTTATTTTCACTCTTCAATATCCACACTCACTCATGACATGATGATATTCAATAAGATCTTACAATCATATATACAAAACCTAAGACCAAATGAATAGGTTGGCTCACTAAAGATATTACAATTAAATCAATTACAAATGAGTCTTGATGCGATACAACATGTCGGCTAAATACATTTACCATAATTACCAATCAATACAACAATCTCCATAACGTGTCGTGTTGATCTGGAATAGATAATATGTACCGGTCCATAACCTAGACCTATCTGTCGCTAAAGGCAAATCTGTTAACTTGATTAGGCCAGTAAGAAAAACACCAAATCCAAACTTCCAATCCATGTCTTCGACATAACCAAATGATCTCCAGATGATAACAAGTCATCATTGCTACCGATGAACAATATAACCTGCTGGTGAACACATACCGGTGACTATGCATAAGCCACTAACCATACTGGTGAACATAATGTAAACCTCCAATAAGACAAGTGTTGACATCAATGACAAAACTAATGCAACGCATGACAAAGTCATCCATAATACCAACAGATTGAAGGATTGATCATACCAAATTAACTTCCTTGAAGCAATTTGATAGGCTTTGAAAAATATGGAATTGAGTGGTGCAGGCTCTTGATTTTTTAAAAAGGGAGCTAGGAGGAGCTTATCCTTTTTATTTAACCTTTTGTCATGAATGACCAAAAACAATAGATTTTTATATAGAATTTGACCAAATATTTCAAGGGAGAATCCCCTTCTAAAGCTCACAAAATCCATTCAGTGGCAAGGAAAACGCCTTGAGTGAATGGATCAACAATTCCCAAACCACTTTTGTCATTTAGTTAGATACAATTAAGACATGGGGTGGAGGGATGACCTTTCTTCTTGCCTCGTTTGGTCCAAATAATTTTTTTAATTAGTTGAGTTAGTTGATTATAGAATTTTTTTGGAGGGCATCCAACATGACGAGATGTATGCATGGCTAGTAATGAGGATTTTATTGGCAACTTGAACGCAACCAACCATGGAAAGAAATCAATTAGTTTAGCTCAATTGTTTGATTTTGAATTTGGTCATAAACCTATTCCAAATAACTTTGAGGAAGACTCCAATATGAAAAGGTATACCAAGGTATTTGCTAATTGTATGATGTTTAATTTCACATCATTTAGAAGGAATCCATGTTAGATGTGAGGTAGGATGGGTCATGATGAATTCAGTTTTGTCATTACAAGCTTGGATCTAGAGAAAATACAAAAAGAGTCTAAAATATCCAGGGTATTAGTTACTTCACAAATAGAGTTTTGAATAAATTGCATGTTATCATTAACAAAGTGGGAATTAATAATTCTAGCATTATAGGTATGTGCACCAAGTTGTGGTACCAAAAGGGGGTCTTAAGATGCCACTTTTTTTCTGAAATCAACAAAGTTTTAACTTCAATGACAAATTGAAGATAGTTACACTCCAAATTTGAAGATGCAACAAGAACAAGAGTCAGAGTGCTTCGAGTCTACTTTCTAAACTACTAATTTGTTTTGAAAATGGTGGACATTAAAGTGGTCCTGTTTTTATGCAAAAAACATAACATAGTGTTTGTTGTGGCCCCCTAAAATGTTAACTTTTTTTTGAATTTTTAAAATCTCTTCGGTGAGAATTTATCTAGCACCTTTTAGTTTATGCCAGATTTTTCAGCTAATTTTTTAATGAGTATATGATTTTTTACTAATTTTCGAAGTGGACACATCCTGAAAAATAAAAATTTGAGCATGCCCCCCCCTAAAATCATTGATAACTAATAAAAAATCAATTATTTTTTTTAGTATTGTGTAGAATGGAGTCTAGTTTCTAAAAATGTAAGTTTCTTCAAAATCTGATGAACGTGTAAAAAACTATACCCAAAATAGTGCATGTTGGTTTTTGACTAAAACCAGACACACTAACAAAAGAAATTATAGATGAAAGCCTTAACAAAATCAAAATGTGAAAAGATTTACATTCTTAGATAGCTAAGAGAGACATCGAGGTCTCTATGGTGTTTTTTTTTAGTTTTATTGAAACACATGCAAACCTGATGGAGAGCACGGCTAAAAATATGTGAAATTTTCTAATATTTTGTTAAAAACATGTCTTAGGGCTGAAATGGTCGTCCAACCCTTTGAGTTGGATGCCCAAGTACAATCCAACCTAAAGGGTTGGTGGTTTCCAATGCAGACCATTTGGTGAGCACCAAATATGGCGCTCGCCAAATGAAAAAAAATGACTTTTCCCATTTGGCGCATGCCAAATGAGAAAAGTCAACTTTTTTCATTTGGTGAGCGCCAAATTTTGTGCATGCCAAATGTCTTGCATTGTCCAATTTGAAAGTTTTGTGATGCAAATTTTTCAACTTGGGCACAAGTTATACCCATCTTGAGAGGAGAATATATACATGAAATATAACATTTAAGTATAAGTCACATTTCAATGTCTTTTTCTTTCTTATACTTTAAGTTATATTTCATGTATATATTGGAAAGATGTTTGAGAGTGGTTTCAACTCTATAGGAGTTATAATGTAGATTCTATTTTTTAGAGGATCATATTGAATTTCATACTTAGTCAAATTTCAGTAATCAACATGCTCCTATTAGCATTCTTTAGATCTGTATCTCACTATCTTTATCTTCCTTAAACTCTACACCTCTCTCTCTCTCTCTCTCTCTCTCTCTCTCTCTCTCTCTCTCTCTCTCTCTCTCTTGTCTCTGACTTCTCTCTCCCCTCTCTAGGTATATCCCACCCTCTCTACCTTTCATCCCTTCCTTGTACCCTAATTTATATCCTTGACTCCCTTCCTCTCTCTTCTCTCTCACTCTCTTATTATTTCTCTCCCCTCCCACTCATTTCTCTTATTCACTACCAATTCCTTCAATCCTCTCTCTCCCCATATCTATGGCTCTCCTTCCCTCCCTATTCACCTCACTACCTCTCCCTCCCTATATTATTACCCACCTCTCTCTCCCCCTCTAGGTTTCTCACTTATCTAATTGTCCACCCTCTAGTTCTCTCCCTCCCTCTCCACCTTTCTCTCCCTTTCCCTTGCCCCTATCTATTTATGAACACTCATCCTCTCTTCTCTCTCTCCAAACCTAGATCCATCTCCTCATTCTCTAGGTCTCTCACTCCCTCCATTTATACCTCTCCATCCATCCCCTCTTACTCATCTCTTTTTTCTTCTATCTCTTCTCTTCTCTCTCCCTTCCCTCTCTAGATCTCTCCCTTCCTTTCTTTCCCTCTCCATTTATATCTCCTTCCCCACTCTCTCATTATCTCTCTTCCTCTCTTATTCTCTATCTTCATTGTCTAGTTCATTAACTCTCCAACCCGCTCTCTCTCCCCTCTCTAGGTTTATCCCTCCCTTCCTCTCCACCTGTCTACCTTTTCATATAGGTCTCATTACCCACCTCTCTTTACCTCCCTCTATCTATCTCACTCCTCTCTCACAATATAGGTCTCTCACCTATATATATTCCCCTCTATAGTTCTCTCTCTCCCTTCTCCTTAACCCTATCCATTTATGAACTCCCTCCTCTTCTCTTCCTCCCTTAACCTCTTTATCTCCTCCTTCCATAGGTCTCTCACTTCATGTCTACCTCTCCATCCATCCCCTCTTACTCTATTTTTTCTTCTATCTCTTATATTCTCCCTCCCTCCCCTCTCTAGGTACCTCTCTTCCTTTCTTCCCCTCTCCCTCTCTATCTCCCCATCCATACATACCCCCATATATATCTCACTCCCCAACTTTTTATTCTCTATTCCTCTTGTATTCTCTGTCTACATTCTATGTCATCAACTTTATCTCTCCCCTCTCTAGGTTTTTCACTTCCTTCTTCTCCACCTATCTACCTCTACATCAAGTCTCATTACTCACCTCTCTCTCGCCCCCTTTATCTGTCTCAATCCTCTCTCTTGTCATCGAGGTCTCTCATCTCTCTTTCCCCATATATTATGACCCCTAACGACATGTAATGGGTCATATGGTGTCCTAAGGGGTCATATGACACCATATGACCCCTTAGGACACCATATGACCCATAACAACACCATATGGTGTTCTAAGGGGTCATAGGACACCATATGACCCCTTAAGACACAATATAACCCATAACGACACCTAAGGGGTCATATGGTGTCCTAAGGGATCATAGGACACCATATGACCTCTTAGGTTACCATAGGACCCATAATGACACTATATGGTGTCTTAAGTGGTCATAGGACACCATATGACCCCTTAGGACACCATACGACCCATAATGACACCATATGGTGTCCTAATGGGTCATAGAACATCATATGACCCCTTAGGTGTCGTTAGGGGTCGTATTGTGTCCTAAGGGATCATATGGTGTCTTATGACCCCTTAGGACACCATATGACCCCTTAGTACACCATATGATGTCGGTATGGTTCGTATGGCATCCCATGACCCCTTAGGACACCATATGACCCCCTAGTACACCATATGGTGTCAATATGGTCCTATGGTGTCCGATGATCCCTTAGGAAACCATATGTCCCCTTAGGACACCATACGACCCATAATGACAACATAAGGTGTCCTAAAGGGTCATATTGTGTCTTAAGGGGTCATAACACACCATATGACACGTTAAGACACAATATGATCCCTACCGACACCTAAGAGGTCATATGGTGTCCTAATGGGTCATAGGACACCATATGACCCCTTAGGACACCATACAACCCATAACGACACCATATTGTGTCCTAAGGGGTCATAGGATACCATATGACCCCTTAGGACACAATATGGTGTCGTTATGGGTCGTATGGTGTCCTAAGGGGTCATATGGTGTCCTAAGGGGTCATAAGACACAATATGGCCCCTTACGACAATATGACCCTTAACAACCCCATATTGTGTCCTAAGGGGTCATATGGTGTCCTAAGGGGTCATAGGACACAATATGACCCCTCACGATACTATGACCCTTAACAACCCCATATTGTGTCCTAAGGGGTCATATACTATCCTAAGGGGTCATATGGTGTCCTAAGGGGTCATCGGACACTAGATGACCCCTGAGGACACCATATGACCCATATTGACACCATATGGTTTGCTAAGGGGTCATATGGTGTCCTAAGGGATCATAGGACACCATATGACCCTTTAGAGCACAATATGACCCCTAACTATATCTAAGGGGTCATATAGTGTCCTAAGGGGTCATAGGACACCATATGACCCTTTAGAGCACAATATGACCCCTAACTATATCTAAGGGGTCATATAGTGTCCTAAGGGGTCATAGGACACCATATGATGCCTTAGGACATAATATGAACCCTAATGATGCATATGATGGTATGATTAAAGAATAAGTATCTGGTAGAATACTGAGAGGGGGGGGCTGAATCAGTATACTGAAAAATTGATACAAAGTTCTCAAACTCAAATTCAATCACACAAAGTAAACATATCTCAGTCAAGATCAATGTTCATAAGAATACTTGACATCAACCGGTGTGACTGTTATGACAACATAATAGTAAACAACTTTAATCTTGTAAACATCAACAATGCTTAATTATAACTCAACATATTCATCTCTCAATGCTTCTACTTATAATGTCTTATCAGAAGTTAATCAAATCAACAAATAAGATCACAACCACAAAAGCATTCACCACTTGACACAAATGTTTATACGTGGAAAACCCAAATAGGTAAAAACCACAATGAGATGAGACTCACAAGGATAGCTATCTAAACTCTTCTGAAGTTTGCCCTGTTAGGAGCCAAGTCTGTTAAATCTTTACAATAAGTCATGTTAAGAACGAATTCCAGTTAGGAATCACCCGATTAAAGGATTTACAAATATGTGTTGATGAAAAGAACAATACCCTATTAGGAGTAACCTCGCTAGAGGATTTAAGAATGCAAGCTAATGGTGCACATTGTTAGAGGATTTAATGAGTAACCAAGCTTGTTAGAGCTTACCCAGTTAAGGGATTTTACTTTTGCTGTAATTGTTAGAAAACAACAAGCTTTCTTGATTTATCTGAATAGCACTACATTTGCTTGATCAGATCCTTTTAAGCTTCAATCTGCCTTCACTCAAAGTGCAGATCCATTCACTAGTTAGGCAACAACACACTCAACAGGTTTCTGCTAATCTTGCCAACAACCTTTACAAACAACTTCATCGACCTTAAATACAAATCAATTAGGTCGGTAACATAACAAAAAGCTAATTCTAGTCATCGAGATTACAAACAAGTCGATACAATTTTGACCGTTAGAAATCATGACAATCTCTTCACATTCTTCAAGAAAATTCCAACTACTCCATGATCACTACTCCATCGGACTTTGTAACTCATCACACATTGTGCATTAGATGCAATCCACTTTTCTCCTTCCCTAGACAATAAACAAACGTGCTAAAACAATTTGAACTTATCTTCATACAATGATCACATGTGTCTCCATCATTACTGCTCATCAGATAATAAACCAACAAACTTGATCGGTTAGGGTTTACCGGTTACATTGCATAGAAAGGTTTAACCCTTTACACTAGTTCACTAGTTCAACTCACAAACTTTACATACCGATTTACAACATCTTCCACAAATCTCTTCTTACCAATTACTAGCCAATATAAAAAACAACAATATCAACAATAATATGAATACTATTACCGGTTCAATTGACATCAATGACAACATATCATTAATGCAATCTATATGCAAAATGCCAACAAAATAAAAATGCCAACAATCTCCCCCTTTGGCATTGATGGAAATACAAATATCAACAACTCTGATTGCTGTTGAGATTGGTGAATAGGAATCCTAGTTTACATTACCAAGTATTCATCTTGCTCTGTCTGTCTTCAGCCTATTGCTGGTTTACCTAACCAGACACATAATTCTTCTCCTTAATCACATAATTCTTCTCCCCCTTTTACAACAATGCCAAAGTGAAAGTAAAAACACGTAATTCTGCTCTCACTTGTGCATGAGCATCAACATCATTTTGTAACTTGATGCTCCCCCTGTGGAAAACATCCACTTCTTCATCAATCCATGTAAAATTCTGCAAGTGGTTCAGGGATTGATGTAGTCAGCATCATGCTCAACTAGCTTCATGAAGAGGGACAACCCCCAATTGACTTCTAAGATAATCAAAAGTGGTCTTAGGTAGAGGTTTGGTAAAGATATTTGCAAGCTGCTCCTTGGTAGAAACATGCTCCAAGATAACATCTTTACTTTGAACTTTTTCCCTCAATAAGTGATATTTCAATTCAATGTGCTTAGTCCTTATGTGCAAAACAAGATTTTTAGAAATGTTTATTGCACTTGTATTATCACACAAAATCTTTATTGGTTCTGAAATTTGCATCTTCAAACCTTCCAAAATGTGCCTCATCCACATAGCTTGTGTGCAATTCATATAAGCTGCTACATACTCAGCTTCAGCAGTAGATTCTGAAGTACAACTCTTCTTTTTACTACTCCATGAAACTAGCCTTCCTCCTAGAAAGAATGCTCCATTGGTAGTATTCTTCCGGTCATCAATATTTCTTGCCCAATCAACATTTGTGTATGCCTTCAAGTCAAAATTTCCACCACATGGATACCATAACCCATAGTCAACAATACCTTTCAGATATCTAAAAATTCTCTTGGTTGCCATCAGATGTGCTTCCTTTGGATTCTTCTGAAATCTAGCAACAATACCAATTGCATGGGCAATATCCAGTCGGCTATGAACAACATAGTGTAATTTTCCAATAGTTGACCTATATTCCTTTTCATCTATAGACTTAGATGCATCTTCTTTGGATAATTTACAGCCTGTAATCATTGGGGTTCCAATTGGTTTACAGTCACTCATACCAAAAGTCTTCAAAACCTCTTTCACATACTTGGATTGAGTAATGAAAATACCATTCTTCATTTGCTATATCTGCAAGCCTATAGATTTTTTTATTTCCTCTACTAATGACATCTCAAACTCATTCTTCATTTCATCTACAAAATAATTACTCATGTCATCATTACCTCCAAATACAATGTCATCAACAAATACTTCACTGACCAATATTTCATCTCCTTTAGACTTGAGATAAATTTTGTTGTCATCACTGGTTCTAGCAAAGCCTATCTTCATCAAATGAGTATGAAGCCATTCATACCATGCTCTAGGTGCCTGTTTTAATCCATACAAAGCTTTATGCAATTTGCATACCATGTCTTCCTTATCTGTCAATGCATAACCATCAGGCTACTCTATATACGCCTCTTCTTCCAGTATCCAATTAAAAAATATAGACTTAACATCCATCTGGTATACCTTGAACTTTTTAGGAGCTGCAAATGCAAGTAATGTTCAGACACCTTCCAATCTTGCTACTGGTGAAAAAGTTTCTCCATAATCTTCTCCTTGTTCTTGTGCACAACCTTTGCATACTAATCTTGCCTTGTTGTGAACTACAACACCATCTTCATTTAAATTGTTTCTGAACACCCATTTAGTACCTATAACATTCTTGTTTACCAGTTGGGGTACCAGGGTCCAAGTGTTGTTATTCTCAATTTGATCCAATTCCTCCTCCATAGCTTTCACCCAATGATCATCACCAAATGCCTCCTTAGCACTTCTAGGTTCAAAGGTGGAGATCATGCAAGAGTTCTCTCTAATTCTCCTTCTAATTAGTACTCCAACATCCTTATCCCCAACAGTTTGTTCAGGACTATGATTCAGTCTCACATACCTAGGAATAACATGACCATTCTCTTCAGGTTCAGCTTCTTCATTATCATCTTCCTTTGAATTTATTTGTTCCAGTTGAACAAGTACATTAGGATTTGCTTTACCGGTTTCTGATTTAACAGTTTTAGGTTCCAAAAGAAAAATGCAAGGATCATCATCCTTCTTCTCTGAACTAGTTCCTTTTGAAACTTCAGGACATTAATCTACATGAACATCAACACTCTCAACAATTCTCTATGTCCGGTTGTTGAAGAATTTATAGGCCTTACTCTTGGTGGAATAGCCAAGAAATATGCCTTCACCACTCTTAGCTTCAAACTTGCTTATGTAATCACCTCTTTTAATAAAACATTTGCTTCCAAATATATTAAAATAGCTAACATCAGGTGATCTCCCATACCAGTAATCATAAGGGGTTTTGTCCTTACCTCTTTTCACCAGAACTCAATTCATTGTGTAGACAGTTATACTTACAACTTATTTCCAAAATGTTTTAGCTACACCTCCTTGTATCAACATAGTCCTAGTAGCTTCAACCACTGACCGGTTGTTTCTCTCTACTATACCATTCTGCCTCTTGATACCATTATCATCACAATACTTAGTGAACTCCACAGAAGTGAATTCACCACCTTGATCTGTTCTTAGATATTTTATCTTTTTTCCACTCTCTTTCTCAGCTAAGGCCTTGAATACCTTGAATTTACCAAAAGATTCATTCTTATCCTTCAAGAATGTGACCCACATCATCCTTGAACAATCATCAGTGAAGATCATGAAATATCTATCACCTTGAATGCTTCTTGTTCTTATTGGTCCACATAGATCTTTATGAACCAAGTCTAATAAGTGCTCTGCTGAGAAGGACTTTCTCTTGAAAGTTGAAGAAGTCATCTTTCCTAGCTGACATTCTTTACAAAGAGCATTAACCAGCTTGTCTAGCTGAGGCAGACCTCTTACTGTCTTAGACTTGCTTACTTTAACAATATTGTCAAAATTTATACGACGAAATCTCCTATGCCAAAGCCAGCTATCATCTATTTTTTCAATCAAACAGTTGCTAACTTTAGAATTAAGATGAAATAGATTACCTCTGAGCTATTTCTCAGTTGTAATCAATTCACCTTTGTTGTCAAAGATTTTGCACATGCCATTTCTAAACTCTAGTGGGTATCCTCTGTCATTAAGTTGTGCCACACTTAAAAGATCGTGCTTTAGGTGTTCAATCCAATAGACATCGTCAACACTACTATTCCCATTAAGAGAAATAACTCCCTTACCTTTAACCATACAGGGTGAGTCATTGCCAAATCTGACAACACTGCCATCAAATTCCTTCAAGGAAAGAAATTTGCTCCGATCACCGGTCATGTGATGTGAACAACCACTATCAATGATCCAATCATTAGAGTTATCCATCCTGGATACTAGTTCCTTTTGATCTAATATTTCTTCCTTAATAGCTACAAACACAATATATTCACTAGAATCATCATCAGATTCTTCATCAGTAATACCACTATCAATAGCTACAAGACAATCTCTCTTGCCTTTACCCTTATACTTCTTACATTTGTCTCTCTTGTATTCATTTTCACCATTAGGGTAATTAGCTTCCATATGACCAATCTTGTTGCATGCAAAACATTTTAAAGGTATCTTACCTCTATATTTACCAGTGCCTCTAGGTAGTCGTTTTACCAACAATGCTTCAAGTTCCACTAAGCTGTCTTCATCATGAACATCTTTGCTGGATCTAGATTCATAAACATGGCCCGTATCTCTACTTCTTATCACAGATGGGTTATAGACAGAAGCTCTGAATGCAGATTCTAATTTCTGTACACTACCATCATAGCCATTTAATTCAAAGGCAGTAAGTTTGCCAATAATAGAGTCAAGAGTTACCTTTGTCTTGTCAATGGATTTCAGCTCCTGAATAGTTGCAACTTGGATAGCACAGATCGATAGCAGGGTTCTCAGTACCTTACTGATTACTGTGGCATCTTCACTTTCCCTCCTGCACTCTTTATTTCACCAACTATCTCTTTAATCCTTTGACCATACTGTTGGATATTCTCACCTTCAGACATTCTCATGTCATCGAACTTTCCTCTTAAACTCTCCTCTTTGGCAATCTTAACATGTTCATCACCACTATAAATCTCTTCAAGTTTTTGCCACACTTCATGTGTAGTTTCAAGACCATGAACATCTACATATTCAACATCAGACAAAGAACTTATAATAGCCTCTAATGCTTGGTGATTTTCTTCTTGTTCTTTCTTTTGATCATCAATCAAGATTCTAGTAGGTGTAATATACTTAGTTCCTATATGATCCGAATACTGACTACCAAGACTCTTAACATAAATCTTCATTTTGTCGCTCCATATTCTATAGTTATCTTTGTTGAACTTCAAACTTTCTTTCTTCATCATGATCTACAAGATCTTTTCCTCAATCTATTAGGCTTTTAGATTAAAGAGAACCTGAGATGCTCTGATACCAGTTGATGGTATGATGAAAGAAGAAGTATCCAGTAGAATACTCAGAGAGGGGAGTGAATCAGTATACTGAAAAACTGATACAAAGTTCCCAAACTCAAATTCAATCGCACAAAGTAAACATATCTCAGTCAAGATCAATATTCATAAGAATACTTGACATCAACCGGTTTGACTGTTATGAAAACATAACAGTAAAAAACTTTAATCTTGTAAACATCAACAATGCTTAATCATAACTCAACATATTCGGGTAAGTGCACAAAGATGGTGGTCAAAAAGGGGGGTATAAGTGGACACCTTTTTTTTGAAATCAGGTGAACCTAAACTTAGATGCAAAATTTGAAAGTCATCCACTCAAGATATGAAGATAATCAAAGAACAAATATTGTAGTACTCTGAATATAGTTTCCAAACTACTAAAATTTTTCAAAATTGGATAAGATTAAGGGGGCCAAATCCTTTGCGCACGAAAAACTGACCCTATTTTTTTTCTGAAAAACATAACATAGTGTTTGACATGCGCATCAAAAAAGTCATAGTTAGATTTAGTATTTTGACAAATCCTTTGGCATAAAGATACTTAAGAGTGAGCACTAGATGATGTGTATTTGTTTGTAATTTTTTGTTGATTATTTTTTTTTTATGATTTTTCCAATCGAGCACTTCCTAAAAATTCAGTACCTCTTCATGCGCGAACCATAAGTTGCACTAAACAAATCGCAAATACAATTTTTTTTTTTAATTGCAAATAATCAAGTGCACTACAATAATATATAAAGTTTTTAAAATTTGGATACGTATATCACAAGTTATTCAAAAAATGGTGCACCTATGTCTGTGAGAACTATGGAGACACTAGTAAAAGAAATTCAATAATAATATGTTATTGTTGTTCAAATTGAAAAAAAATTATATGGTTAGAAAGCTCAGAAGATGGGTGCAAATATGGTGGCAATTTTAGAAATACCCACTTTATGAAGTGTAAACCTGATGATGACAAAGTTGATAAACCAAGTTGATAAAATAAAACATGTCAAAAATGAGAGAAATGGAGGGAAATCAAACTTCC